>NC_140977.1:11167076-11217076 GCF_056783735.1 Eptatretus burgeri | reverse complement strand
ACTAATCAACCACAGACTTGAATGTGGCATGAAATGCCTCCTTCACAGTGAGATCACTCACCTCAGATGAAGAATTTACAGAAACAAGGAAAATGACACCTCGAGAGTGACAAATCCTCAGTCACATAATACGCTCATTGACTGGTGTTACCTCGGTTATCATGGGAGTCAGTTTGTTGGTCATCCAGTGAGCTGCCTTGAGAAGGGCAACTGCACGGGAGGTACTTCCACAGAATCAATTTTTTTGCGTTATACTTGTGGTCTACATTATACTTGTATGGATGGTCATTGGCTCACAAGGAGCTCCTCCACCCTTTGGTGGGCTTCCTATTTTGTATAACATTACATCTGGTCTTACTCGTCCTGCCTCTTTCCTATTACTACTGTCCTCTTATGAGGGCCTCACCACACTATGTCCTGCATCACGAAGAATAGAAATGCAAGAAAGCCACCTCTCATTGACCTTACTGTACCAGGAAAATACCTTTCAAAGAGTAAATACGGACTGTGGAAGAATAAACTGACACATTGAAGGATGTATCACTGCCTTGGAGAGGTTACTCCCCTCGTTTGGACCAAACCTTTCCCAGTTTGGAACAAATGTTTCCAAGAATTGTGGAACTTCCAACATTTGAGATGGATGGGCGCTTTATCGAAGACACAAAAAATGTAAAATGAGTAAAAAAAACAACTGCTGTAAAACCTTTATGGAAACCATTATCAAAAACATGAAAAACAGGCTTTTGGAAAACAACAATCAAGTGGTATTAAAAACATTTTGAACCATCTTCAACCAAATGTTATACACCAAAAATATCGATCCCATTTTGGTGCAACAGAAAACAAGTGAATCAGTGATCATTACTCTGAGTTGTCAGATTTCATAAGCAGTGTCATGAAGGAGGAATTTCCACAGTTCAAAACTATTATAGAAGAGTGTTGAAACAAAATTCACTGTCCATTTTAAAATTGTGCAGCCTCCTCTACTTGACCACAAATAAGACTTTCCATAGTTGGTGACATTGAATCAACAAATTTATGATGAGTCACCTAGTATCTACTGACTTGATGCTGAGAAGGGTTTCAACAAGCTGAACATGATAAAGACTCGACGAAGGTCCGAACCTCTGGCATAAAATTTAAATATGTTGTTGAAGATTACAATTAAAGAATCCCAGATGAAAAGTAGAAGGGCACTCGGGAGAGCCCAAACCTCCTCCCACTAAATACCTCGTCTACAACATATTGGGCCCAATATATATATATATTTTTTGTAATTTCATGCAATACGTCGTTTTTGGCCCCATCTATAAATGGTGAAGAATCACTTTAGAAATTAAAAAAATTATCGTATCCGGATCTTCACCAAACTATTCATCCTTGTCAAATACTCAACCTGTCGGCCAAATTTTACCCGAATCCGTCCACAACTTTTTTGAGATATCCTGTACACAAACAAATTTGGATTCAATGAATGGAAAGTAAAACTCCACTTTTGTGCACTCTGTTTATTTCTTTTTTGTGCATGCCCAATACTTAATGTGTGGATGGTCTCCACAATGTATGAGCTCACTTATTTCAAACCCATTTTGTTCATCTGCAGATTTGCTTGTGATCGTTTTGGGGACAAGCATTGTCACTTCAGGTTTTTCTTGGAAAATGGCTGCCCTAATTTGATCATATTTCTGAAAATTGACTATAACTTTGCAATGACTGATCTGAGACATATACATCCCTCAAGATATGTTCAGTATAAAATTTGGCACATGTCAGTATATCTTTTGTAATTATTGGTCCATTAGATTCCAAAATAATTGAGAAAATAAGTCAGAATTTGGATTTTCTTGTCAAACATTTTCTTCACTTGGCATAATGCTCAATGAAATATTTATATTTAACTTATTTCATACGGAAATATTGAACATGCAGAAATAAGGCAAGTATGAGCTTTAATGCAATTCTTAATAATTACTCGCATACTGATGTAGGTGTCCTTTCATTCGTCATCACTGTCTGATGAGTCCTGCTGGTCTGGCTCCTCATCATCACTGGCCATGTTGGAGCAAGTGTGCAACTCGCACACTGCTGTACATTTCAGGCCATTAATGATGCATCAGCAGTCAGCTGGCCGACAAGAGCGAGCACAATCGCATGACATCAAATTGAGAATAACTTTGGGAGCGGGTGATCCTGTCATCCACTGGATAACAAAGCTGCCATCTTCACTTGTTGTCCATCCATGCCCTTGACTGGGGTTCAGAATATCTGGCGAATTGATTAAGCTCCGTCGCCATATGGTCGCCTGGTAGTTTGATCGACCTGTGCGTTGTAAGAGCACATCTTCATGCCTGTTCCTACTTTTGTTTAGAAGAAATAGACAGCACTATGTATAGAAAAGCTGGAAAATGTCGAGTTTGACACAGTACCTCTTCCCATGTGCGTACATCCATCCATCTCTACAGTGCTTGCCTTTGACAATATTGACAGGCAAGAGGGAGTCCTAAGTGGAGCAGGAACCTCATGTCGTGTCAACAGTATTGTTCAACTAACATCCTAATTGTGTGTGCCACTGAAACCAGTCATGACTGCCTCCATGAAGGATAATAATAACACAATAAAGGCACTGGGTGTGCAACTGCCAATGTACGTTATTGGGAAAAGGAACAGTCCACCCGCAATCGTATCACCCGACCTGACTGCAATGCATGCAAGTGCAGCACTAAGAGCACGTCAACAGACTTGATGTGGGTCTTAGTGCGCATGTACGACACATCTGAGAAAACAATGAGTTCTTGGACAGGATTCAACATTCTAACAAGAGAGCACAAAGAAGTGATGTCAAATGCGAAAGGATACTGCCTACAATTAACGCACCGCAACTGAATTAGCAACCATCAAGGAAATTGTCGTGGAAATTTTGGATATCTATAAATCAGAAAAGACTTTTTAGTCCACTATGATTGTTTATTGCATATACACGTGTGGAGTGAGTGCTTGTTATACCAGAGTTGGTGTCAAAGCCACCCAATGCTCGCCTGTTTATACATTTATCGTTTTTAAGACGAGTCTAATAATTAATATTTTTTATAATTCTCTAACAATTTTTTTTGGGGGGGGGGGGGCTTGGAAATCACTTAAAACATGTAGAAATGCAAAAAAAAAAATTCTCTAACAATTTTTTTGGGGGGGGGGGACCAAGTCCAAAATCTAATGGCATGATCCTTGGACCATACCTAACCCCCACACCAAATCCGTCGAGGAGTTTTCCGTAATACAAAAAATTTAACATTTTCACGCTCACGCTCACGCTGACGCTCACGTCGGGGGTATCGCTATAGCTCTCTGTTCTTCGAACAGGCAAGCTAAAAATCACCAAACACTCTCTGGCTATAAGCAGAGTATTACTGAGTTTTATATTGTTACAAATAAGGCGTGGTCTATACCATAAGCATTAATCAAGGTTAAACTACAAATTCACTTGGCAAAGCAGGAATCACGAGAACAGGGAGAAAAACAACTCCACACATGGTCATTATTGTTATCAGCAGAATAAAGGATCTGGTCAGAAGGTTGCGTGAGCTTGTGAAATTCCTTTTCATATAGATAAGACAATCAAAAGCATGCTGTGCTGTGTTTGCCAGAGTTATTGGCTGCTGCAGACAAATCTCTTTTCCCCAGCATTTCTAAGCTCTATTTATTAAATCTATCCAAGCACACAAGTTTAATTTTATTTCATTTCCTTCAAAATCTTGTGACAGTCCATTTCTATCCAGTGATTTCTTCATCTTGAAAGCATTGCAGTTGTCTTGGATCAGGCACTGAATGCAAAGGCAAGAAAAATTGCATGGTAACATCCAGAAAGGTATGGGGGAATCATGCTGATGATGGGGATCTTCCATATGATCTGCAACTTGATGTCCACAGTTGGTAAGATGTTTGGGGATGTTGGACTTTGAGATCTGGCTGTGGAATCAGGAGTCATTGCGGAAGGATCAATCAATAATGTTCTTGAGGGGAAATAGTACAACCTGGCTATCTGCATTCAAAAGCCTCTCTCCTTCCCACTGCCGATGCTGGAGTATGGCACAGTTGTGGGGGTGGGGGTTGTCATGTCGGGGATGATGTGTGTTTGCCACGCTTGTTGACTTGAGAGACACCCCGTTTCCAAATTCTGATTTTATACTTTACGTTGACGGACCATTGTTCTTGGGAAATGTGATTTGTAATGATTTTAACATACTGAAAAGTAGGAAATTGCCTCCAATTGCTCAGCCCAGCGAGCTGAAGTGTTTACTTTAATTTGTGCATGCTTCTGAGCAAAATGTCAAATTGTGATAATTTACACTGACTCACGCCGTGCGTATACTGTGCATGATTTTGCTGCCTTGTGGCATGAAAGAGGATTTATAACATCCACCGGCACTACTAAAGAACGGTCAGTTAATTGCTAACTTGTTGCAGGAAATTCTTTTACCCTCCCAAATTGAATTTATCAAGTGTGAGGCCACACTGATGTGTCTTATGATGCTTCTCGGGTAAATGCTAGAACAGATGAAGCTGCTAAAGTCACAACCCAAAACTCCTTATCGGTGTCTCAATTTGTTTTAACACCAGCCTCCTTGCAACATACATGTTTTTAAAAATTGCTTCTTCTCTTGACGATGTTCCTGCTTTGCAAGCAGCCGTTAATACAGCGGAGAGAGATTTATGGGTAATATCCGGATGCAAATTTGATGATGATTAAAAAAAAAATGAACTGGGAAAATCTTTTTTTTTTTAATTTTTTTACAGCCGGACAAGTTTAAATTGGCCAAATGCCTCCCCTTTAATGTTATTGTTAATGAGATGAACCTCCAGCCAAAAAACGGGCATATGCCCACATGAGAGTATAATAGGAAGATCAATGAGGTTGACATTTTCCGTTCCATGTATAAAAGGAATGCATGACACAATTTTATGTTTTGCATTGCCTTAAACCGTAGTCAGGAATTTATATGTGCAGGTGAAGGAAGCATTGCCAGGAGCCAGCTACTGCTGACTGCCAAAGCTTCAAACCTGGTGACTGTCTATTATAAAGACTCGTAAAAAAGAACGCTCTGCAGCCAAGGTGGTCGGGGGGCACTGTCAAGTCTTGCAGCTCGACAACTCACACTGCTGTAAAATGTCAAGGCCGAGCAGCGTAGACCCATTCCTCTCATTGCAAAAGAGTTCACAGAGCTGGGAATCCTGAGAAAAAAACTCCTAAATGGTCACCCTGTGACTACGATGATAACCTTGTTTTTCTGTTGTGATACTCCATAATGTAACAATGTGCAACCCAGCTTTAAATTATTTGTATCCAACAGCATACCAGTGTGTGTTTTGACCTTTATGGTAGAGATGGGGGTACTCTCATGGTCAATAGGACCAACGAGTGATACTCGTGCTAATGTTTGTATATATATATTCATCAGAATTGTGATTTCCATACACCTGCTTACCAAGTTATTCATCACATACATAGAAGTAAAGGAGAGTTGACAACTAATAAGGGGTTATATAAGAATACAAGTATAACAAATTTATCAGAAAGTATAAAAGCACATTCACATCCAGAGTGGAATACCATTACAAGTATTATATTTTAAATGGGACGAATGGTGTGGGTATTTTATAAGATGGATGCAACAGGAAAATCGGTATATGAGGAAAATCAGCACGGTATTTATATTAACCATAATACAGGAATAGAAGAACAATGGTGAGATCAAACAGCAATTATGAAACCAATTCATGGGATTAGGAATTGTACCTGACAGCAGAACTTTAGTCATTGGTACTGGCCTAACTTTAATTCAAGTAAAATACCTCCATATTTTGTGGAAAGACAACCAAAAGATAAACCAGAATTATGCCGAGAGCAGAAAGCATCGGAGAAAAGAATGTTTAGATAGGTCAGAGTGTAAAAATTATTTGATTGAAAACCGTGCAATGAGACCACAAGCAGCATTGAATAACACCTGTTTTGTTTGTGGAAACCGAGCCTATGCATGGCTTCTGATTAATTGGACAAGTTCGTGCTTTTTGGGTTATGTGGTACCTCATGTATGTTTACTTCCCCATTCCCCATTTCAAAATTTACAACGAAGTAAACGGGATATTTCTAACACTGACTTGGCCTTTATAACCATCTTTCCACAGTATGGAAGTGCTAAGGTAGCTGAAGAACTTATAAAAATGGCAGCTGCTTTGGAACTGCTTGCGAATGAAACTGCGGATAGTTTGACAGATATTAATGTCAAAATGATGATTATGCGAACAGTAGCTATGTTAAATCGAACTGTTTTCGATTTAGTACTTGCTGCACAGGCTGTGCTCAAATTGGGTCTGAATGTTATACTTACTGTTTATGTCACACAAATCAGAACACATTCCAAGTTTGACAGAAAAAAATTAAAGGAGAAGAAGCTAAGTTTCATACCTCCCCCTCCCCTCCCTTGGTCCTAACCTCTCCAAGTTTGGAAAGGTTAGGACTTGTGGAACTTGGAAAGGTGAGGACTTGTGGACTTGTGAAACGTTTCCAATAATTGTGGAACTTCCAACATTTGAGATGGATGGGCACTTTATCGAAGAGACAACAAATGCAAAAGGAGTCAAAAAACTGCTTTAAAACCTTTATGGAAACCATTATCAAGAACATGAAAAACAGGTTTTTGCAAAACAACAATCAAGAGGTATTAAAAACACTTTGAACCATCTTCAACCCAGTGTTATATTTTCAACCCAGTGTTGTGTTCTTCTTCGTCTTCAAATATACCTTTCCAAAATTTTTCTCAGTCCTCTTTTTTTTTTTCGGGGGAGTCGTCACATTTTGTTTCTGTTTCCTGAGCTCTCGGTAAAACGTTTTCGGGTTGTTTTCAAACTGTTTATTTTGATTTCTTCTATTGTTCGCCACATCATAGTTTTTACTTTCCTTGTTATCTGTTGTATTTGGAGTTTATTATGGGCAGCTAATGGGTCTAATCAATTGTTTTCTATGTTATAATTCTTTTTTATTTGTCTGTTTTCATGAGCTTTGGGCTTCTGTTTCCCCTCTTGAATTGTTCTATTGTGCCGTTTCCACCCTCCGTTGGTCTCTCTGCTTCTCATGTCTCTGTTTCCATGGTGGTGTTTTGTTTCTGATCAGGTTATCAGATCTATATTTTTTTGTGTCGTTGTTTACCTGTTATTTTCTTTTGGACATACAGTGCTGCTACCAAACTCATGTTGTTAATTTCTCTTAAATTAGGTGATTTTGGGAGCATTTTAATCACTGCTTGATTTAGTCTCCTTACTTTTATTTTCAACTGTTTATTGTTGTTCATTTGGTGGAGATGTGGTGATATTAATTGGGTGATATTAATTTGATTTCCTATATTTTATTAGCCAGCTCATCTTATCGTCTATGCTGTTCATTGTCAACCACTTCTTCCTCTTATTCATTCTGTTGTCCATTATTCTCCTCCTCCTCATTGTGATCTATCCTTGTTGCCATTGTTTGTTTTGTTTGCATAGGTGATATTTGATCCGAGTTCGTGACTTCAGGTCAGTCAATCTCTGGGGGGGGGGGGGGCTGTTGCAGCATTCTTCTAGTCATTCTCTGGCCCTATTGTGGAGTTTTCAGTTTTGTTTCTTGATTCAATTCCACGATCTGTTGCTCAATTCGTGTTTCAGTCATTGTGACTAAACCCCAAAACCTATCCATTTCTGTTTTCCTCTCCCGTTCTACCCTCTGTGCAGCACCAGTAAGTTCTGTCGTTTGTTCCATTTCTTTGGGAGCTTGTGCTCTGGGAATCTCATTCCATATGTATATCCCATCATTCCTTTGTGGCACTGGTGGTAATTTGTCATTTATAGGTGGCCAGTCATTTCTTATTGCTTCTTCAGTTTGTTCATCTCTTATTCTTAATTTCTCCTCTGAATGTTTTTTGTTTGAGAATATTGTTTTTCTTTGTGTTTCGTGTTTCCGTATTAAAATGACCCTTATCAGGGCATTATCTTCAAACTATGTGTTCCCAGGTGTTTGCACTTTCTTTCCTCACGCCTTTTCGTCTGGCATATTCCATTGCCCATGATAACGTCCATTTTTTCCTTCTTTGTCCAAATTTTCTTTTTGATACTGACTCGCTCTTCTTGAGTCATCCAATTTATGTCTTCAATTGCTTGCTGTCTTGTTTTGTCAGTTATTTCGTTTTTTTTTTCCTGGGTCAAGTATATGTGGATCGTTGAAGCTACTGCAGTGAATTTTTTTCTGTCCTTTGTGAATTATTAGATTTTCATGCAAATGCGATGAACGAGCTAAGGCCTTCAGCCAGATAGAATATTTGTCTGGTTTCTCTCCCATGTGTATATTTTTTTCATGTTGATGCAAATTTGATGAAGAAAGAAAATCCTGACTGCAAACAGAACACTTGAACGGCTTTCCTCCGCTGTGTATTTTTCGATGTTTATTTAAAAATGAGGAAGAAGTGAAACTCTTGCTGCAAATAGAACACTTGTATAGCTTTTCTCTGCTGTGTATTTTTCGATGTTGATAGAAATAAGAGGAAGTAAAATCTTTACTGCGAAGAGAACACTTGAAGGGCTTTTCTCCACTGTGTACTTTTTTATGTTCCAATAAAGATGAGTAAGAAGCAAAATCCTTGTTGCAAACAGAACACTTGTACGACTTTTCTCTGCTGTGTAATTTTTTATGTTTATATAAATAAGAGGAAGAAGTAAAACCCTTTTTGCATTCAGAACACTTGTACGGCTTTTCTCCGCTGTGTAATTTTCGATGTTGATAGAAACATGAGGATAAAGTAAAATCCTTGCTGCAAACAGAACACTTCTAGGGCTTTTTTCCAGTGTGTATTTTTTTATGTTTATATAAATATGAGGAAGAAGCAAAATTCTTGTTGCAAACAGAACACTTGTGTGGTGAATTAACGTGAATCGAGGGACATGACGCGGGATCACATGTTGTGCGTCTCGCGTATAAGGGGATGTCTCTCTGCGGCACGAGTGGTTGTCCCCGGGGCATTGCTATTGACATCGGCTGTCCACTTGATGCTCGTTAACTGAAGGTGCTCATTGACTGGTGAGAATGGAGATTATATCGAACTCCGTGCTTACGCGGATTTAGTCTGCAATGGTTAACTGCACATGTATACGTTACTGCTTATGTACTCCTAGCTGAACCTGTATTTCCTGGTGTGCCCACAGAAGCGGCTCCAATCAAATGGAATAAAGCCTAAACTCTGAAGGTTCATCTCTCGCTCTCATTTCAATTTATTCCATTTGATTTTCTCGGCTCTCTCAACCAAAGATGGACAAGATCTACAAACCAGAGAGGTTCGACGCAGACCCGAACGCGACTGACGCAGAAATGAAATGGTCACATTGGTTCTGCTCCTTCTCACACTATCTGACCATCATCGCGGAGGGAGCTGACAAATTTGCCGCTCTCGTGAATCATGTCTCGCCCGGCGTGTACAGGCTCTTCTCGGGGTGCGACACTTACGAAGCAGCGATCGACGTGCTGCAGGCGCTCTACGTGAAGCCCAAGAACGAGGTATACATACGCCATCTTCTCAACACACGCAGGCAAGCAGCCGGGGAGACAATCGATCAGTTCCTGCAAGCTCTGAATCAGCTGGGAAAAGACTGCAGCTTCCGGGCGGTAAGCGCCGAGGAACACCGAAAGGAAGCGACCCGGGAGGCATTCATCCAAGGACTCAGATCAGCCCACATACGGCAACGCTTACTAGAGAAAGCGCAACCCACTCTTGACAAGGTAGTCGATCAGGCTCGAGCGATGGATACGGCTCAGCAGCAATCTGAGTCATTTGGGACACCGATGCTGCTCATGAACGCTGCTACGATGGGAACCCAAGGAACCCCACTGGCACAGACACAGCCAGACATGAGGGATGGAGAAACACCCGAGGAGCCGGATACCCAGACCTCTTCAAACTCCTCAGCAACTGCTCCGGTCGGTAAATGCTTCTTTTGTGGGTACAAAAGGCATCCTCGTCAAAAATGTCCCGCCAGAGATGCCACATGCATGAATTGCGACAAGAAAGGGCATTATGCCAGGGTATGTAAATCTACTCTAAGGAGGAATAAACCCACTTCTGCGGCTCTCTACTCGCAAAATAAATTGACTGCAGCCTCCCCGGGGAATCTATCCAAGGCTATCATCAACGTACGAATTAACGGGCATATGGCTGAGGCACTGATTGATACCGGTAGCTCTGAAAGTTTCGTCAACAGCTCGCTAGTGAAGGGCAGGAAATGGGTAATCCACCCGACTGACAATACGGTATGCATGGCCGCCACCTCACTACAATCCCGCGTACGAGGGTACTGCAATGTTGAATTGGACGTAAAAGGGTACACGCATCGGGATGTAAAGGTGCTGGTGCTTTGTGATTTGTGCGCAGACGTAATTCTGGGTCATAATGTCCTCAAGCAGCACACGAGCGTCGAAATACCCTTTGGAGGAAGCAAGCCTCGTCTAATTTTAAATGCGTTGACCACCGCGGAGGTGACGTCCCCAGCTGTTCGCTAACTTGTCGCCGGTCTGCAAACCGATAGCGATCAAATCGCGGCGATATACCACTGCTGACATGAATTTCATCACTTCGGAAACCAAGCGATTACTGGAGGAGGGAATTATAGAACCGAGCGATTCGCCATGGCGCGCACAGGTGTTAGTAACCAGCAGTCAGAACCATAAGAAACGGATGGTTGTCGATTATTCCCAAACGGTCAATCGCTTCACCCAACTCGACGCCTACCCCCTGCCGCGCATAGATGAGATGGTCGAACGCGTGGCCAATTATAAGGTATTCAGTACCATCGACTTGCGAAGCGCCTATCATCAAATTCCCATCTGAGAGGAAGACAAACCGTACACTGCATTCCAGGCAGGGCGGCGCCTCTACCAGTTCAGAAGGATACCTTTCGGTGTCACGAATGGGGTAGCTTGCTTCCAACGGGTTATGGACGACATCATCTCAGATGAAAACCTCGAAGACACTTTTGTTTACGTGGATAATGTCACAGTGTGCGGTAGGGATCAGAGGGAACATGATAGGAATCTGGACAGATTCTTGAGCATTGCTGGAAAATATAATCTGACTCTCAACTACGAGAAATGCGTATTCTCGGCAAGGTCAATTGACCTTCTCGGCTACACAATAGCCGACGGCACAATTAAGCCTGATCCTGAGCGATTGCGCCCGCTCCGTGAGCTTCCACCACCTCAGGACTTGCAAACAATGCGCCGGGTGATCGGGATGTTCGCTTACTATGCAAGATGGATTTCGCAATACTCCGAGAAAATACATCCCCTAGTGCATTGCAAAAACTTTCCACCAGATGCCGCTGTCGTAAAAGCTTTCCACGATCTCAAGGATGATATCAGTAAGTCCGTGGTTTTATCGATCGACAGCTCGGTGCCCTTCGTGGTGGAGACCGACGCTTCAAATCACGCCATAGCTGCTACACTTAATCAGTCTGGGCGGCCGGTCGCTTTCTTCTCGAGAACTCTCTCTAGAAGCGAGCAGAGACACTCGGCAATAGAGAAGGAGGCGTACGCCATCGTCGAAGCGCTGCGTAAATGGAGACATTATTTACTGGGAAACCACTTCACGCTCGTTACGGACCAACGATCCGTGGCTTTCATGTTTGATGGGAAAAATAACGGGAAAATTAAGAATGAAAAAATTATGAGATGGCGGATAGACCTAGCTTGCTACAGGTACGACATTGTTTACCGGCCCGGGAAAGAAAACCCTGCTGCAGATACCTTCTCCCGGGTCTACAGTTCGGCAACAATCAGTCAGGCTTTGCAAGACCTTCATGTGTCTCTGTGCCACCCAGGGGTAACCAGGATGGCACATTTCGTACGCAGACAAAATCTTCCCTATTCTGTTGAAGATATTAAACAAATGAATGCTTCATGCCCTGTTTGTGCTGAACTAAAACCCAGATTCTATGGCGCGGCTTCTGGCAGACTGATCAAGGCTACTTCCCCTTCGAGAGACTAAACATCGACTTCAAAGGGCCCCTACCGACCGAAACAGACAACAGATACATATTCACCGTTGTTGATGAATATTCAAGGTTCCCTTTCGCGTTTCCGTGCTCGGATATGACCTCGGGCACTGTCGTAAAATGTCTCTCTGACCTCTTCGCTATGTTTGGGAGACCTTCGTACATACATTCAGACAGAGGGCCGTGTTTCATGTCGGCCGGGCTAAAACAATTCCTATTAGAGCACGGCATAGCAACTAGTCGAACGACAGGTTACAACCCACAGGGAAACGGGCAGGTGGAACGGTATAATGGAGTAATTTGGAAAGCCGTAACTCTGGCGCTGAAATCGAGAGGACTGGGCCCCGAGCGATGGGAGGTTACTCTTCCTGACGCTCTGAATTCCATACGCTCTTTGCTCTGCACGTCCACCAATGCCACTCCTCACGAACGTATGTTTACTCACCAACGACGTTATGTTGACGGTCAAACGGTGCCCAACTGGCTGACCCACCCCGGTACAGTGTTCATGAAACGCCTGGTACGACAAAGCAAGTATGAACCCCTGGTGGAGGGGGTCGAACTCATTGACACTAATCCAGAGTATGCTCATGTCAGGCTCCCGGATGGCAGGGAGACCACTGTGTCGGTTCGCCATCTGGCTCCCTCAGGTACTCCTCCCGCCGGTACACCACCTTCTGGCACTCCTCCTTCTGACATTTCCCCCCCAGGAACTCCGCCAGGCGACGGGGCTGCCGCGTTCCACCCGAGAGCGATCGAGGAGTCATCCCCGGCACAAGTCGAGGCTCACCAAGAGGATCGGGAGTCTCCCTCAAGTGAAACTGCCGTTTACTCCCGGAGAGGTCGACGAATAAGGCCCCCTCGACGACTCAATCTGTAAAAGGGATTATCGGCATTCTCGCTGCTCATGCTCCTATATGCCCATTATATCATATATCGATGCTCATTTCCATGCTCCTACAACTCAAAATAATCACTGCTTGGCATGTATGCTTCTGTAGATCTATTAGTCCGCGTTGCTTGAAATGTATACTCCTATAGTGCTAAAGCAATCATGGTGTGTAAGATGGGCCCCTAGTTACATTTTAAAGGTGGGGAGAATGTGGTGAATTAACGTGAATCGAGGGACATGACGCGGGATCACATGTTGTGCGTCTCGCGTATAAGGGGATGTCTCTCTGCGGCACGAGTGGTTGTCCCCGGGGCATTGCTATTGACATCGGCTGTCCACTTGATGCTCGTTAACTGAAGGTGCTCATTGACTGGTGAGAATGGAGATTATATCGAACTCCGTGCTTACGCGGATTTAGTCTGCAATGGTTAACTGCACATGTATACGTTACTGCTTATGTACTCCTAGCTGAACCTGTATTTCCTGGTGTGCCCACAGAAGCGGCTCCAATCAAATGGAATAAAGCCTAAACTCTGAAGGTTCATCTCTCGCTCTCATTTCAACTTGTACGGCTTTTCTCCCGTATGTGTTCTTTCGTGAACCTTTAAAGGACATAATCGAGGAAAGGCTTTAAAACACACAGAACATTTGTAGGGCTTCTCCCCTGTGTGTATTCTTTGATGCTCTCTTAATGTTGATTTTGCAGTGAATGCCTTATGACACACGTAACACTTGTATGGCTTCTCTCCCATGTGTATTTTACGATGATTGCGTAAACTGGACAGATGAGTAAAAGCCATAGGACAAGTGGAGCATGTATGTGGCTTCTCTCCCATGTGTATTTTACGATGATTGTGTAAACTACCCAAATGAATAAAAGCCTTAGGACACGCAGAGCACATATGTGGCTTCTCACCTGTGTGTATTCTTTGATGTCTTATAAATGATGATTTCACAATGAATGCCTTATGACACACAGAACACTTGTATGGCTGCTCTCCAGTGTGTATTTTATGATGATTGTGTAAACTAGCCAAATGAGTAAAAGCCTTAGGACAAGCAGTGCATCTGTGTGGTTTCTCTCCCATGTGTATTTTACGATGATTGTGTAAACTAGCCAAATGAGAAAAAGCCTTAGGACACACAGTGCACTTGTACGGCTTCTCTCCCGTGTGTATTTTATTATGTCTTTTTAATGTCGTCCTCACAGCAAAGGTCTTAAGACATAGAGAGCATTTGTATGGCTTCTCCCCAGTGTGTATTTTATGATGATTGTGTAAACTAACCAAATGAGTAAAAGTCTTAGGACAAGCAGAGCATCTGTGTGGTTTCTCTCCCATGTGTATTTTACGATGATTGTGTAAACTAGCCAAATGAGTAAAAGCCTTAGGACAAGCAGAGCACATATATGGCTTCTCACCTGTGTGTATATTTTTATGTCGTTTTAGAGATGACAAGATAGGAAATGATTTTTTACACACAGGACACTTGTGTGGTCTCTTACTTCCTTGGGTATTCTTGAGAGCCTTTGTACAGCTTTTACAACTGCGGTTGGAAGACACACTGCTAAACGTATCCTTTTCTTGACTAACAGTTTGTGTCACATGACTATTGAAAACTTCTGAGTCGAACAACTGAGAACAGTTGGAACATGAAACCAGTTTCATTTGTTTCACTGGAAAGATAAATCATAAAGCACATTCAAAATTCACCAAAACTTTAAAATGTTGCAGAACTGACAAATATTTCATTCAGGTTAGATTAAACATTTGCCATATTTTGTCCTTCACTCTATGGAGAAACGCCAGATCAAGGATTCACAAAAATGGCAGAATTTTTGATCTTCTCAAATGGGTCTTAGAGTGACCGAGTAAACACAAGCTACCTTTGCAGAAGTTATTCAACTATTCTGGGAGCAGATCATAGTAAGGTATGATAAGCAGTCTTTATTTATATTTTGTAAGGTCTCCCTTTATCATCTTCACAAATTAATTCCAGATACATAATCTTTGTGTGTGATAGTATGAAGGAAGGGCATTCGGCTGAAAGGGAAGAAGATGTAGGACTAGATGAGAGAAGGTACAAGATCAAACTTCCACCAACCTGTCTTGAGACAGAACAGATTTTGTGCCTTAGCGAATGATTTTCAAATATTTTGCCTCCACAATATCCAGAAAAATGAGGGAAGCAGCCCACCAGAGAGAACAAAACTCTGCCATGCTCTGAAAAGGTTTTGATGGCAGTGAGAAATACCATACCAAGGTAGGACTGCGCCTGTTGACGAAAGCCCAGTACACTTGCACCTGCCTTTAGAGGATCGTCTGGAAATTTAGACTCTCATGGACATGCCATCGGATATGGTGAGACCCATGCATTTCTCAAGTGTAAACCTCTTTACAAGGAGGATTACAAGGAATTTATGCACAGAAGGAGGCCATTCCACCCATCATGCCTGCACCACACCAATACCAGATTTAATAAATCCATCAATACCTCTTCCCTTGGTGTGTATCCTTTTGGCTGCTGCACTGGTACTCATTTTGCCGACCTTGCAAGGATGACAGGCTGAATCAACCCCTGGTGTTAATTCAGCAGCTAATGGGGATTGAACTCAGAACCCTAGGATCCCAAGTTGCCACCCTAACCGCTAAGCCAACACCAGGTTTGCAAGGATAATCAAGCAAGAGTAGAGGATAAATGGGGCTTCTGAGGCAGCCATTCAAATGAATGGGGAAAAGGGAAAAACTTTGTCTCAAGGTCCAAAAATCCCAAAATAGGAAACTGATTTCCTCCCCTCCCAGACAAATGAATGGGAAAAAACTCTCTGACTCAAGCCCCAAAAGCCCAAAATAGGAGACTGATTTTATCCCCCTCCCATACAAGCAAATGTAAAATTGAGACTTACTGATTAAAGCACTTCTTTCCTTTCATATTTTCATTCCACTCAAAGAGCGAACCAATGAATATTTGTCCATGTTCTACTTTAGGGAATAAATTAATTTTCCTATTACATTCATCACCATCGAGTATATTCACAAAGATTACTTTGGAACTTAGTTCTTGGTTTTAATGTCTTTGTTGAGCAGAAATGAAATGATAAACTTCTCTCAATGCTCTTATTTGACCACATCCTGAGTCACATATCATTTTGAGATTGTAGTAAATTGTTTTTCCATTGTTCAATTGATAACCATCAAAGTTTTCAGTCCATTCAAGGATATTAATTTTTTTCTTTACATCCTCCAACTTATTTGTAATTAAATTTATCTGCTTATTTGTTTTAAATACTTTCACCCCAGTTATTTCTTCAATAAGACTTATTTGATATTTCTCACATTATTTATGTTTTCCATTTAAATACCAAGGCTGATTACATCTCCACCCTTTGGTTTGGTTCTTGCTTGGTTCTATCATTTATAAATCAGTAAAAAGACGGCAATAGCCTGTTAAAATTCCCAACCCAATATCTTAACACTTATAACCATATACTTATAACCATAAGGGATACTTTTGATTCCATTCTCTAAAATATATCTTTTATCATCAAAAGCTCCTAATGCTTTCTTATTTACCTCTTTTGAATATAATTGATGTTTATAACTTCTTATTGTATTCATTTTTCTGTACTCTTCCTTCTTTAAGGTTAAACAGTTGTAATAATGTTTCAAGTTTATTGTTTCCTTGATTATATTTTTCTTTATTCCCTTTAGTTTCTTATCACACCTTTCAATGTTATTATTATCAATATACGTAAAAGCATAAGACTTTGATCTCAATCCTATAAATTCACTCATGACCTTCCCACCCAATTCATCTTTAAACTTACCAATAACCTTTTTATTCTTTGATGAAAACAACACATCACCTGACTTGTAATTACTTGTATCTTATATATCAATATTATCAATCATATCTTCATATACATCACTTGTCTTAAAGGTCTCCTGACACGCAAAAGTACTGAAATTTCATTTATACTGAATATGTCCGAAAGGAGTTTTTCATCGTGATTTCAGATCTGACAATGTTTTTTCACAATACTCATTCTGTAAAATGTAAAATTAAAAAAAACAAACCTCTTCGGGAACGCCCCTAAAAATTCTCCTGAAAGAGGCATAACCCACATGACGTCAACTCCAGGATTACAAAGGCTGCACGTTAATTACTCGGGTTGGTGGTCTACGTGATTCTATTGGCTTTCTGTGTGTTTCCACATTTGATTGGTCGACTCAATCACTTCGTTCATTTCTGCTTTAAAAAAATCGAACATTTGGTTTTGAATAATGGATGACATGGACTTTCACTTGTCTAGTAACGACAGTGAGTATGAAAGAAATGAAGAATTTTTGTCTGAATCACATGGAGAATTGTCGGATCACGTAGTCGCAGGAGGTGAAGTTCAGGCAGCTGGAAATGAAACACAGCCTTAGCAGTTCGAGCCCGAAGCGGGACAAGCAGAGGAAACTGGCGATGAAATTCCCGGAATTCATAATGATCGGGAGGACATCGAAGGAAGACTTGGCAATAACAACTGGTTAGACTAAATCCTATTCTTAATTCAATAATGTAAATTTGACTTGCATACTGCTCGATATCAGAAATATTTTAGTGAGGTGACGTGACCAGCGCAGCACAGCGGGCATGTTGCTCCGCGGCGAATGAATCGCAAGCAAGGCCGGCCCATGTCATCGGCCATATCTCTCCACGCATAAAACGAAGCAATCTTGCTGTCCGGATAGGATGAAAACTTGTGTGCAGAACACATCTTGTGACACAATTGTCTCGAGTAGTCCGATAAATCTGACGTTCTGTTGCATTTTTATTTATTTTATTTCTACTGTTGTCATGCAACACCAGTAGAAAACAATAAGCCTGGTGTTGGCTTAGTGGTTAGGGTGGCGGCTTGGGATCCTAGGGTCCTGAGTTCAAGCCTCGTTGGCCGCTGAATTAAAATACACCAGGAGGTTGACTCAGCCTGTCATCCTTCCGAGGTTGGCAAAATGAGCACCAGTGTACTGGAAAGGGGGACACTGCATCAGCGGCATAGCCTCGTCCCAACCAATGATGCAACCAGCAGCCACAGGCTGCACTCAATAGAGAGAGTAGAAAACAATGAAGAAAAGAGAATAATAAAAGAAAGCGACAGCACGTCAGATTTATCGGCCTAGTCGGACGGATGACGGATTTATCGGACTAGTCAAGACCAGTGTTTCTCAACCGGGGTTCCCCGGAACCCTAGGATTCCACAAGAGGTCGCTAGAGGTTCCACGAGAAACAGTAATAAATAGGCTAATGTATTTTGAGTAGTTTTTGTTTGATTTAATATTCGTAATTTTACGATACACGTACGGCATATTGTTGGAAACTCCTTGGTTATTATAATAGAGGCTTCAACCTCTTATATTATTTACAATTATAACAACCATAGGGAATGTATTTAACGATGTCTATATGGCGCCAGTGTGAAACCGCCCTCACTGGTTTGTGGACGTCCTGTACGCGGCGGATTCGTGTATCATTGAGTGACTGACTCAAGTACGGGACGCATGCACGGTGTCCATCTATCTTCTCTGTGCTTCCAAGCGCGAAGTCTCTCTCTCAAGGTTAGTTCTTCTCTTTACCTTTATTGCTTCAGCTTTATTTGTTTAAGTTTTGTTTATCACGTTACATGAGGTGTGTTTTTTATTTGTCAAACAGACTCGGGGTTGACAAACACTTTCAAAAATGACGTTTTAAAACAATTATTTTTTTTTTTTGTGAATTAAAACCTCGGTGTGAGGTCTCATAAACCGAGCAGTATGTTTTTTTTTTCATTGCCAATAAATTTGACAAAAAGGGGGTCATTGTTTCCTTAAACCAGGTATCCGGAAAAAAATGTTATATTTACCATGTGAACTATGATAAAAATGCGTCAAAGCCTGGTGTTGGCGCAGTGGTCAGGGCAGTGGCTTGGGACCCAAAAGGTCCTGAGTTCAAGCCCCGTTGGGACACTGAATTAATATATGTATGTGTATATATATATATATATATATATATATATATATATATATATATATATATATATATATATATATATATATATATATATATATATATATATATATCAAGTCGAAAAAACACCAGGGGGTTGACTCAGCCTGCCATCCTTCCGAGGTCGGCGAAATGAGTACCAGTTGTACTGGGCCCGGTGTATGCCCCGGTTAGAATAGGTGTACCATATCCCTGTGTGTCGTAAGAGGTGACCAGGGTTGCGTCAGGAAGGGCATCCGGCGTAAAAACCTATGCCAAATCATTATGCGGACAACAAAACGAATTTCCATACCGGATCGGTCGAGGCCTGGGTTACCAACGACTGCCACCGGTACCGGTGGTCAGCAGGGTACCAGTGGAAATTGTGCTACTGCTGGGCGAAGGAGGAGAAGGAGACGGGGAAGGCGAGTCCGGAGGCAGTGGGAGAGGGGGAAGGGTAGAAGTGTGCAGGTGAGAGTTGGAACTCCGAATGTTGGGACGATGACTGGCAAAGGGAGAGAGTTGGCTGATATGATGGAGAGAAGAAAGGTGGACATACTGTGTGTACAAGAGACCAAGTGGATGGGGAGTAAGGCTAGGAGCATTGGAGGTGGTTTCAAACTGTTCTACCATGGTGTGGATGGAAGGAGAAATGGTGTCGGTAATCCTGAAGGAAGATTATATCAAGAGGGTATTGGAGGTGAGGAGAGTGTCTGACCGAGTGATGAGTGTGAAGTTGGAAATTGAAGGGGTGATGATGAATGTCATCAGTGCATATGCCCCACATATGGGGTGTGAGATGGAATATAAAGAAGATTTCTGGAGTGAGTTAGATGAAGTGGTGGAGAGTGTATCCAAGGATGAAAGAGTGGTGATTGGAGCAGATTTCAATGGGCATGTTGGGGAAGGGAATAAAGAGGATGAGGAGGTGATGGGTAGGTACGGTCTCAACAAGAGAAATGTGGAAGGGCAAATGGTGGTAGAGTTTGCAAAAAGAATGGAAATGCCAGTGGTAAATACGTATTTCAAGAAGAAGGAGGAACACAGGGTGATGTACAAGAGTGGAGGAAAGTGCACACAGGTGGATTACATCTTAAGCAGGAGATGCAACCTGAAAGAGATTAGTGACTGTAAGGTGGTGGCAGGGGAGAGTGTAGCTCGACAGCATCGATTGGTGGTCTGTAGGATGACTTTAGAGGTGAGGTTGAGGAAGAGAGTGAGGGCTGAACCAAGGACCAGATGGTGGAAGCTGAAGGAGGAAGACTGTTGCGTGAAATTTAGGGAGGAGGTGAGACAGGCGTTGGATGGTGTTAAAAATGGGTGGGATGATTGGGAAACTACAGCAGAAGTGGTGAGGGAGATAGCTAGGAAGGTACTTGGTGTGACATCTGGACAGAGGAAGGAAGATCAGGAGACTTGGTGGTGGAATGAGGAAGTACAGGAAAGTATAAGGAAGAAGGGGTTGGCGAAAAGGAAGTGGGATAGTCAGAGATGAAGAAAGTAGGCAGGAGTACAAGGAGTGGTGGCGAAAGGCAAAAAGAGAGGTGGCAAAGGCCAAGGAAAAGGCATATGATGAGCTGTATGAGAAGTTGGATAAAAAAGAAGGGGAAAAGGATTTATACCGATTGGCAAGACAGAGGAACCGAGCTGGGAAGGATGTGCTGCAGGTTCGGGTGATTAAGGATGCAAATGGGAATATGCTGACGAGCGAGGAGAGTGTGTTGAGAAGGTGGATGGAGTACTTTGAGGAGCTAATGAATGAAGAAAATGAGAGAGAGAAGGTTGGAAGAGGTGGAGATAGTGAATCTGGAAGTGGGGTGGATCAGTAAGGATGAAGTGAGGACTGCTATGAAGAGGATGAAAAGTGGAAAGGCGGTTGGCTCAGATGATATACCAGTGGAGGCATGGAAGTGCTTAGGAGAGATGGCAGTGGGGTTGTGAACCAGATTGTTTAATAAAGTCTTGGAAAGTGAGAGGATGCCGGAGGAGTGGAGATTAAGTGTACTGGTTCCGATTTTCAAGAATAAGGGTGATGTGCAGAGCTGTGGAAATTACAGAGGGATAAAGTTGTTAAGCCACACCATGAAGTTGTGGGAAAGAGTAGTGGAAGCTCGGTTGAGAGGAGAGGTGACGATCTGTGAGCAGCAATATGGGTTTATGCCAGGAAAGAGCACCACTGATGCAATGTTTGCTTTGAGAATGTTGATGAAGTATCGGGAAGGCCAGAAGGAGTTACATTGTGTGTTTTGTGGATTTAGAGAAAGCTTATGATAGGGTGCCAAGAGAGGAGTTGTGGCATTGTATGAGGAAGTTGGGAGTGGTGGAGAAGTATGTGAGGATCGTGCAGGATATGTATGAGGACAGTGTGACAGCGGTGAGGTGTGCGGTAGGAATGACGGACCGGTTTAAGGTAAAAGTGGGATTGCACCAAGGATCGACTCTGAGCCCTTTCCTGTTTGCAATGGTGATGGACAGGTTGACGGACGAGATCAGACTGGAGTCTCCATGGACTATGATGTTCGCGGATGACATCATGATCTGTAGGGAGAGTAGGGAGCAGGCTGAGGCGAGCACTGGAGAGAAGGGGAATGATAGTCAGTCGGAGTAAGATGGAGTACATGTGCGTAAATGAGAGGGAGGGTGGTGGTATGGTGCGGTTGCAAGGAGTTGAGGTGGGGAAGGTGGATGGGTTTAAATACTTGGGATCAACTGTCCAAAGTAACGGAGAGTGTGGGAGAGAAGTGAAAAAGAGAGTGCAGGCAGGATGGAGTGGTTGGAGAAGAGTTGCAGGAGTGATTTGTGACAGAAGGCTAGCTGCAAGAGTGAAGGGGAAAGTATATAAGACGGTAGTGAGACCAGCTATGTTGTATGGTTTGGAGGCGGTGGCACTAACAAAAAGACAGGAAGTGGAGCTAGAGGTGGCAGAGTTAAAGATGCTGCGATTCTCGTTGGGAGTGACGAGGATGGATAGGATAAGAAATGAGTATATTAGAGGGACAGCGCAGGTAGGACGGTTTGGAGACAAAGTGAGAGAGGCGAGATTGAGATGGTTTGGACATGTGTACAGGAGGGAAGTGGAGTATATCGGGAGAAGGATGTTGAAGATGGAGCTGCCAGGCAGGAGGAGAAGAGGAAGGCCAAAGAAGAGGTTCATGGATACGGTGAGGGCGGACATGCGGGTGGTTGGAGTGTCAATGGAAGATGTGGAGGATATAGCGAAATGGAGACAGTTGATCCGCTGTGGCCACCCCTAACAGGAGCATGCCGAAAGAAGAAGAAGAAGAAGAACTATGATAAAAATATAAAAGAGCTCGATATTAATAATGGTATATAATAATTTTTATGCAGGGGTTCCCTGAGACATGAAAACTATTTCAAGGGTTCCACAAGGGTAAAAAGGTTGAGAAACGCTGGTCTAGACTCCAGAGATCTCGAGTCAATCCACTCTGTGTGAGTTTCTGTTTGTGACGTCAACGCTGCGATTTGCTGAAGTCAACTTTTTTTTAGGCGCAGGGAATAGCAAGTTGTGAAAAGCACTAGAAATGATGGAAATATTGCTCTAATTATCCCATTTTAGATTTTAAAAAAAGACATGGGTGATTTCTTCACTCGGAAGGTCAAGTTAATATATAAATAACCAGAAAGTTTTGCATGTCAGGGGACCTCTAATTTCTCATATAAAACTATCTGTATCCATATATAACAATGACACATTATCCTTATACTTTGATTTTAAATTATTACAGTAATAGTCATACATTAACGACTTTGACAAGTCAAGAATTGATGTTGCTATATAAATGGGTTTATCCATTTCAATACTCTCTTTTTTCAAATGAATAGCACAAAAGTTCTCTGAAAACACCTCTGCTCATTCAAAACTTGGTCTATTAATTAACTTTGAAGCCTATTTCCAAGATGTAGCAAGTCTTGTGTTATGTCGATTCCTAACATTTTCCATAGTCTTTCCAAATACAGCATTATTCATTAATTTATAAAAGTCCTTCTCAAAATCTGTTTTTGCTTCTGTTCTCCTTTTTGTATTGAAATCAATATACTTCTTTAACCAATGACTTTGCTTCAATTTCAAAATATGATGAATTTTCCTCACTCTCGACCCAGCAGATAAATATCGTCTCAAGTTCCTTTGATGCAAAACATAACTTTCTTTATCATTTAATGTTGTAAGTAGTTTTTCTGGAGATTTACCTTTTATATTGAATGACTGTTGATAATCACTTAACCATTCTTTTCTTGGACTTTCTTTATCAGGGGCATAAGGTACTGTTGGTCTTTATGTTTGTGATGAAGTTCTTCTGAATATTTTAAATCAACCTCAAAATAATATCCAACTTCAGTATCATCCAATTCTTCTTGAGAGGAGACAACAATGTCTTGTAAAACTTTTTCATAATGTTTTTCTTTCACCCATTTAAGTTTTCCATAAGGTAAAGATTGAGACATAGCCCACCCATACAAATTGTTAGCATCATAATACATCAGGTAAGAGTTGTCCTCATTCTTATTATAATCAGGAAGATATTTGTTATTTGCTTTAGCATATCTCTTGGAACATACTTGAGATATTCCTCCTCTTTTAGCCTTCTCTATCATTAAAAGCATATCTATATCACTGATCAATTCCAAATTTTGTTTTGTCATTTTTAACATCGCACTCCAAGCCAAACCCGGGGCTGTGTAATAGTGAACGGGGTCTAATCCATAATAATTTTTATTTTGACAGACTTCTCAAAGTTTCAAACACGTCAGCCAATAACAATACATCAGTTTTAAGATACAAATCATGATATTCTCCAAGATTCTTTATATTAAACTTCTCCCAAACCTGTTTATCTTATGTATAATCTCTATCGGAAATATGAGTTTTATTCAACTTGCCATAGAAACTTTCCCTTGAAGGAAGTTGTGTTTCTTTAAACTTCTCAAATGAATCCATATAGTCATACAGATATATTCCCGTTTGTGATAAGAGATCAATCTCTTCTTGATTTGAGAAATGTGATTTAAAATTCGGTAAGTTTTTAATATTTGATGATAAGTTAGATAATGGACTTGCCATAAACTTGTATGTGTCAAGAAATCCGATATGGGTTATGGGGGATGTATGAATTGTTTTTGTGAATGAGATGTATTTTTGATCTGTGTTAGGAATGGCAGAAATATCTCCAGATGTCTTTGAAAGTTCATTTATAAATAGATGTGTGTCATAGTGAGCGTTGTTGTGAAGAAAGAGGAATAAGGTTTGGAGGCTTGTAATTAAGATTACAACGGGAATGAGCTGGACCTCTATATTTACCAGGAAGATGACAGTGATCCCGAACTTTGACCTCTCCCTCAATTTTCTGCTCACAAATATGACAGATACTGTTCTATCTTAATTCCTTTTTCTCTCCCTTTGTTAATGACATTGGTTTATAGGTTTTAATCATTATTTCTCTTCGTCTTACACAGTCTTTTCCCAAAAGTCTTACAAACTCCTCTGAGGCATCTTCTCCTCTATAAAGTTCTAAATTGTTGTATTCATCACCAACAGATGATTTGATATAATAACGGAAATCACAAGGAGTATGTTTTTGATATTTGTTTGTGTATGATTTATTTGGATTTGGAGAAACAGTATCTATCTTTTCAAGGATACTTTCAAAATCAGCAGATATCACAAACAGATGTTTTATAGATTTGTAAAAATCTTTCAATGATATGTTTGAACCTGCTTTTGGTAAATTGATTATGGTTGATTTATGATTACTGCAATATTTCGAATGTTGGTTTAATCGTTCTTTTGTGTGAAAGTAGTTGAGATATCTCTTACAAGGATACGTTTTACATTTTCTCTTATATAGTTGTGATTTGGTTAATCTTAATAAATTTTTGATGAAAGCATAATGTAATTTTTTCCTTTGCAGTAAAGTTGAGAAGGTCAATGTGTGTTTCATCATTTTTATAGTTGTTTTAAATTTTTAATATCTGAACTTTGTTTGTATCCATTAATCCATATACATTAACAGATAGAATATTCATTTTCTCAAATTTAGGAATATCTCTCAATGACATTGGAAACTTTAAATCATTAACATTTAAGGAATTCTCGTATTTCTTATTATGTTCAACCCTTTCAGGATTCCATTGTGGAGGATGTAGGTGAACAAGAAGAGACCAGAGAAAACATTTATTATCTTTGTTTTGAATATTAACAACCGCTTTCTTAAGTTTTATCTCTTTTGGTAAATCATTATAAGAAGAAGCTTAAAGAGGATCTGATTTTAAGATGTGTATATCTAAAAAGATTATTTTTGTGATAGTAAATCCACTACCTACTACAGTGTTATCAACATCTTGTTATTGTCTCTGGAGTTCATCATAAACATCACATCTTACAAAATCTTGAAATGATGAGATAAAGTGAGGGTTTGTCTTCATATAGGGCGTAGTTTCATCGCCTTGTCTTACCATATTCAATTTTACTCCAATATAAAACTTTAAAGTTTTCATTTCACTGAATGTGTTTTTAATTATAGTTTCAATACTTTGTTTAACCACATCAACAGCTTCCATGAGTGAAGATGGTCCAGGGTCTTGAAAGCGAAACAATCTTATTTTAACATGTCCTTTAAATGCCCCATCAGTGTTTTCAATGGAGAATTTAGTGGCACCTTCCCTTTCTTCATTGTTCTTGTGTTTGCGTGATTGAAGGTGTTTATTGTAATTTTTTTTTAAAGAATATCATTATCACATCTTTCACAATGTTTTGTTTCTTGGTCAAATGGAGATATTTGTCTGAAAAGATTGAATGTGTGTTTGTTGGTTTGAAGGTGTTTCTTATAACATTTATATTCATGATTACATGATTACACAATAGGAAAAATCTTGCTAGGCAGAGGAACAATTGTATGTGAACCAATACGTCTTGGCAATGAATCTTCGTCAGTGGATCGGTCAGAATGAAAAGCATCGTATCCAGCACTTCGATCCTAGCGGATCCCTCGTCGCCTACCGGCTTGTTACTATATTTCAGTAGAGGAACAAATGCAATTGAGGAATGAAGGTCAAATATTTGAGGAGGTTTCTCTTGGTACAACAAAATATTCACATTGTAAGAGTGAGTTAAAGAAACTAAAATCTGGTGGTCTTGGGATATTAGAAACTAATCCAGAAGAAATGAGATAAATTATTAAACATCTGAGTGGGAATGGGGTTAAGATTTTATCATTCGATTTTTATGTTGACGAAAAAACTCAACGCAAACGTATGAAAAGCAGAGATACAAGTATTGGTGAAGAAGAAATTACAACTCGTATTAATGTTAATAAAGAATTTGATGAAATATTTAAAGAAAAGGATTTATTTGAACACATCTACTTTAATGATGAAGAAAAGGAAAATTTCCCTGTTGACCTTTATAATTCAGTAAATGATATTTTCCAATAAATAAATGGATGCGAAAGAAAGAGCAAGAAGATTTCAGGAGCATCAAGAGTTGGTTTCAAACGTTGTAAAACAAAAGGAAGACATAAGGAAGAAACGCAGACAGAAACTAACGGGTGAAGAAGCATTTGAAAGAAAACAAGAGAAATTTTTTAAACCACTTTTAAAAACTCCCCAAGAAAAAATTATAGATGTTTCCACAGTTCCCACAATAGAATATACTTCTAAAAAACTTCAAATGTTAAAAGATTTCAGTCAAATGACAGAGGAAGAATTAGAGCATATATGAGAATTAGAATATGATGATGAAGGATTATTTCAACAACTGGATGAGATTAATCGACCCCCTGATTATATTGTGAATGCTCTTCAAAACAATGAATATTCAGCAGATTCAAAAACCATAGCAGGACTCATTCCAACAGAACAACCAGCAATATTTCATCTTGTTCAAAAAAAGGTATTGATATTTAATGATGAATTAAGGTTCTTGAGTTCTGCTCAACACCCTGTTAAATGAACCCCCAGATTAATGTTTCTTCTCACAAAAGATGGAAGACAAGGTTCAACTGTGAGGGATGAATCAAAGTATTTTGATAAACCATTGGATGTGAAAAATAATGATGATGGAGTATATATTAATTTTCTGGACTCTCTTAATTATAGGGTTAGTCTTAATGGTAAAAGTAGGAAGAATCAGAAGGAGAAACGCATTATTCAGGCTTTAAGTATCCTTGGTTCAGGTGTTAGTTTTCTTTAAAATGACCCATCACAATTAGTTAATAGACTGTTATTGCTGTTAGGTTGTAAGAAGGCTGGAAATAATTGTTTTCATGAAGCATCAGCCATTTTAGACCAGTTGATGAACATGAAAATAATTAATAAATGTCAATATAAAGACATTTGATCTCATCTAAAATAAAATGAGAAGCACAATCCTTAGTTTTACTTTCACAACAAGTGACCACACATCTTCATTCCCATACCCACTACTAGTGGGGCAGATAACAGCAATTTTTGAGAGGGATCGTGCAAATGATGATACAAGCATCAAATTTGGCACATTTGTTCTCCAGGGGATTCTAATCAAATCTGCCTGCTTGGCCATTTGAAAATCCAAGATGGTGGCCATTTTTCAAGATGGCCGCCAAGTTAGCCTCCTGAAGTTGACTTTTTGCTTGGAAGTATTTGTAGTTGTCCGATTTGCATGATCAAGGTGTGGATACCTATGTTTTCAAGCCTGCTGGAGTGGATTTTTCCTGTTTTTAAAACCCCCTGACACACACTTTTTCTGATTTTGCACCACTTTAATGATTGTCATATGAAGCTAAGGCCTTTCTGCAACCGGGCCCTGGCTAGTAAATGTTCAAAGTTATGCATACCATGCGAAAGTTCCTCCAGCTGCTACTGTCCACATATGCAGCTGCAGAGTGCTGTGCAGGGGAGCCCTGACTGAAAGCACTTGCATCTCCGGCTGCAACCTTTCTTACAGGAACACTTGGTCAGTTCCTGACAGCTGGCTGCAATAGGGGGTAGTGTTGTCCAACATATCTGCCACGTCTCTCCTTTCTGTGTCCATCCCCATTCAGCGGGACTGCTCATGTCTGGACTGGAGATGGTTGCCTGGCCCCAGATGATCCGAGCCTGATAGGCCGCACGCTTTGCATGTTCTCTGAGGGCTGCTTGTGTTGGTGGAATTGAGTTGTATGGCCTCTACTTGCGGGAAAAGAGATCCAGTCTTGCTCCGTCCACACCAGTGGCTGCGCTTGATCTGTCATACATGAGGACAACGAATCTCTCCAGCCTCTGCAGGTCAAGATCACGAATCGATGTTGGATGCTGGCTGAGATTGGTGAATGTTTCAGAAACATCATCAAAGACGTTCCAAGTCTGCCATGCAGTTTTCTTCCCTTTACCGTGGAAGGAAGACACGACGTCACGCATGGACGACGTCACCAGTCGTCCAAGAAGACACGACGTCACCAGTGAACGCATGGAAGTATGGGATCCCTCTCGCCTTCTCAGGCCCTATTGCAGAAACTACCTCATGGACTGGAATCCATCGTGCCTTGGCTCCTTGGCCAAAGGCAATCCACATGTTCTCAAGACCTAGTTCCTGTAAGGATGGCAGTGCAGATATTGCTATGACGAGTACGTCCGTGTCATTAGCCTTCATGATAATGGACTTGCAACCATCCGTCGTTGCATCTCTGGCGTGTACAAATATTTGAGTGTCAGCTTCTTCATGACAACATGGAGACACAGCATCCAGTGACTTCCTTGTGTTTCTAATGGCCTCTTCTCCTTTTGTTACAAATACTGTGCTTGTCGTCTGTGCTTCACACATCTTTTCCGCAAGGAAGTGAAACAGCTCAGTCTTGTTGCTGTCATCTTGAAGAAAGTTTCTCCAGTTACTTGGGGTCTTACTGGTTCCCGTCACTCTTCTTCTGATTCCTTGCCCCCTTTTCGACCTTGCCTTGGACTTCAGACTTGACTTCTTGTACACATCAAACACTACGTACACCTTCTCGTACCTGGCACCATAGGATTGCACCTTTGGGATGATGTCTTCTTTAGCATAGTCATCAAATATCTTTGAAGTGCATGGAGGTAGGGCATTGAGAAGTGCTGAGCCATCAATGATGACTGCATCTCCCCTTGGTTCTTTGTCGGGGATGTTCACTTGCGTTTCAAGAATTTCAGCCAGCTGTGACTTCTGACATGTATGAAGCTTGCCGCTGTCACCGAGAGATGCAGGGTGTGACTGATTCTCATGCTTGAAGAATTCTTGCAAGTCACAATGCCTGTTCTGGCATGAGATGAACAGTAGTGAGAACAGCTGACAGTCGTCTTTCAGGACTTTCTCCTTAGAACTTCCCCCAGTTTGCTCTTGTTTGAAGAAAGAAACAATGTTTTTCTTGATTGGATGATAGAAAGGACATTCACCTTCATTCTGTAGCCCCTCCATGAATGAATGGAACTGCTCTTTGCTACAATTTGCTGGTGATGTGTAGCTACAATTTCGGCTGGAGTCGGGTCTGCAATGTTCTTCATGTCTAGTACCAGTAGGTCGGCTGATTCTTCTTGGAATGGGTTGCCCATCTCCTGCATTACTGCAGAGAGTGCTTTCACCTTTTCAAAGAAAGATTTCTGGGCACTCAGTGTCTGCTGTTGTTGGTTGCATCTTTCATACCAGATATGGCCTCGTATCCAGCTACTTGACGACTCACTTCGGGTCCAGCGACCATCCACCTACGAAGTGCTGCCGGGTATTCTGTCAACCAAATTGCTCCTCTGTCACCTTTGATGACTGCGTTATTTTGCTCGTGGGCTTGGTTGATTGCCAGGGCAGAGAATTATCTTCTAGACTTGTGGATAACGAAGTTCCCTCTGTGAAACTCCCTGGCCACATCTGGATGTTGTTGCTCAAGCGACATCATATCTCAAATCAGGAAAAGTGTGTGTCAGGGGGTTTTAAAAACAGGAAAATCCACTCCAACAGGCTGGAAAACATAGGAATCCACACCTAGATCATGCAAATCGGACAACTACAAATATTTCTAAGCGAAAAGTCAACTTCAGGAGGCGAACTTGGTGGCCATCTTGAAAAATAGCCGCCATCTTGGATTTTCAAATGTCCAATCGGGAATATTTGATCAGAAAGCCCTGCAGAACAGAAATGCCAAATTTGATGCTTGTATCATAATTTGCGTGATTTTCTACTATCTACTACACTATACAACTTGACACAACAAAAGAATATGAGGCGTCTTTATTGTCCATGGAAACTTATAATACCATATTTAATATAACCGAGAAAAATGACAAGTTAAGTTATAATCCAGGAAGTGAATACAAAACAATAACAGTTTCACCCGGAGCATATGAGATTTCTCAAATATCTTCCGAAATTGTTCGTTTTATGAAAGAACAGGCTGATGAACCAAAAAATATTGTTATAGACATTCAAAAACATACTTTAAAATCAACGATTAAACTTAAAAATAACTAAAAGGTTGATTTCACAATTTATAATTCATTTAGAGAGTTATTGGGTTTCTCCTCAAAAAAGATTGAAACTCATGGGACGTTTTACAGTGATAATGTCATTCCAATATCCTTAGGACTAAATTCGGTATTAATTCACTGTGATTTGATTGATGGTGCTTATAATGATGGAATAAGAACAAATACAATATTTTCATTCAGCACATACTCAACCCCAATTGGTTATAAGTTCAATATGGAACCCAAAAATCTGGTTGATCTACCTGTGTCAGGAAAAACCATATACAGAGTAAATGTTAGGATAACCGACCAAGATAATCATTCGATTTCTTTTAATGGAGAAATTATATCCATCAGAATTCACCGACGTGAATTTTTCCAATAAATAAATACGATGGTTATTGTGAGGAAACACGAGTTGGGAAAATATAAAATAATTACAGGGAATGGGATGTTCCTTTCCCCATACTACAAGGGTGAAGGTATATATCTTGGTAGAGGATACTATAAACCTAAGAGACAAAGGGGTGTCGGACATAAATTTAGAGGAGATGGGATAATTGATACTCTAATGGGTATAGGTTCAACTATTCTTAAACATAAAGACATAATTGGTTCAACTGCTTCTGCTGTAGGAAATGTATCAGGTGCTATAAAGAGTATAAAAGATGCCCAAAAGGAATCTCATAAATTACAAGCAATAAAAGACATTAAGAAAGGCAAAACTCAGTTCTCTCCCCAAGAATGACAGAAAAGAATTCAAATACTTGGGTCAGGGTTTCAAAAGTTTTAACATCTTTTTTCCTAAATAAATACAAGTATGGAAGCAATTGATAGTATCTATGATTTGGATGATACCATTGTCATCTCAAACTCCACTAAAAAAAGAAGATTACTTCAAGGTAAATGCAATAACTGGAACAGACTGGAATGCAAATGGAACAAAAAGTTTTGAAATAAATAATGAACACTTATTTGAATCTATCCGAAAGTTTCTTGTTGTGTAAAATTACATTCACTAAGGCTGGGAATAACACAAACACTACACTCATGAATGATTTCTTCTGGAAAATGTTTGATAGTGTTCATTTGTACATTGGAACACAAGAAGTTGAAGCGGTTGATTATGTCTCTGCTACATCTGTAATGATGAAATTTACACTATATTCATTTAGTGATAGAATGGCAAAGGGGGCTGTCGAAGGTTTTATTCCTGATATGTCAACGGGAACAAACAAACCTTGGATATACTCAAAGGAAAGCAATGTATAATAATGATACAAAAGCAGGTCATAGTTTTAGTGTGGTAGTTCCTCTTAAAGGTATATTTGGCTTTTGTGATCATGATAAAGTTCTGTATGGTCTTAAAATTAGATTTCAACTGCAAAGGAATGATAATGAAAAAATAGCTTTTTGGTGTGGCTAATGCTTTTGCTGATCAGAATAAATTTGTTATTCATGAAATTAGTTGGTATATTAGTGAATATACTCCTAATCTTAAAACAGAAGAGATGTTGAATCGAAGACTTAACTCAAAGAAGCCACTCAATGTATCATACCTTAAAAGAAGATGTCAACACGTTAAACTGAACCAAACCACTAACACGTGGAATTTGGGTGTTCTGGAAGGAAAGCCACAATATCTGTGGCTAATTAAAAAAAAAACAGATGGCGATAATGCTACTGATAAGAATAATGCATTGAGTGATAATGCCAAGGTGAAACAACTTCACGTTTCTCTCGATGGAACATTTTATCCACGAGATAGATTGGAAATTGATTGGGAAAAAAATGATTATGCTGAAGCATACAAGTCTTACCAAAAGGTGTGTGAAAGCAATGGAAATAAAGAACCTATTTTGGATATGACGGCATTTAAAAGTCTGCATACAATCTATGTGATTGACCTGAGCGCTCAAAAGGAAACTATAAAGTCTAATGGAGTGGATACTTCCCTATACATTGAAAGAGGAGAGAGTGAAGAAGTTGATATATATATATATATATATATATATATATATATATATATATATATATATATATATATTATTTGCTTTTGGAAGAAACAGAATTATAGATTAATACAGATAATGGTGTTATGATTAGTCTCACATAATTTTTTTGATAAATAAATGAGTTGTAAAGTGCCAACTGGGGTATATGTTAATCAAATCAATCTTCATAAACTATCATCTTGTTTTCAAAATCAAAAGCCTTGTATGATTAATGTTAATACAATTCAGAGAAAATGAGCAGTAAGAATTGAGGTTTTGCTCACAAGAGAACAGGTGAAAATCTTGAACGATACTAGCTCACTTAAAATTAAAATGTCAAAACCAATGTTGAAGAAATATTCAATGAGACGAGTGGAGGATTTCTCCCATTTCTAATTCCTTTATTTGCTGGTTTAAGTGCGGCTGGAGCATTGACGGGTGGTATTTCAGCAGCGGTGAAACCAACGAAAGGAAGGCTCAACTCCGGGCTCAAAAAGAATTGGAAAGACATAACAAAGAGTTGGAGAAACAAATTAGTGGAAGTGGTGTAATTGTAGATTTTGCTGAAAAACTTGAAAGTCTGCCTGATAAAGCGAGATTGTTAGATGGAGATATGCTTTCTTCTATCGCACAAGCAGGTGTAAAATTAACTTAAGGGGGTAATGGATTCTGTCTTTCTAATAAATAAATGAGCATTGATGAGTGGTTTAAAGAATTTGGAAAGAATACAACATCAAATTTAGAACATCAAATATTGTAAGAAATTAAAAATTCATAATGTGGTTATTTGCATGAAAGATGAATTAGCAAATGTGTCTAAACATACAAAGAATATTATTATGAACTTAGAAGATAATAATGAGAATGGTTCTCATTGGGTTTGTATTTTTAATAGTCAAGACAAACATTATTTTGACAGTTTTGGTCTTCCACCACCTGTTGAAGTAATAAAATTCTTACAGAATGGTGTTTATCAAACATTTCAAGTCCAAGAATTAAATTCCAAGTGTTGTGGTCAATTATCAATCTATACATGTTATTTCAACTCAACAAAAATAAAAATGTTAATGACATTATTTTAAATCTAATATAAATGACTTATGTTGGTAAAGATGGTTCTATCTTTGGTGTATCCCAAGAACTGGATATTGATTTATCAAATGATTACACAAAGGCACAGGCTGAACGACAGAAATATAGTATAACAAAAAATCTTAACATGAAAAATGCCTATAAATTAATAAATTATCCAAGTCCAACTGACGCGAACGACTTGGTGAGATTAAGTGATTTATCACAATATATATCCTTAAATAAAACGGCTGTGTATTCCAAAGATACAGAAGTGTTGATTTTATCTCCAGGTCATACAGAATTCACAGTTACAATTAAAATAAAATTTTATAAAGAAGGGCATATCGTTTGTATGAGAATAGAACAATGGGGATATGATATGAATGATTTCGGGTATAATTCGTCATTTAAAATTAACCTCGAAGACCTGGAACAATTAAATCAGTCTCGTAAGGAAGAATATTAACCACTTGGTGCCGAGAATGAGTTTTGTGGAAGCACGATTTGCAAACAATAAATAAAAGAATTTAATAAGGGTAAAATCAATCATGGTTTTGCCATAGTTTATATCATGAAAACACAAAGAACAGGATTATATATAATAAGGAAGGAAATGCAAAATGATTTAACTATGGGAAGATGGGGAGGTATTTCCTGTCATTATATTAATCTGTCATATATTTCTAATACATAAATGACAGCAAGAAGGCTTCAAGAAAATTATCATTTCTGTGTCCAAGCATACCTTCAATAAAAAGGTATTTGGTATTTTAATAAATATGTTCTACAACATAAGAATGAGGTACTGTATTTATTCTAATAGAAGCCCCCCTTCTAATAAAGCCCCCCCCCTTCTTTGAGAAAATTTTCATGTTTCAAGGGTGTCTCTAATAATAGCCCTCCTCCCCCCTCCCCCGTAACCCGGTGTGAAACAATTGAGACAGCTGTAGCCTGTAGAGGGAGCCTGGCCCGCCTGGCCAGGCCGGGACCCAGCTTTGTTGACAGGTGTGTTTAACGGCGGTCAAGTCAGTGTGGTGTCGTATTCTGCATAATTTATACCCCTCTACCTTGACAATTCTTGTATCTTCATAATAAAACAAATAAATAATAATAAAAAATTGTATGTTTGTAGATTGTCTCTAAAAAAGGCCCCCTCCCCTCCTTGATCAAACTGGTATTCTAATAAACACCCAGGGCTTATATTAGAACTAGCATAACCCGCGCTCTGCGCGACATGTTGGAGTGGGTGTGTTTGAGAAAGGAACTGATGCAGAGTATCAGTAGTAATTTTACTTTAATGCAGTTAAGTGGAATACGATTTCACTGTTTCAGAACCATTTTATTTACTTTTTTTGTACCATGCACCTCATATGGTCTTTGAGATAATGTAAGCCGAATATCACGTTACTCGAGCGCAGAACAAAGTGGAAGATAGCACGACACGAAACCACAAACTCAGAAATAATATATAAGATAAATACTGTATTTTCAATAAAAGATTGGTTTTATACAGATGTTAATAAACCAACAACTTTGGATGTAATTAAAATGTTAAATAATGAAAAAAATTTAAAGTTAAGAAAACGCAAGACTCTTTTAACAATGCAGAAGAAATTTTATTGGTTTCCTGTTGGAAAAAATTATTTTGGAGAGGGGAATAACAAGAAATCCTGATGAATATATCTATATTAATATTTCGGCACACCCCTTTTTTGTTCCACCAACAGATTTTTGTAACTGCATGAAATGAAACAAGCTTTGACATATATAGTAATGATATTATTGTCTTCCTTAAGAGGCCCCTCAAAATTCGTTTTGATGATTATAGTAGTTAAACAGTTCATGTACTCCATTTGCAAAATGGGAGGAATTATTGCACAAAAAAAGAAATAAAAATGTTTCCCATTTTTTAGAGGACCACTAAGATGAGTTCGGCTCATAGAATCACGCTCCATTTGGGGAGAAACAGTTGAGTTCTTACCTGACGAATTTGCACTTTCCATGTGCCATAGTTTCTTCACAAAACCATGACTTTCGGACTAAGTACAAAGTATTTCTTTGCTTTTTTATTGGTTGCCGTTTTGAAATTTTCATCGACCGATACCCGCTGCCCAGCCGAGCCAACTGCCAACAAAGTATCGCCCGGTCAGTTATGGTTAAACCCAAAATCATGATCATCGTTTTAGTGTGGAGGTGAGTACTGACAGTGTACTTGGGTTTTTTCCGGGTGGGTGTGGGATTGAGCACGTGCACATAAAAATCTGGCAACCCAACTTGAATTGAACAACAATGGCCGCTTGATCCTTGAAATTTGAACCGACAAAAATAGCCTTCGAGCCTTCAGTGCTTCAGTGAGCCTTGAGTCTACCGCTCCGTAAAAGTACTTCTTCAACCTTTTACTACTTCAACTTCTTTAAAAGTAAAAGAAATGTTCCTTTGAAATGTCGGATTTTCGTTTCTGACAAAATGACGGAAAAACTTGAACAACACTACTGCATCAAATTTTGTGTAAAGCTTGGCGATTCCCAAGTGAAAACGATCCGCAAGATTCAACAGGCCTTTGGGAATGAAGCAATGGGCACCACACAGATAAAAGAGTGGTACAACCGCTTCAAAGATGGTCGCACATCAGTGGAAAGTGAAGCACGTTCTGGTAGGCCCTCAACATCCCAAAATGAGATCGTCATTGACCAAGTGAGGACCCTGCTGATGCAGGATCGTCGAATCACAATCAGAGAACTTGCAGACAAGGCGGGCGTCAGCATTGGATCCGTTCATTCCATTGTAACTGAGGATTTGGGCTTAAGGAGAATCTCAGCGAAGTTCGTGCCAAAGCTGCTAATGATCAAGCAGAAGCAACTCCGTTTGGAGATCGCACAGGACATACTGGAGACTGTGAACAGCAATTCCAACTCCTTCAACACAGTGATCACTGGCGATGAGACCACAGTGATCCGTCATTATGTCAAAAACGAAAATCCAACGGCGCACACTTACACTTCCTCACTCATCGGCGGTCTGTCGGCGACTGACAGCTTCTGCAGGCGGGAAAATATTCACGCATACGAATTAGGATCGCCTACATACGTGCACCAAACCACACCTCCCTAGCTTCATTTGTTTACGCACGAAAAATTAAGGTTGTATACTTTTTGAACACACCTCAAATATATATATATATATATATATATATATATATATATATATATATATATATATATATGTATACATATATATGTATATATATATATATGATATTCTATGGGGTGAAAGTGATTCAACGATAGTAAGAGATGAGGAAGGAGTTGAAGAAACTGAGCCAAAGGAGAAGAGAGAGAAGGAGGAGGAGAAGAGAGAGAAGGAGGAGAAGGAGAAGAGAGATAGTCGAGGTCAATTTTCCAAAAATCTTAATCCCGAAGGCAAATGGTGTTAATTTATGGCATACAAGCTATTTTGGGGTATTGAGGGGTGCTGAACTCAAATCTGATGTATACCCAGCTCAAAAATGGCCGATAATGCCTTAAAATTGAGAAATCCAAGATGGCCACCAACAACGGGCTAAAATGTATTTATGTTCATATATTTTTGACTAAACAAGGTAGAAACTTGAATGAAATGTTCCTTTGGAAGTTTTTCATATATGGGGAATCCAATGCCATTTTCAGTTTTGATATAAAATGTGAAGAAACTGATTGAAAGTCATATTTATTGCAAAAATTGTCTTTTTTGAAGATGAATAATTCGTCCACCAGATAAGATCCACAAGCCCCATCCCTCTACCTCCCCACCAGGAACACAGACTGCCCATTTTTTTTAAAGCCCAGAGGCACTCCGTATGATTTAAATGTTAGCAGGAAAATATTAGGGATGCAATACCCATTTTTGGCTTAGCAAAGTAAGGTACCCCCAAATAATACTGACGCGCTTTGACGTAAACCAACATTTGACAAGCAATTTGTTTATTTGTAACACGAGAACAATGACAAGAATTTTGGATTTAATCATGCATGAATTGCATGAGTTTATCATATTTGCTGACAGAGCATTATATACAGTCCTTCATTGTGTGTACAGGTAGATGTGCACACATGAACTTATTCCGGGTCGTCATGACTGTTCCGGTAGTTGTCGCCAAGTTTCCTGCAGTTGCATGCCTCGATGCATTTCATGTGAATTTTCCTGCAGCTGCAGCATTGGCTGAGGCACCCCTTCGTACAACCACATGAGATGATCTCCCTGCATGCTTTCGGGATAGGTGGCAGAGAGAGTAGCCGTGGCACTAAGGCCGAAGTCACATTTGCTCTACGGAGAGGATACGGTGGCCGTACGCCCTCTGAATTGACAGAAACGTGCGGCGGCCGCAGAGTTTCTGCGGTGGTCTCAGGGTGGCCCTACGCCGTTTGGCTATCTTTTTACAGGCCGTAGGGGTCGCCGTGGAATTATAACGCGGAGTTATAACTTTTTTTCATTTCTACATTCGCCGTAGCAATCCAACAAGCCAAAAAAAATATTAAAAAATGAACCCACTCGTTACCGTCCGTATGGCCGCACGTTCGCCTTAGGGCCCCCCCAGCGGTCGCCTTGCGGGTACCTTGAGGCGACCTTGTATCTGCCTTGAAAATTCTATGGCTGCCGCAGTGCCCCCTTAAGGTCACCGTGCGACATCAAATCAAAGACCGTACGGCAACCCCACGTTTTCGGTCTCCACAATTTCTAAATACGCCGTGCGGCTCCCCGAAAAATAAAAACATATGCGACTGCTACATTGTGTGACCGTGGAAATACTGCGGCCGCCGTATAATTGCTAGTGGCCGTAGATTTTGGAGACGCCACGGCCGCCATGGCAAATGTGACTTAGGCCTAACTGACCGTCCAGGTGCATCCATCCCATTTCGGTCACTGGAGGAAGAGCAGGATATGGTGAGTGTGCTTGGTTCCAGACACTTGCTTGATAGTGTGAACACATGATGTGAAACTTTGCTGCATCTGACGTTGGTGGCAGAGTCTCTTGTGCACGACCGATACAAAACAACTTGACTCGTGCTTTGTTGCATGTATCGACCTTGGGCACGCCATATATCTTACAGATGAATGTCTCTGTTGATATAGCTATGTTTTCGGTGAGAGGGCCCTTGCCTAGGCCAATCAGATCAGTATGATGTTGCTGGAACACCTGCCAGGCTGTTTTCTTTCCGTGGCAACTGAACTGAGACACACTATTCCAGCCGCTTACGGCATGGAAGGCAAGTAGTGTGTCCACTTGACCAGCAGATAGCAACATTCAAATTTCATGTACTGGGAAATACTTTGGAGACTTCGACATCCCAGCTTCCATGTAGAGACGTGTACATTTCATTCTGTCATAGTGTCCTCGAAGTAGAAGAAGCACGTCTGTATCACGTACTGACACAACTATCGTATCCATATCAGCATGGATGCAGTGCAAAATCAGCTGGGTATCAGCTTCTTCGTGGTCAGCCCTCAGAGAGGAGACTTCGAGATCTGGATCAGATGACTTGGCAGTGGTCGCTTCGGCGAACCCCCCTGCTACTATAACCACTGGTCCATCTCTCAGGCTGTGTTCAATCAGATGGTTTGAAAGTAGTAAAGTGAGATCTGCTTTATTTTCCTCGAGTGCCATAAAGCGAGACCAGTCTGATGGGAGAGGAACTGATGGCTCGTTGTCTAATTGATGACGTACCGGTCGGTGGCGCTGCTTGCGTTTGGTCCTGGTACCTGCTTTGATTGATTCGCCTTGATACCTGTCGAAAACTACATCGATCCTCTGGTATTTTGCTCCCATCTTGAACACATTGTTAGCAAATGTGTTGGCATAGTCACCAAACGTTCTAATGGCAGGCGGCTTTCCAAGTGCCATCACGAGTGCTTGGCCATCAATGAGCAGGCAGCGAGGTTCATCGAGTGTAACATTTGCAGGAATTTGGACTTGTTGCATCAGTATGTTTGCTAACACAGACTTGTTGGTGGAATGTAGACTACCACGAGTTGTGGCCAAAGATAGTGGGACGGTCAAGAGTTCAGGCTTGAGGATGTTTTCTAGGTTTACTTCGCGCCCTGCTCTATAAGCTGTTATGAGCCTTTGTAGAATGTTCCTGTCCACTTTGATAGTGTTTTGCTTGCCCTTGGAAAGTTGCACGACTTCGTACAAAGAGGCATATGTCTTGGTATATGTCAACCTGCTTGTAGATCTTATCAGGTCGACAAATTATTCATCTTGAATCAGTTTCTTCACATTATATATCAAAACTGAATATGGCATTGGATTCCCCATATATGAAAAACTTCCAAAGGAACATTTCATTCAAGTTTCTACCTTGTTTTGTCAAAAAGATATGAACATAAATACATTTCAGCCCGTTGTTGGCGGCCATCTTGGATTTCTCAATTTTAAGGCATTATCGGCCATTTTTGAGCTGGGTATACATCAGATTTGAGTTCAGCACCCCTCAATACCCCTAAATAGCTTGTATGCCATAAATTAACACCATTTGCTTTCAGCACTTTAAATATCCACATTTTCACAAATTTTGCCTAGTCTAAGAGAAGGAGGAGAAGGAGAAGAGAGAGAAGGAGGAGAAGAGAGAGGAGGCAAGGGAGAAGAGAGAGAAGGAGGCAAGGGAGAAGACAGAGAAGGAGGAGAGGGAGAGGGAGGAAAGAGAGAATGAATAAATATAAAAATATGGAAACCAGTGAGATTAGAAAAAAGATTCAGGGTATTACAGAAAATAAATAAATCTCAACGCACCGAGGAGGAAAACAGAATTGACAAGTCTATTAGAAATATTTGTGTCAAGACTATTAACATCGTTTTCCTTGGTGTGATTGACTTTAATCAAAGTTTTACATTTTTTTTTTCTTAAATAAATGGAGGAGAGAGTGAAGACATTTCTGAGGATTCTTTATGTTTTAAAAATTAAGATTCAAATGTGCATGTTGGAAACTAAAAAGGTTTTCGCACTCTGTAGGAATTTTTCTCATAAATAAATGAGTTCTTGTCTAAAATGTAAAAAGAAAACCAAGAGTAAAAATATCTCGTATGTTAAAAGTAAAAATAATAGGGTTATACAAAAAGGTACATGTTCGGTGTGTGGTTCAAAAAAAAGTCAATTCCCAAAACACAAATGTGGGGGAGATATACAAAAGTTTTTTTTATCAGGAAGTAAATTTACAACTACTGGAATACCAGGGGAATTACTTTGACCAGGGTATTCTTTCTGTGGTCCAGGAACAAACTTGAATAAAAGATTAGATGAGGCTGACAATCCTAAACCATGAAGCAAGCCTATCAATAGAGTTGATGAAGTGTGCATGAGGCACGATATTGATTATGGAAATATCACAACATTGGAAGAAAAACATGAAGCCGATAGAGAAATGTTGTATAATTTGTCTCTGATACAAAATCCAACCTTGAGAGAAAAAGTTGATGGGTTCATCGTGAATAAGATGATCAGTGCTAAATTGAAACTTGGGCTTGGAAACTCAAAAAACTTTATAGGCTCTAATGATGTCATTAAGATTGAAGACCAATTAGCTGATGAATTACATAAACCAATAATCACAAAGTTTCATAGAAGGAATGTTTATTCCAAGGAAGTTGATTATATCTGGTCTGCTGATTTGATTGAACTCAATAATGATAAGGGGTACAACTATGCTTTAACCGTTATTGATTTGAGGAGTAGGTATGCGTGGGTTGTCCCTTTAAAAAACAAAACAGGTAATACTCTTATGTTAGCCTTTCAACAGATATTTAATAAAAGCAAGAGAAAACCTAAAAAATTGTGGACTGATGAGGGTACAGAGTTCTACAACAAAACATTTATGAATTTTCTTTAAAATAACAGCATTACATTATATAGTACCTTTAATGAAAGAAAAGCGGTTGTTATTGAGCGTTTCAATCGCACTTTAAAAGAGAGACTATATAAAAAATTCACTCAACTCGGTTCTCAAAAATGGGTATCTTTAATTCAGGACATTGTAGTAAGTATAATGATACGATCCACACCTCAACGAATACCAAACCATCAGAAACATTTACAAAATTAGAATATGAAAAAGAGATTAATGTCAGAAAGCCTAAGTTCAAAGTTGGTGATATAGTAAGAATATATAGGTGGAAATCTCATTTTGAAAAAGGTTATACAAAGCGATTTACAAATGAACTTTTTAAAATCGTTGATGTAATAGATACAGTTCCTTGGACTTGTAAGGTATACGATTTAAAGGGGGAAGGGATTTTAGGTTCATTTTATTCACAGGAATTGCAAAAGACAATGATTAATTGAATTTTTTTTGACTCCACTCCTTTTTAACTCCGCCTCTTTTTGACTCCGCCCACATAAGCCCCACCCACACAATCCCCACCCACACAAACCCCACCCACAAAAGCCCCACTCACAAAAGCCACATCCACACAAGCCCCACCCACATAAGCCCCACCCACACAATCCCCACCTACGCAAACCCCACCCACAAAAGCCCCACTCACAAAAGGCACATCCACACAACCCCCACCCGCACAAGCTCCACACACATAAACCCCACCCCACACAAGCTCTACCCACGCAAACACCATCCACATCCATCATATTCACATTAGTGATGAGTTAATTAGTTTACCACACATATGTTTATTTCATTAAAAAAAATTGCTCCACCCACACAAACCACATCCACACAAACCCCATACACACAAGCTCCACCCAACCACACAAGCTTCACCCATCCACACAAGCCCCACCCACCCACACAAGCCCCACAAGCTCCACCCACCCACACAAGCTCCACCCACCCACACAAGCTCCACCCACCCACACAAGCCCCACCCATCCACACAAGCCCCACAAGCTCCACCCACCCACACAAGCTCCACCCACCCACACAAGCCCCACCCACACACATGGAGACAGAGACAGATTGATAATTCCTCACCTTAAACTTGGGTCTTTCAAGATCGAAGGACGTAAGAGAATTTCTTGTGAAAACGATTGATCTGAATGCTCCATATTCATAATAATACACACTCGGCTCACAATTGCTTTAAATAAGCAATTTGATGATGTAATGGGAGATTACATAACAATGGTTTTTCCAGGGTGTGTTCCCACAAAGGAAATGACTTGGTTCGGGCAAGGCAGCCGTTCTCAAGGAGTCCGACTCATTTTTACACGAAAATGAAACATCTTGCTTTGAATGATTTTTATAAAACCTATGTTTAAAAGTTGTTTTTAGCTAAACTTTGTTCTGTTAATGTTCTGATGATTTAAAATATAACCACGAGAGACATGGGCACAGAATACTTCCTCATTATAACGGCACGACTGTACTCTTAAAAACACTTCCTCATTTTACAAAACCGAAGGACGAATAGCTTTTTCTTTCGTGCTTGAAGAGAAAAAGTGAATATACTCGATGGTGATGAATGTAATAGGAAAATTAATTTATTCCCTCAAGGAGAACATGGACAAATATTCATTGGTTCGCTCTTTGAGTGGAATGAAAATATGAAAGGAAAGAAGTGCTTTAATCAGTAAGGCCTAAGTCACATTTGGCACGGGTCTTATAAAAATCTATGGCCACTAGCAATTATAGGGTGGCCGCAGTATTTCCACGGTCACACAATGTAGCAGTCACATATGTTTTTATTTTTCGGGGAGCCGCACAGCGTATTTAGAAATTGTGGAGACCGAAAACGTGGGGGTGCCGTACGGTCTTTGATTTGATGTCGCACGGTGACCTTAGGGCGTCCCTGCGGTGGCCATAGAATTTTCAAGGCAGACGCAAGGTAGCCTCAATGTGCCCGCAAGGCGACCGCAGGTGGGCCCTAAGGCAAACGTGCGGCCAGACGGACGGTAACGAGTGGGTACATATACCAGTTCTTTTTTTACTGAAATAAAAATATAACAGTTGGGAATATACCAGTATATATAACTGAATATACTATAACTATAATATATATAACTGAATATACCAGTTCAGAGTATGTATAGGCAAACACCTACACTCCGATCTCTAGCGGTAGCGCACGGTGGACACACGGTCGATGCAGACTGCCACGGAGGCCGTACGTAGGACGCACGGCGGGCGTAGGGGACCCGTTCGTCGACCCTGCGTTGCTAGCAGGTAGTCACACAGACCGCAAGGCCACCATACGTTGAACACAGGGACGCCTTAGGACTACCCTACGGCGACCGTGGAAATAGTGCGGCTGCCGTAATTTTTTGGGGGTTGGGAAAATTCAATTTTCATTGATAAGAGCCTACGGCAGCCGCACGAATAATGCAAGCTCACCATACGCCCTACATACGGTCAACGTGGAACACATCTACGTCACAGCTTGACTTGTCAAATTGCTACGGCCAACGTAGAAATGAAAAAAGTTATAACTCCGCGCTGTAATTCCACGGCGACCCCTACGGCCTGTAAAAGATAGCCATAAGGCGTAGGGCCACCCTGAGGCCACCTCAGAAACTCTGCGGCCGCCGCACATTTCTGTCAATTCAGGGGAGGTACAGCCACCGTATCCTAGCCGTAGAGCAAATGTGACTTAGGCTTCAGTCTCAATTTTACATTTGCTTGTATGGGAGGGAGAGCAAATCAGTCTCCTATTTTGGGCTTTTGGGGCTTGAGTCAGAGAGTTTTTCCCATTCATTTGTCTGGGAGAGGAGGAAATCACTCTCCTATTTTGGGCTTTTTGGACCTTGAGACAGAAAGTTTTTCCCTTTTCCCCATTCACTTGAATGGCTGCCTCAGAAGCCCCATTTATCCTCTACTAGCAAGGTTCAGGTTAATCTTTGAAATGTTAATCCTCAAAGCAAATATGAGAGTAAGTAGATTTTACTTTAAAAGACGAATGGTATCTCTGGGCATTGAACTCAAAAAGAGAGCCTATAAATATTTGGTTGTTTTGTAGCCTATCAAAGTGTTGTTTTCTCTTATGGCTTTTATCACCTTTAAAAACAAATAATTGGGTTGGGGGGGATTTTAATGGACGACCGACGCCTTTTTTACTGGTATATTAATTGATTGAACAAAGCAATAACCAGACTAAGGAGTGGAGAAAATCACAACCTTGGTATTTAAATGGAAAACATAACGATGTGAAAAACATCAAATCAACCTTGTACAAGAAATAAACAAAACAAAAGTAGAAAAAAAATAAACGAATAAATTTAAATTCAAATGTACAAATGAATTAAAGAATGTAAAAAATATAAACATCCTTGAATGGACAGAAAACTTTGATGGTTGTCAAATGAAAAAATGGAAAAATACAACAATCTCAAAATGATATGTGGCTCAGGAGGAGCTCATACCAGAGTGTTAAGAGAGGTTTGTTATTTCAACTCTGCTCAACAAAGATATTTGAGACAAGAACCAAACTCCAACAAATGATTTATGAACATTCTCGATGGTGATGAAAGCCATAAGACAATAAAACACTTTGACAGACTACAAAACAACCAAATATTTATAGGCTCTCTTTTTGAGTTCAATCACCAGAGATAACATTCGTCTTTTAAATTAATTAATTATTGTAAAGATGGTAAGATATGTCAAGATGATAACATGGGGAGAAATCGGGGGTGGATGGTCAGAAAGGTTTTCAATGCCGAGCTGTGAAGATGCTTAGATGGGAAGGATTGGTGGTGATATTTTGGGAGGAAGGTTTTGATCATTATCATTATTACTTTTTTACTGATGAGCTTGTTCGAGGGAGAAGTTAGATTTGGGCAAGGGATTTCTGGTAATGTCAGTTCTGGGACCCATTCACTTATATCTAAAATTTTGGGGGATTACATCTTAGAACTCTTATTTTCATACCACTCAGAATGTTGATAAGTTATATGTTTGGGTTTGGTTCTTGCTCTTAATAAGAACCAAATCTTCAGTGCCAAACAAATTTCTTCCAACTTCAGTGCCAATTCACTCCACCGACTTAAATCTACCTCCTCCTAACCCCTCACCTGTTCTCCCCTCTCCTTCCCCATCCCATTTTACCCCTCATCCTACCTCTGCTCTTGGCACCTCTTCACTGTCTTCTGCTTCAGTATCAGCTCCTCCTCTGTTGTTCCAAAGTGTGTGGTGTTCTAACATTTGTTGGCTCCATTCTAACCTAACAGATATCTCACTCTCACAATCAGAACAATCCCCTCCCCTCCCTTGCACTCAAAACCTCCTCCACTCCCTCATCACCACAAACATGCTCCTTCCTCCCACTCTGCACACCTCCCCCTCTTCCCACCCCCTCAAATCTTGTACCTCCCCTGCCCACTCTCTTCTTCACCAGACCTCTACCAAGTCTCATCCTTCCCCTCTCTCCTCCTCTCCCATCACCCTCCTGAACCTTGGCCATGCCTTCTCTCATCATCTCCCCTCCCTCTCAAAGCAACCTACACACTCTTCCCCCTCCAAGCTTCCTCTCACCGTTCTCAAAAACTCCCCCCTCACCCTTCTGCCACAACTCTCCCCTCTCACCCTTCTCCCTCCAATCTTCTCCTTCATTCCCCCTTCCCAAAGTTGCCCCCCTTCACATCCACAAAGCTGTCTCCTTCCCACACCCTCTCTTTTCCATCTCATCACTCCACCTCCTCCAATCTTCAACTGCCCTATTCCCCCTCTTTTATTACTCCCCACTGTACCTCAACTCATCAACACCAAGCCTTTTCTTCTCCTCATCCAGCCCTCTCCCCTAGCTCTTCTGCAACCCCCACACTCTTTCAACAACTCTCCTTACCTCCCCCATTCCTCCCTCGTCCTACCCCCCTTCCCCTCCCCTACACCCAAAACCTCCTCCCCTACCTCTTCATTAACAGTGTGGACCTCAAACATCAGGGGCCTTCGCTCAAACCTGACAGATCTTTCCATACAGGTTGCCATTGACAAACCAGACATAATCTGCTTAACAGAAACTTTCCTCCTTCAAGACATCTCTGCCTCCCTAGTATCTCTCCCTAGTTACTCCCTCCTCTGGTATGACAGACCTGAGCCTCGTCCTGGTGGCAGAGTTGCTCTCTTCATCAAAGACCTATTCCTTACTCTCCATGCACTGCCCTCACTCCTCCACACCCCAGGAATACCTCTGGCTATGGCTTCCCCTCCACTCCTACCTCATGTTTATATGTGTGTTGTACCGTCCACCAAATAGTGATGACTCCATTGACATCTCGCTCTCCGAAAACATGGACCAACTTCTATCCTCTCACCCCAACTCTCTCTTCCTCATATGTGGTGACTTCAATTGTCATCATGCCAGTTGGATGAGTGTGGGTACCTCTCTCATCTGCCATGGCACTTCAGCAATAGACTTCTGCAACTCATTGGGACTGACTCAATCTGTCAACTTCCCGACCCGGATCTCAACCAACGGTACTCCATCTCTTCTGGATCTGATTTTGACCAATTTCCTTGAAAATGTCTGCTGTTCTTCCTCCGTGCCAATCAGTTCATCTGACCACATGCTTGCCAAAGGAAACAACTCTTTGGCTGTTATGAGAGAACCACCTCAGTGCCAGCGAGACGAGCATTTCACTCAGGCTATCTGGCAAGGACTTCAAGCAGCCATCAAACTTCTTGACTGGTCTCCCATCTCGACTTTCTCTGACAACTCGTCCTGGGAATATATATCTCTATATATATATATATATATATATATATATATATATATATATATATATATATATATATATATATATATATATATATATATATATATATATATATATATATATATATATATATATATATCTCTCTCTCTCTCTCTCTCTCTCTCTCTCTCTCTCTCTCTCTCTCTCTCTCTCTCTCTCTCTCTCTCTCTCTCTCTCTCTCTCTCTCTCTCTCTCTCTCTCTCTCACAGATTTATACCAACTCATCTTCGGTTGTCCCACCGTTTCTCCCAACCATGGTACCTTGAAGCTTGTGGCGAGGCAGTAGTCCTGAAACAACTTGCCTTCGTCTCATGGAAAGCTAATGCAACTGAAGGCAATCTCAGTTCCTTCGCACCCCTCTCTCTCTCTCTCTCTCTCTCTTGCACCCCTCTCCCTCTCTCACACCCCTCTTCCTATCTCTCTCTGAACACTCCCCTATCCACCCTTTCCTTTCCCTCCTCTCTCTCGCCCCTCCCTTCCCTCCATTCCCTCCTCTCCTCTCTCCCTCCCTTCCTTCTTACCCTCCCCCCCTTTAATACCCCCGTCAGCGAAGTGATGGGTTGTATTTGTTCGTAAATGAATAAATCACAGACACAATCCAATAAATTATGTGAATTTTCACTTCCAGCACAACGTAAAACTGATCTTCGTTGTTAACGGAAAAGGTTCAAGGTGGAACAGGTCTTGAATGCATATATTGTATCAAGTGATGAGATAATCATGATAAACTTGTGGTGGTACGGGTCTTGAATCAAGCGATTCGTGAACGAATAGTGATAAACTTGTCAATCCTGGTAATCTTAATTGGTTTGTTATTTACACTGCCATTTCCACAGAGTGTATTGGTGAAATAGAGACTTTCAAACTTCAGCTTCTTATGTCAAATTAATCTGGAGTAAAGTGCAGAACGTAAAAAGCCTATGGTGGTGGAAACACTTTTAAAGCATCTGCAATTATACAAGGATTGCAAATAAATAATTTTTTTGTAAAAATAACCAACAAAATAATTAAACAGTGTGACGTGTTTTCTGCGTAACTCGGCTTACCTTCGAGCAGCTGAGCAGCGATACTCGGCTTCGTGGGAGGACAATCACACGGTTCCTGCTTTACATGCTCATTGCTCAAATCATCTTGGGAGACCTGGAGAGAGTTACTCTGGAAGGTTTCAATCTTCACCAGAGGAGTTTCATCTGCAAATCATATGACATCAGCGTATTGCAGGAATGAAAGGGATAAATGAGTGAACCCAAAATAAATAAATAAAAAAACTGAAAAGTTTTGAACGATAATTTAGCCAAACCCCAAGCAAGTGTTGTCACAACAAAAAATGTCTCATCCTCAATCTATTTATAGTTTGGTAAATGAAAAACATAATTCTAATTTAACTTATGACTTAGATACGTTGTATTTTAATTTAACATTGAAAAATGAAAAAGGAATGAAAATGTAGAAGAAAATTCCAGAATTAGAGACGAGTTGGATAAATCGCAAGAAAACGAATTGAAGTGATTCGTAAAGTACATCATCATGCTGAGGTTTTTCTTTTTGTTTCAAACCAAAAAGTGAGAGAAAACAAATGTCGTTCATTCATTCCTTTGATATGTAGCAGCACTAACTTATCGAACACGTTTTCATGATTATCATCAAGGAGGGACCATCAGAATATTCAGGCGACTTTATGCTCCCTCCACACACTCCCAAATGGGATGGCACGTCGTGCCTGACACGCGATGTTGGAACACTCCTGGAGAAAGACCATTTCAGCATAAAAACATCAGATCTGTGTCAGTCCCTTTTTGGAGAGGTTTACCTGTTGGTGGTGCTTTCCTTTTTCAACGAGAAACACAAGTTCCCGAAGGAAGTGGCTGGGGAGAGGGGTGTCGTGAGTTTTTAATAATTAGTCACATTGAAATGTGAAAATGATACTTTAGGCTTGGCAGGGGGAATGAGGAAACTTGGGGTGTTATTATCCTATTATTATTGTTGATATTATTGTTAATAATATTATTTTTTAATCATGTTGATACAATTATTATGGTTATATTGTAATTGCCGACACAGCATTTTTAACATAAAAATGTCCTTTGAAGAAGAAATGCTGGATGTCTTGCTTTTTCTTCACTTGACATATGGACAGCGGTGTGTTAATATTATCATTAATGTTATTATGATGTCATTATCATTACTGTTTTTATGAATTTTGTTATTGGAAGCAACCTTGGGAAAAGGTCATGATTACGTAAAACGATGCTGTACATGGTATTATTACTTTTGTTATAAGAAGCGGCCTTGGAAAAATGCCATGATTAGCTATCTTAATGTGGATAAACACTTTAAAATGGATTTTGCCCAAGGCAGAAAACCCCTTTGGGAGGGGAGGGGGGGGGATTAAGTTGCTACAACATCCATCGTGTGTCAAGTTTGGTCCACCTGTCAAGTTTGAAGTTGAGATTGGATAATTAAAGACCAAATGTATCACAATCAAAAATACAGACAGACAAACAGACAGACACCAAATTGCGAATTTTAGTATGACAATACTTCAAACAGTTGTTCACTAGGTGAGTTAGGGTGTCGATTCTTGTTGACTCAGTGGTTCTCTCTCATTTTTGCAACCTCTCCACAAGCAAACGCTGCACAAATTCAGGGAAGAACATAATCTCAAGTGAGAATGCATGAGTTTATATATCCAAATGCATCATTTTTTATTGATTATTTATCATTAAGAAATAACAATCTTTTGCACCCTCCTTGTCCTATTTCCCCAATCAGATCACACAGGATCTCCATTGCAGAAACGTTTTCATCATATCTCAAGGTATATAATGGAGTTGACAGTGGAAA
>NC_140977.1:11059576-11159576 GCF_056783735.1 Eptatretus burgeri | reverse complement strand
CATTTGGTCTTACTCGTCCTGCCCCTCTCCGACTACGACTGTCCTCTTGTGAGAACCTCCACCTCACTATGCCCTGCAACATAAAGAATGAGAAATGGAAGAAAGCAACCACTCATTTACCTTACTGTACCAGGTCAAAGACCTTTCCAAGAGAAAATATGGATTGTGTTATAATAAACCAACACATTGAAGGATGCATTACGGCCTTGGAGAGGTTACTTCACTCGCTTGGACCTTAACCTTCCCAAATTTGGAACAAACGTTTCCAAGAATTGTGGAACTTTCAACGCTTGAGACAGATGGGCATTTTATCAGAGACAATAAATGCAAAATGAGTCAAAAAACTGCTGTAAAACCTTTATTGAAACCATCATCAAAAACAGCAAAAATAGGTTTTTGCAAAACAACAATCAAGAGGTAATAAAAGTATTTTGAACCAGCTTCAACCCGTTGTAGTATTGACTCCATTTTGGTACAGCAGAAATAAAGTGAATTGGTGATAATTACTTTGAGTTGTTAGGTTTCAGAAGCAGTGTCACACAACAGGAATTTCCCCAGTTAAAAATGATTATCGTTAAGTATTTAAACAAAAATTCACTGTCCATGTCAAAGTTGTGCAGCCTCCTCTCCTTGACCACAAATAAGACTTTCCACAGTTGGTGACATTGAATCACATTGTAATGGGTCACCTTGTGTCCACTGACTGTAGGTGCCAAGAGGGGTTTCAACAAGCTGAACCTGATAAAAGACTCGAATAAGGACCGAACCTCAGGCATAAAATTTGAACACGTTGTTGAAGATTACAATTAAAGATTCCCAGATAAAAACGAGAAGGGCACTCGGTAAAGTGGATACCTCCACCCATGGAAGGCCTAATCCAGGAGAACATATTCGGCCGAATACATTTTTTAAATATAATGCGAGATATCATTTTTGGCGCCATCTCTGAATGCTGAAGAATCACTTTTAAAATTAAAAAAAAATTGAAACCGCATTTGGATCTTCACCAATTCAATTAATTTCGTCCTTGCCAAACAACCTGTCCACCAGATTTCGTCTGAATCCATCTACACCTTTTTGAAATATCATGTATATATATATATATATATATATATATATATATATATATATATATATATATATATATATATATATATATATATACATACATACATACATACATACACACACACACACACACACACACACACACACACACACACACACACACACACACACACACACACACACACACTGCATCGAGCCGGAAAGGTAGGTGGCAAAGCAGTAGTCCGAAGTGTGAATCTACCGCTGCCGGGAGGGTAAATCCGGTTTGACCAGGCGTTCCGAGGGCGTGACTTCCCCGGTAGTTTAAATTGTGTAGCTACTTAGGTAAATTGGTTTTAGACAAACAGACCCTACGCTACGTGGTGGAGATATTGGCGTCCACGGTCGGTTCAGCGACCCGCCAGCTCACGGAATTATCCGGAGCGACGGCCCACACTTCCGGGGAGTCTGATGGGAGACGGCATAACCTCCCCCACCTCGCGATCATTCTCGCCACCGACCCCCTGGCCACAACAATATACACATACATACATATATATATATATATATATATATATATATATATATATATATATATATATATATATATATATATATATATATAGAGATAGATATATATATACACATACATACATAAAAACACATAGGTATATATATATGAAAACACATACAGATATATATATATATATATATATATATATATATATATATATATATATATATATATATATATACATATATATATATACATACATACATATACATATATCACATAGCCTGGTGTTGGTGCAGTGGTTAGGGCAGCCGCTTGGGATCCAAAAGGTCCTGAGTTCAAGCCCCGTTGGGCCACTGAATTAATACACCAGGGGGTTGACTCAGCCTGTCATCCTTCTGAGGTCGGCGAAATGAGTACCAGTGTACTGGGCCAGTGTATACCCCGGTTAAAATAGGTGTACCATATCCCTGTGTTGTAAGAGGCGACCAGGGTTGCGTCACGAAGGGCATCCGGCGTAAAACATGTGCCAAATCACTATGCGGATCATACAGATGATCCGCTGTGGCGACCCCGAACGGGAGCAGCCGAAAGAAGAAGAAATGTATATATGTATATATATATATATATATATATATATATATATATATATATATATATATATATATATATATATATATATATATATATATATACATATATATATATATATATACACATACATATATTTGGGTGGGTGTGTCAGGTTGGGTGTGTCACAAGTATGAATTGATTCGACCGAATCTGGATCCGATCATTTTTTTCATGATTCTTCACCATTGAGAGATTGGTGACAAAAACTATATATATATATGTATATATGTATATATATATATACGTATATATGTATATATATATATATATATATATATATATATATATATATATATGTATATATATGTATATATATATATATATATATATATATATATATATATATATACGTATATATATATATACGTATATATATATGTATATGTATATATATATATATATATATATATATATATATATATATATATATATATATATGTATATATATATATATATGTATATGTATATGTATATATATATATATATATATATATATATATATATGTATATGTATATATATATATATATGTATATATATATATATATATGTATATATATATATATGTATATATATATATATATATATATATATATATATATATATATATATATATATATATATATATATATATATATATATATAGTCATGCGCCGCATTGCGACGTTTCGATCAACGACGAACCGCATATATGACGGTGGTCCCATAAGATTATAATTGAGCTGAAAAATTCCTATTGCCTCGTGATGTCGTAGCCGTCGTAGCGCTGCCAGTCGTATAAAAGTACAGTTTAGCACATACAATTATGTGCAGTACATAATGCTTGGTAATGATAATAAAGAACTATGTTACTGGTTCATGTACTTTATTGAACTGTACTTTTTATCGTTATTTTCGAGAGTACTCTTTCTTCTTATTAAAAAAAAAAAGTTTACTGTAGAACAGTATGCCGTGTTACGCAGCAGCCTCATACATCTCGTGTTTACCGCGTCTCTTGATTGCATCATTTTTCCGTGTGCTTGATTTAATCTCATGTTGTTTTGTTCATCCTGGCCCCGAAGCACACAAAATCCACTGCTGATGTTGCCAGTAAGAGGCCACGTCGAGTGATTGACCTGGAAACGAAATTAAAAGTAATTAAGGACTACGAAGGTGGAAAATCAGTGATGGTTATTGCTCGCCAGTCAGCTATGTCCCATTCCACCATAGCTACGATCTTGAAGAACATGAACAAAGTGACGGAAGCTGTTAAAGGATCTGCTTCATTGAAAGCAACGAGACTAACAAAAATTCGAGAAGGGTCTATATCAAATATGGAGAAACTTCTCATGACCTGGATTGAAGACCAGACACAGAAGCGTATCCCTCTTAGCACCATGACGATCACGGCCAAAGCAAAAAGTTTGTTTGCGATGTTGAAAGAAAAGGCTGGACCCAATTATGATGTTGAATTTACTGCTAGCTCTGGGTGGTTTAAACGATTCAAGAATCATTATTCATTACATAATGTGAAAGTGAGTGGTGAGTCTGCGAGTGCTGATGTGAAGGCAGCTGAAGAATTTTTGGAAACTCTAGATAAGCTGATTGTGGAGGAAAATTACTTGCCAGAGCAAATCTTCAATATGGATGAAACCTCCCTATTCTGGAAGTGGAAGTGGAAGCTCCATTCATGGTAAGTGCCCTATATCGGTGTACCATTTTTTTTATCTTTTCCATATTTTTACTGTACCGTTTCTATGTTTAGATATGTTTAGATGCACAAATACTTACCATTGTGTTACAATTGCCTCCAATATTCAGTGCAGTAACATGCTGTACAGGTTTGTAGCCTAGGAGCAATAGGCTATACCATATAGCCATGTGTGTGTACTAGGCTATCCCATCTAGGATTATGTAAGTACAGTACACTCTATGATGTTCGCACAATGACGAAATGGCTTCACGACGCATTTCTCAGAACGTATCCCATCGTTAAGCGGAGCATGACTGTGTATTTATATATACTAGTACGTGCCTGTACGTGCGTGGCCGTACGTGGAAAAAAAAATTAAAAAAAAACTTTCAAACCGCGAGCCACAAACAAATACACAGGCCGTTCCTTCACTCTCACGTGGCTGTACGTGTGTGCCCGTACGTGCGTGGCTGTACGTGCAAACCCCCCCAAAATAATAATAATAATAAATAAATAAAACTTCAAACCGCGAGCCACAAACAACTACACAGGCCGTTCCTTCGCTCTCGCGTGCCCATATGTGCAACCCCCCCCCCCAAAAAAAACTTTCAAACCGCGAGCCAGAAACACACACACAGGCCGTTCCTTCGCTCTCGTAAATGACGACTGGATTGGGCATTGTGTTTATCTATAAATGCGCATAAGAAATCGAGAAATTATTAGAATACATTAAGTCTTCACTATCTGGAAGTGGTGCGTGCCCGTACGGAATGTTCACATGCATTCCACGAGTTATCGCTTGCATTGAAGTAACAACTGCTGTGATACTTACACATACAGAGTTAATTAAAATCCAAATTAAAATCAAGTTTACCTCCCTGTCTTTGCTTGCCATGACATATATATATATATATATATATATATATATATATATATATATATATATATATATATATATATATATATATATATATATATATATATATATATATATATATATATATATATATATATATATATATATATATATATATATATCGTTTTTCTCCATCATCTCTCAATGGTGAAGAATCATGAAAAAAATGATCGGATCCAAATTCGGTCAAATCAATTCGTCCTTGTGACGCACCCAACCTGTCCACCAAGTTTGACCCGAATCTATCAGCAACTTTTTGAGATATCCTGCACCCAAACAAATTTGGATTTGATGAATGGAAAGTAAAACTCCACTTTGTGCACAATGTTTGGTGTATCAGGTCTTGCTTCTTGAAAAGCTTGTTGTTCCATCTCCTCTTGTGGGGCTGACATGTCTTCTGCCAGTCCATCAGTTGTGCACCTTCACCACAATGTGCTGAAGACATCTTTTATTTTAAAGTCTGAACTGTTGGAAAGTCGTACAATGTATATTCAAAATAATTGTACTCACATGTATTACAGTGCCTCATCTTCAGGAATTTCGTCTGGCACATTCCCAGGCCCAAAGCAACATCCATTTTCCATTTTTGACCAGTTGAACTTCTTCTGTTCAACTGTTTGTGGGTCCGTTCTCTCTGGTCTTCAGTTGCTTGTTGACTAACAGTAATTTCCTCTATTCTCACTTTGGATGGGCATTTGTGGGGTTTTTTGACCGGTGATCTTTTTCAGTGAAACTATCAGCTTTTGAAGATAGTTGTGACGTTTTTAGTTGCTCCTGGAAGCGTTGTCCTCTTTTGTGTATCCCCAATAATTCATGCGTGGATCGTCTCCACAGTGGATGAGCTCACTTCATTTAAACCCATTCTGTTCCTCTGCAGATTTGCTTGTGATAGTTTTGGCGTCAGGCGGTACCTCCAAGTTTTTCCTTCGGTGTGAAAACCTTTCTCATAGAGTCGTTGATATCCTTTCTCTTGTGTGAATTCTTTCATGTCTTTTCATTGATGAGGAATAACCAAAATCCTTGTTGCAAACAGAACACTTGTATGGCTTCTCTCCTGTATGTGTTCTTTGATGATCCTTCAGGTGAAGTGGTCGAACGAAGGCTTTAAAACACACAGGACACTTGTAGGGCTTCTCTCCTGTATGTGTTCTTTGATGAATTACTAATGTTGCTCTTTGAACAAATGTCTTTAGACACACAGAACACTCATGAGGTTTCTCTCCTGTGTGTATTTTTGAATGTCGATGCAAACGTGATGAAAAAACAAAATCCTTCTTGCAAACAGAACACTTGTAGGGCTTTTCTCCGCTGTGTATTTTTTTATGTTGATATAAATGTGAGGAATGACCAAAAAACTTGTTGCAAACAGAACATTTGTAGGGCTTCTCTCCAGTATGTATTCTTTGATGATTCTTCAAAGTTTTTACAAGGGTAAAGGCCTTAAGACAAACAGAACACTTGTTGCGCTTCTCTCCTGTATGAATTCTTTGATGTTCACGCAAATGCAATGGACGAGCAAAGGCAATCAGGCAGATGGAGCATTTGTATGGTTTCTCTCCTGTGTGTGTTTTTCTATGTCGATGCAAATGTGATGAAGAAACAAAATCCTTACTGCAAACAGAACACTTGTAGGGCTTTTCTTGATTGTGTAATTTTATATGTTGACATAAATATGAGGAAGAAGTAAAATCCTTATTGCAAACAGAACACTTAAAGGACTTTTCTCCACTGTGCACTTTTTTATGTTCACATAAATATGAGGAAGAAGCAAAATTCTTGCTGCAAACATGACACTTGTTTGGCTGTTCTCCAGTATGTGTTCTTTGATGAACCTTTAAGGGACGTAATCGAACAAAGGCTTTAAAACACACAGAACACTTGTAGGGCTTCTCCCCTGTATGTATTCTTTCATGTTCTCTTAATGTTGATTTCGCAGTGAATGCTTTATGACACATGGAACACTTGTAGGGCTTTTCTCCCGTGTGCATTTTGTGATGTCTTCTTAATGCTGCTCTTTTAGCAAATGCGTTGTGACAGGTAGAACACTTGTAGGGCTTCTCTTGCTTCTCTCCGGTGTGTATTCGTTGATGATCGTGTAAACTAGCCAATTGAGTAAAAGCCTTAGGACACATAGTGCACTTGTACGGCTTCTCTCCCGTGTGTATTTTGTTATGTCTTTTTAATGTCGTCCTCACAGCAAAGGTCTTAAGACATAGAGAGCATTTGTATGGCTTCTCTCCTGTGTGTATTTTACGATGATTGTGTAAACTAGCCAAATGAGTAAAAGCCTTAGGACATGCAGAGCACATATGTGGCTTCTCGCCTGTGTGTATTCTTTGATGAATATATAATTGTGCTGATTCACCAAAGCCTTTACAACACACACGACACTTGTAGGGCTTCTCTCCTGTGTGTATTTTTTGATGTCGTTTCAAAGATGATAACTCGGTAAATGATTTTTTACACACAGAACACACGTGTGGTCTCTTACTTCCTTGGATAGTCTTGAGGATCTCTGTGCAACTTTTACAACGGCGGATGGAAGACATGCTGCTCAACGTGTTAGTTTCTTGACAAACTGTTTGTGTCACATGGCGATTGAAAACTTCTGAGTTGAACAACTGGGAACAGTTGGAACAAGAAACCAGTTTCATTTGTTTCACTGGAAAGACAAATCACAAAAAAATATTCAAAATTCACCAAAACTTTAAAATGTTGCAGAACTGACAAATATATCATTCATGTGAGATTAAACATCTGCCATATTTTTGTCCTTCGCTCTATGGAGAAACTCCAGATCATTCCAAAAAATTCCAAGGATTCCAAAAACAAATGGCAGAATTTTTGATATTCCCAAATAGGTCTTTGAGTGACCGACTAAACACAAGCTACCTTAGCAGAAGTTATTCAATCATTCTGGCAACGGATGATGGTAAGGTATGATAAGCAGTCCTCATTTATATTTTGTAAGGTCTCCCTTTATCCTGTTCACAAATTAATTCCAGATACATAATCTCTGTGTGTGATAGTATGAAGGAAAGGCATTCGGCTGAAAGGAAAGAAGATGCAGGACTATATGAGAGAAGGTACAAGATCAAACTTACACCAACCTGGCCTGAGGGAGAACAGATTTTGTGTCTTTGCGAATGATTTTCAAATGTTTGACCTCTACAATATCCAGAAAAATGAGTACACCAGTCTACCAGAGAGAACAATACTCCACCATGCTATGAAAAGGTTTTGTTGGCAATGAGAAGTACTATACCTAGGTGCTGTACACTTGCACCTGTCTTCAAAGGCTCACCTGGAAATTGAGGCTCTCATGAACATGCCAGCAGCAATAGCGAGACCCATGGATTTCTCAAATACAGACCCTTTTTCAAAGGTTCATCATCAAAGCAAAAATCAGTTTTGGTTTTACTTTTCAAGAAGGTATGATGATCTTTTAGGACTTAGATGGATTAAAAGTCATGTTCCAGGTGTTGAAGCAATTTATTTGTTTATTGCATAAAAGGTCAAGGGCCGTTGAAGAGGGAGAACACAGAACGTATGAGGTTGCAACATAACAAAAGGAACAGTAGAGAAAGGGGGTAAAACACCAACAGCAGAGTTAAAAGACAAAATAGAGGAAGACTTGGACAAAGAAGGAACAAAGACTTAAAATGTCATCGCCCCTAATGTGTTCGTAATTTTGCTGTAAGGAGTTAATAGGCTAGCCCATATTTTTTTACGACAATGGTCACCAGTCTAGCAGTTGGCCATCTTTGATCAGATCGCAAAATAAAGTGAGAGGCACGTGTATGTCATCATGTGATGTACTTGTGCCAAGTTTGAACAAAATCGGACCATGCATTTCTGAGAAATGGTTGGGGACACATTTAAGTAACAAAATAGCCACCAGTCGGCCATCTTTGATCAGCTCATGAAAAAATACAAATCAAGTGCATACCTATGGAGACATGACAGATGTAAATAGACACCATGATTTTAGAATTATTTATTTATTTAACATTTGAAGAACATTTTATCCATTTTATGACACTCGTATTTGGTAGACTTGCCATTTGCAGTTTTCAACACTTTTACTCTTTCAGGCATTGAACTAACGAGTTCTGAATCTACAAAAATGTTAAGTTCAAAACAGGTAAAAAATATTTAAAATTTGAAATTATTTTTTAATTTCAACTTCACTACATCAATAATATACCCCAAAGGAACCTCCATGCCAAATATCAGCATCTTAGTACACATATTAAATGAATGGCAAGCTTCTAAATAACTTGCACCAAAAACTTTAACATTTTCACGCTGACGCTGACGCTGACACTGACACTGACGCTGATATCGCTATAGCTCTCTGTTCTTCGAACAGGCGAGCTAAAAACCACCATGTTTGACTGTTGGCTGCAATCCGTTCAAAGAGAACTCTTGACTGGGAAGTCTCCAGACCCATACGCATTGAACAAATTGGGACTCACCTGAAAAAAATGACAGTTTGCCAAAACTCCAAGGGTCTGTCGGCCATCTCGTCAGCCCACTTCTTTCTCCTTTGAATCTCCAAAGAAGAGGTTTTCTCTGAGCTGCTCTCCCATAGTAGCCCAGTTGATGAAGGTACGGCACAGCAGTTCTTGAGTTAACTTGGACCTCCTCTGCAACATCTGCTGCCTTGCAACGGGGAGTTTTCTCAATGATCTGCTTGACAGCTCGAAGACACCTTTCTAAGGGCCCAGGTCGAATGGAACAGGAAGCTGTGGATTCCTTGCCTTCGCTGGTGAATTGCACAATCACCCGATTGACTGTAGAAAGCGGAATGCCAAGGTTCTGAGCTATCTGACGCTGGCCGACTCCACCTTCCGATTGGCCAACAATTTGTCCTCTGCAAATCACAAAGGTCGTGTGCTCCCTGGTTTCGAGGCAGAGTAAATTGTCGTACAAGACCCAGGAACTCGTTTCTGAAAATAAATAGTTGATTATTAGCAGATATCACTGAGTAAAACTTGCTTTAAATATATGAAATGAAGAAATGTAAGGTGTCTGTTTACTTCTGTTATGTCTCTGGATAACACCATGTGTTGTCTTTCTTCCAAGTCTGAATAAAATCGGTCCATACGTATCCAAGATATGGGTACAAACGCACACAAGCACGGACACAAAATAGAGACCAAATCCATAAGCCCCCATTTCGGACTAAGTCCAATGGGGGCTAATAATGTGTGTGGCATGGAATGAGAGGTAGGGAGTGGATACACATGAGAACACATGGGGTGGACAAGATGAATACAAAGGCAAACACTCGGGAAGGAAAAATTGGAAAGTTGGAAGGAGGTGGGTTTGGGGGTGGGGTATAGGGTGAGGGGGGTGATTGGAGTAGAAAATATCATAGGTTTGGACGAGGGTGAATAGCTGTCTTGAAACAGCTGGTTTGGATGGGGGAAACTTTGATGGTGGTGAACAGCCATCTTGAAGACCTGGATGGAAGAATAAGAATGACGAGGATGTGGAAGTTGATTCCACAGTTGGGGAGGGGGGGGGGGGGAAATACAACCACTGGACCTACAGCTTATCTGGGCCCTAACCCAATGTTGTAACCAAAATTTGGTGGAATTTTGACTGGTGGGTCTGGTGAGGAAGATTTTTCAAGGAATTTGTCATTTTCAAATATATTTTTTTCCTGAATCCACCATTTTGACACACTTTTGGTTATGTGATCGTCATGACCTCCGCAATTTAACATCAAGACCCTGTCCTAATGCTGTAACCCAAATTTGGTAGGATTTTGATGGGTGGGTCTGGATAAGAAGTTTTTTTTAAAGGAATTAATGCGACATTCCCAAAAGTTGAACAAGTCAGCCATTTTGACACACTTCCGGTCACATGATCCACAACATAATTAACTTCCCTGCCTTACCATAATGTTGCAACCCAAATTTGTTCGCATTCTGACAGGTGGGTCGAGAGAAGAAGATTTTGGAAGGAATTTGCGCGACCGCCATTTTGACACACTTCCAGTCACATGATAAACATGGCCTCCGCAATTTAACATTAGGACCGTGTCCAAATGTTTTGACCTAAATTTGGTAGGATTCTGACTGGTGGGTCGAGAGAAGATAATGTTTGTTGGAATTTATGCGATTTTCACAAAACTTGACTGTCGGCCATTTTGACACTTCCAGTCACGTGATCAGTATGACCTCCACTAATTATCGAGACCCTATCCAAATGTTGTAACCGTAAATTGGTAGCATTCTCACTAGTGGGTCTGGGGAAGAAGATTTTTGAAGGAATTTACACAATTTTTCCCTAAAATTGACTAAGTTGGCCATTTTCACACTTACGATCAGGTGCTCGGAATGACTTCAGAAACTTAACATCCCAACCCTGGCCTAATGTTGTAACCAAAATTTGGTAACATTCAGACTGGTAGATGAGAAGAAGATTTTGGAAGGAATTTTTGACTGCCATTTTGACAAACTTGTGGTCATGTGATCGGAATGGCCTCCGCAATTTAACATCAGGACCCTATCAAAATGCTGTAACCCAAATTTAGTAACATTCTGACTGGTGGGTCTGGAGAAAAGGATTGTTGAGGAAATTTACCAAGTCAGCCATTTTGACCTACTTAAAGTCACGTGACCAGAATGAGCTTTGCAATTCCTGTTACCAGTCAGGAGTGGAACGTTGCTGCAAAATTTCAGCCAGACAGTCCCAGCGGTTTGGCCAGCGAAGTCGCAAAAGGAGACGGATGGACGGTGCACGATGACAACACCTTATTTGTAATGTAAATTCCAGATAAGCTAAAAAGAGGAACGAATGAGTGGAGGTGAGCAGCAATTGTGGATTTCAGAAGTTTCATCAGAAGGTGATTGATAGAGACCCGCATGCTCCCTCCAGAAACCAAGGAGAAGAGCGTCTGGGGAGACAAATCACAGAAAGATTAGGGGTACAAGACCAGAAAGGAGGTGGTAGAAGACAGATATACCACCAACCTGTCTGCAATGAGAAAGGGAGAGGCCCATAATCTGAGCCTCATCATGGGAGATTACAATAATCTTGACACCTTTCGTTTCCACAATGTCAAGCTGAAAAAGGTGAGGCAGGAAAGCCAGACCAGAGGGGAGTGCAGTTCTCCATCAGGCTGCAGATGAAGGCCTTGTAGGTGGATACTCGGAATTTGTATGACAGAGGATGCCCAGTCAGAGACTGGCTTAAAAAGCCGACTTAGAAAAGTGGTTTGCCGAGAAACTGTGGCTGACAATGAGACTTGTGAGTTTGAATGACTGAACTTCCTCAAGGGGATTGTAAAGAAAGTAGATAGGAGGGTTTGACATATGGTCCGACAGGAGAAAGAGAATGAGCGTGCATGTCTAACATTCGTCAGGTAGGTGTGAGAGGTACAAATCACTTCATTTATGCCATTAGCATGAGGATTTGTATTTAACACTTTTAAAATGGGAATATGAACGGTGGCCTGCACAGTTTGAACTTAATTAAAATCGCCGTTGGCAATGATTCAAAAACAACACAACGATCACTGGATTAGAGGGAATGGAGACACAATCCAATAAATTATTTGGATTTTCACTTCCAACCCAACAATAACTGATCTGAGATGTCAAAGAAAGCATCCAGACTTGCTCCATTCTGGTACGGGTCTTGAATGTACATATATTGTATCACGTGACGAGATAATAGTGATAAACTTGTCTTTCAAACTTGTCATTCCCATTAATCTCAATTGGTTTGTTATTTACAATGCAATTTCTACAGAATGAATTTGTGAAATAAAGATTTTCAAACTTTAGCTTCTTGTGTCCAATGAATCCTGACTAAAGTGCAGAAATGCTTCAAATGCAACCTGTTGAGCTAACATAAAAAACTAGCGATACCCGTGCACATGCACGGGATAGCAGTACAACAAGGCTGGTAGCAGACGACAGACCGTACACGGGGAATGACAAAAATACGCATTGTGCAAAATGCAAGTGGTACTATGGAACGCCAAGACTTCCCAAACATTGTCGGCATGTCCGCTAAGTGCCATAGCAATTTCATAGGGATCGTGTGACGGCGAGCCGAGTTTTTAGTGTGCAAGCTTGGTATTATAATTGAGATAATGTTGAGTTAAAAAGACCACTTGGGTGCACACGCTTCATCTGCAATTCTACAAGGTTTGGAAAGAAATAATTCCTTCGTAAAAATAACAAACAAAACAAATAAACAAGGCACGATGTTTTTTCTGCACAACTCGGCTTACCTTCTGGCACCTCATCAGCTTTGCTCGGCTCCGCAGTGGGAGAAACACACGGCTCCTGCTTTACATGCTCATTGCACAAAGCATACTGGGAGGTCTGAAGAGAGTTACTCTGGAAGGTTTCCATCTTCACCAGAGGAGCTTCATCTGCAAACCGTGTGCAGATAGTGCAACCTTTAGAACAGATAACTTTCCCGGTGGATGGATTGGACATGGTGGGGTAGTGCTCTGGCCTCCAGTCTCCCGAGGTGATGCCTTTAGACTTCTTCTCATGGGGGTATGTCAAGGATTGTTTTACAAATCTCTGTTGTTGATGAAATTGAAACACTTTGTGGAAGAATAACCAATTGCACTAACAGCTTGGTTGCAAAACTCACTTTACTCTACTTCTTTGCTTCAAGAGATATGTGTATACAACCATGGGCTTCTGTTGGTGTTTTTCAATAATCGAGTGGGTACTATTGTCATGGTGAAAAATGACAATTTTTTGGGAGGGAGAGTCACCCTTATCATTGAGAAAGGGCATCATTTTTGGTGAAAAATACTCTTTTCGTGTCTTTCCTCCCCCCCCTCCTCCACCTCCTTCGCCTCCACCCCCCCCTCCCTCAAACTCCCCTTCCCATCTCTAAAATCCTTAAATGCTTGCACAGTGGGAAACACAGCAGGTTCGAGATATAATGGAGCAAAGTGTTTGTATTCTGGAAGGAAATGCATTATCATTTAAGGTGAACTGTAATAGGAACGTTTTTGTTGCTGTAGATCAAACCTTTGATGAGTGAGGAGCAATCATCAACGAACTCGGACTCCACCTTCACCTTCACAATAAAATCTGAAAATAAAAATATCAAATTCAAACTCAACTTTAAAGAGAAAAATCTTCATTACAAGAGATATCCAGAAAATTTGTACTTTTTAATCCCCTCAAAAATGTCTTTTACAAACGACTTGGAAAAGTAAAGTGATTAATAGCTTGTGGTTACGTAAAGTAAAGGAAACAAACCCAACAATCTCTCTTGGTTAATCTTACAATAATAAATGTCAGTGTGTGTGAGTTCGTGTGTCTCCTCCACAACTCCAAAACCATGAAATCTAGCAGCCTAAAAATTTGCATGTGTACTCCAGGAACTCCAATGGAGTGTACGAGTGAAAAAAAAAATGGGTGTTTTGGTTAATTAAACACCCTTTTTGAAGATAATTCACGGCCTTATTTAATGATATCCTTCATCAAGTGAATTCTCGGCCACCTTGCTCTTGTTGAGGTCTCAAGGCACATCCTGAGTTAACTTGCTGGGTTTATTTCGCCACTTTTTTAAGCCTGCTCAACAATGCCTTGAGTTGGAACAAGCCACAACGATTTCTTCATGATAAAGTTTTCTTTGTTTTTCCACTTTCCTCACTCATATTATCAAATGCCTGTTGATCATAGCTATGAATCGCTGGAAACATTGCAATGCTTATAAACGCCTGGGGATGCCAGCATTCATGGCTATATTTGATTTCCGCACATGCCATAACATTGCGAATCTCTTAAACTGAGCTAAATTACAAAATTTAAGCTCCAGAAATGATCTTATAGCAGCAGCTCTGACTGCTAAAAAAAAAAAAGTGTTCATTTTTCCAATTCGGACATTGCTTGGACGTTTCCGGGTGCATGGGTTCATGATCGGTAATCGCTTGCCAAGCCAGCTGTTCCGTTAGCGTGCTTGCTTGATTGCTTAAGCTACTTGCAGAGCGCCCGACAGTCGATAGTGGTACAGTTCATGTCCCTATCGGAATATACAGTCGGCAGTTTCTACAAGGGAGAGGTACATGTGGGTAGATTTGGATTTGTAAAGGGACTCTCCACATATCTGTGCATGGGAATATGAACGGTGCATGCTTGGTTACGGGCGCCATGGCGGCAAAATTTCATCACCAGTCAGAATGCTACCAAATTTGAGTGACAATATTAGGCCAGGGTAATTGCGAAGGTCATGCCGATTACTTGACCGGAAGTGTGTCAAAATGGCTGAGTTCGTCAACTTTTGGGAAAATCGCATAAATTCCTTCAAAAATCTTCTTCTCCAGACCCACCAGTCAGAATGCTACCAAATTGGGGTTTCAACATTAGGCCAGGGCAAGGATGTTAAATTTCCAAAGTCAGGCCAATCACATGACCGGAAGCATGTCAAAATGGTGGTCACACAAATTCCTTCCAAAATCTTCTGATCCAGAATGCTACCAAACTTGGCTTACAACATTAGGCCAGGGCAGGGATGTTAAATTGCCGAAGTCATACTGATCACGTGACCAGAAGTGTGTCAAAATGGCAGTCGTGCAAATTCCTTCCAAAATCTTCTCCAGACCCACCAAATTTGGATTGCAACAGGCCATGGTGGAGATGTTAATTAAATTTGTGGTCATGCCGATCATGTGACCGGAAGTGGTAAAATGGCTGATAGAGTAAATGTTTGGGAAAATCATGTAAATTCCTTCAAAAATCTTCCTCTGCAAACCCACCAGTGAGAATGCTACCAAATTTGAGTTAAAACATTAGGGCAGGGCTCAAGTAAGCTACAGGTCCAGTGGTCCTAGGTCTTAATTCGTTCATTGAAATTCCTACAAAACACGGGTGAAAGCTACTTCAGGTTTTTGGGTTGTATACAGTACGAACTGCAGTCACACTGACTCCAATCACACTGACTTCAATCTGCTGATTACCGAAAAATTGCCTATATTATCCAAGCACAAATTTTGTGTTGTGTGTGCGTGTGTATGTCTCCTCCATAACTCCAAAACCATGAAACCAAACGGCCCCAAATTTTTCATGCATACAAAGGGAAAAATGAAAATTGGGTGTTTGGGTGAATTTAAACATCCCTTTTGAGGATAATTTATGGCGTATTCATCACGAAAAACCAAAATAAGCCGAACGAAGTTGGCGGTGCGCCATCTTGGTCAGCCATCTATCAGCTCACAAAAGTCTTGAGCTGCCTATTTTTTTTAAGCCTGCTCAACAATGCCTTCACTAGGAACAGGCCGCACCTATTTCTTTACGATGAAGTTTTATTATTTTTTTTTTCCACTTCCCTCACTCATATCATCGAACGCCTGATCATCCACTTGCTACGAATTACTGGATACATTGCAATGTCGATAAAAGCCAGCGATTGTGGCTTCATTTAATTTCTGCACATGCCATAACCTCTGGAATCGCTTCATCCCAACCAAATTTCAAATTTAAACTTCTTTATTGACCTCAGCAGTAGTTCCGACTGCTAAAAAAAAAATATTTTTAAGTGTTCATTTGTCCAATTCGGACATTGCTTGGGCATCTCCGGGTGCATGGTGTTTACATGACCAATCGGCGATCGCTAATCACTTGCCAAGACAGCCGTTCCTCATCAACTGTTTCGTTGGAGTACTTGCTTGAGTGGTTAAGCCACTTGGCGAGCGCTCTTCAAGCTACGATGGTGAAATGGCAGCTTGGTTACACCTGATGACATTTCCGGAGATGGGAATGGAAAATAAATAAGATTACATTGAGTAAAAAATGTTTTCAGTTGTTATACAAAGCAATGAAATGCCACATCATGGCAGGATAGCCGAAAAGGACACACGCTTGCTATTAGCTGTCTAGCTAAGGTTTGAATAATCGACCCAGATATAAACTGTCATCCCGGTTTCAAAGACAGGGTGATTATCAATGTATGTGCCATCCCTCGGATGGACTTTAAACTGGACGTCACATCTGCCGCAATCCTCTTTCTTGTGCCTGGTGTTGGCTTAATGGTTAGGGTGGCAGGCTTTGGATCCCAGGGTCCAGAGTTCAAATCCAGCTCAGCTGTTGAATTAATACCAGGTGGGGTTAACTCAGCCTGTCATCCTTCCGAGGTCGGCAAAATGAGTGCGAGCATACTGATATACTGTGTTGGAGTGGCGACCCATCCAGGATTGTGCCCAATAGCCAAGGAAACTGCGAAAGCAGCACCAACGCTCTGCACAGAGTATGGTCCCAATCTCCTCATCCTCATCCTTCTTTCTCGTATGTATATATTATATATATATATATATATATATATATATATATATATATATATATATATATATATATATATATATATATATATATATATATATATATATATATATTGTGACGTCCAAGGGACTTGAACAGTCCCGCCAACGTAGAATGAGCCGAAACGATGGAGGCGATTTATTTGTTTATAACCCAAACATGGCGGTTCTAATCGCTCTACCGCAAACGGGACGAGGAAGGTGGCACGAGTCACTTTTCACTGAGTTGATGATGTTTATTTGTTTTTCTAATTATTACCAGAAATAACAAGACTCGGCAAGAAGAGGGATCCGGGGCGATTCGACAGGATGGTGTGGGATCGGGCGTGGGGAAAAACACAGACAATTCCAATGAATATACAGTTCTCAATCCCTCTAAGGCGCCAAGCCAAGCACACACACACACACACACACACACACACACACACACACACACACACACACACACACACACACACACACACACACACACACACACACACACACACACACACACACACACACACACACACACACACACACACACACACACACACACACACACCGTAGCTATTTCTGGTGGTCAGGCTGGACCGTGGTGTGGACGCAACTGTCCCTGGATCGGCGCCGGACGAGCTGGCCTTGCTCTCGTCAGGGGGGCAGGAGAAACCGTGGTGCTGTTGACCTCCTGGTCTTGGCCCAAGTCCGCTCACAGCCGCCAGGGAACCAGCTCCGGCGCCAAGCCGCGAGCAGGAGAGGGAGGCAGGTCCGCCCGCCGCCCGACCCCGCACTCCGAGTCAGCAGAACCCCAGAGCCAACCAAAGCGAGGCACGAGGCTCGGCAAGGCTCCCAGACACGATCAAGAACACGATCAATTCAGCACAACAACCAGGACGCTCTCTGCCGCCACAGCTTCCACACCAAAAAACTCACGATCTTTTGGTTGTAATCTTCTTCTTCTTCCTTTTCGACCCCGAACAGAACCTTTTTATCCTTCTGTCCTCGTCACTTCAATCGAGCCGTTTATTGGCCCACCGCCATCGCCTTCCGCCAATCGTGATCACGGGGCGGAGCCATCCGCTGCACTGTCCTGTGACGTCACGGCCAGTCTTCAGAGAATACCAAAAGGGGTTTACGCAGACACACTTACCCTATCGCGTGTCCCTATCTAATTACGTGACAATTATCATCTCCCCCCTTGAAGAAATGAACATTTACTAGACAACTTATCACCACTGAATTGCTACTTATTACATTGAGATCCTGGTAAACTCGAACAGCATGGCATACCTAATTAAACATCCTAATTACCATTTGAATGCATACCCCCCCCCATCAAACGTAACAAAATATATCTCTATCTCTATCTCTATCTCTATCTCTATCTCTATATCTCTCTCTCTCTATCTCTCTCTCTCTCTCTCTCTCCCCCTCTCTCTCTCTCTCTCTCTCGCTCTCTCTCCCCTCGCTCTCGCTCTCTCTCTCCCTCGCTCTCGCTCTCTCTCTCCCTCGCTCTCGCTCTCTCTCTCTCCCCCGCTCTCTCTCTCTCCCCCGCTCTCTCTCTCTCCCCCGCTCTCTCTCTCTCCCCCCCGCTCTCTCTCCCCCCCCCCGCTCTCTCTCCCCCCCGCTCTCTCTCCCCCCGCTCTCTCTCCCCCCCGCTCTCTCTCCCCCCCGCTCTCTCTCCCCCCGCTCTCTCTCTCTCTCTCTCTCTCTCTCTCTCTCTCTCTCTCTCTCTCTCTCTCTCTCTCTCTCTCTCTCTCTCTCTCTCTCTCTCTCTCTCTCTCTCCCCTCTCTCTCTCTCTCTCTCGCTCTCTCTCTCTCTCTCCCTCGCTCTCTCTCTCTCTCTCTCCCCCTCGCTCTCTCTCTCTCTCTCCCCCTCGCTCTCTCTCTCCCCACGCTCTCTCTCTCTCCCCACGCTCTCTCTCCCCCCGCTCTCTCTCTCCCCAGCTCTCTCTCTCTCCCTCGCTCTCTCTCCCCCGCTCTCTCTCTCCCCTGCTCTCTCTCTCCCCCGCTCTCTCTCTCCCCCGCTCTCTCTCTCCCCCGCTCTCTCTCTCCCTCGCTCTCTCTCTCCCTCGCTCTCTCTCTCCCTCCCTCTCTCTCCCTCCCTCTCTCTCCCCTCCCTCTCTCCCCCTCCTCGCTCTCTCTCTCTCTCTCCCCTCCCTCGCTCTCTCTCTCTCTCTCTCCCCCTCCCTCTCTCTCTCTGTCCTCTCTCCCCCCTCCCTCTCTCTCCCCCTCCTCTCTCTCTCTCTCTCTCTCTCTCTCCCCTCTCTCTCTCTCTCTCTCTCCCTCTCTCTCTCTCTCTCCCTCGCTCTCTCTCTCTCTTTCTCCCTCGTTCTCGCTCTCTCTCCCTCGCTCTCTCTCCCTCGCTCTCTCTCTCCCTCGCTCTCTCTCTCTCCCTCGCTCTCTCTCTCTCCCTCGCTCTCTCTCTCCCTCGCTCTCTCTCTCCCTCGCTCTCTCTCTCCCTCGCTCTCTCTCTCCCTCGCTCTCTCTCTCCCTCGCTCTCTCTCTCCCCTCGCTCTCGCTCTCTCTCTCCCTCGCTCTCTCTCTCTCTCTCCCTCGCTCTCTCTCTCTCCCTCGCTCTCTCTCTCCCTCGCTCTCTCTCTCCCTCGCTCTCTCTCTCCCTCGCTCTCTCTCTCCCTCGCTCTCTCTCGCTCTCGCTCTCGCTCTCTCTCTCCCTCGCTCTCTCTCTCCCTCGCTCTCTCTCTCCCCCTCGCTCTCTCTCTCCCCCTCGCTCTCTCTCTCCCCCTCGCTCTCTCTCTCCCCCTCGCTCTCTCTTTCTCCCTCGCTCTCTCTTTCTCCCTCGTTCTCTCTCTCTCTCTCCCTCGCTCTCTCTCCCTCACTCTCTCGCTCTCTCTCTCTCTCTCTCTCTCTCTCTCTCTCTCTCGCGCTCTCTCTCTCTCGCTCTCTCTCTCTCTCTCTCGCTCTCTCTCTCTCCCCCCCCCTCGCTCTCTCTCTCTCTCTCCATCGCTCTCTCTCACCCCATCGCTCTCTCTCACCCTCCTCTCTCTCACCCCTCCTCTATCTCTCTCACCCCCTCCCCTCTTTCTCACCCCTCCCTCTCACCCCTCTCTCTCACCCTCCTCCCCTCTCTCTCACCCTCCTCCCTCACTCTCTCTTCTACCAGTGGTTGAAAAGAAAATGTTGATGTTTGGGTGCATTTTATCGCCCTTCTTCACCTCCCCTCACGCTACCTTCCCTTCCCTACCCCTCATGCCACCTTCCTTTCCCCACTCTAACGCCGCCTTCCCTTCCCCGCCCTTCACGCCACCTTTCCTTCCCCGCCCCTCACGTCGCCTTCCCTTTCCTGCACTTCACGCCACCTTCTCTTCCCCTCCCTTTGCACTGCCTTCCCTTCCCCTCCTCTCATGCTGCCTTCCCTTTGCCTCCCCTCGTGCTGCCTTCCCTTCCCTACCCTTCCCCTCACACCATATTATCTTCCTCTCATGCTACCTTCCCTTCCCATCACGCTGCCTTCTCTCCCCCTCCCCTCATGCTTACCTCTTCCCAAATCCCTCCCTGCTCAACCCCGATAGCATGCTGTGTTAATGCACCCCATTTTGTTCAATCCTGAACGACCCCCCCCCTCTTACTCCCCTTCTCCACAAGTCCCACTGCCAAATGCAAGTCGAGAACCCTTCCCTGACTCCTCTCCTCACCCGTCCTCCCGTAGTCGTAGTGCATAGGGATGTTTGGTGAGACGTCTCCCCCCACACACTTGCCCTTCCCACACACTTTCCTTTCCCACTCCCTATTCCCCCTTCCTCTTCCCCCTCCCTCTCGCTATCCCCCTCCATCTCGCTATTCCTCTCCCTCTCGCTATTCCCCCTCCCTATTCCTCCTCCCTCTCGCTATTCCCCAATCTCCCTCTCACTATTCCCCTCCCCTCTCTATTCCTCCTCCCTCTCGCTATTCCCCTCCTCCCTCTCGCTATTCCCCTCCTCCCTCTCGCTATTCCCCTCCTCCCTCTCGCTATTCCCCAATCTCCCTCTCGCTCTTCCTCCTCCCTCTCCCTATTCCCCCTCCCTCCCCCTATTCCCCAATCTCCCTCTCGCTATTCCCCCTCCCTCTCCCTATTCCCCCTCCCCTCCCTATTCCTCCTCCCTATTCCCCTCCCTCTCGCTATTCCCCCTCCCCTCCCTATTCCTCCTCCCTCTCGCTATTCCCCTCCTCCCTCTCGCTATTCCCCCATCTCCCTCTCGCTATTCCCCCATCTCCCTCTCCCTATTCCCCCATCTCCCTCTCCCTATTCCCCCATCTCCCTCTCCCTATTCCCCCTCCCTCTCGCTATTCCCCCTCCCTCTCCCTATTCCCCCATCTCCCTCTCGCTATTCCCCTCCCCCTCCCTATTCCTCCTCCCTCTCGCTATTCCCCCTCCCCTCCCTATTCCTCCTCCCTCTCGCTATTCCCCTCCTCCCTCTCGCTATTCCCCCATCTCCCTCTCGCTATTCCCCTCCTCCCTCTCGCTATTCCCCCATCTCCTTCTCGCTATTCCCCCATCTCCCTCTCCCTATTCCCCTCCCTCTCGCTATTCCCCTCCCTCTCGCTATTCCCCCATCTCCCTCTCGCTATTCCCCTCCCCTCCCTATTCCTCCTCCCTCTCGCTATTCCCCCTCCCCTCCCTATTCCTCCTCCCTCTCGCTATTCCCCTCCTCCCTCTCGCTATTCCCCCATCTCCCTCTCGCTATTCCCCCTCCCCCGCCCTATTCCTCCTCCCTCTCGCTATTCCCCTCCTCCCTCTCGCTATTCCCCTCCCTCTCCCCCTCCCTCTCGCTATTCCCCTCCCTCTCCCCCTCCCTCTCGCTATTCCCCAATCTCCCTCCCGCTATTCCCCTCCCTATCGCTATTCCCCCTCCCTATCGCTATTCCCCCGCCCTATCGCTATTCCCCCTCCCTATCGCTATTCCCCTCTCCCTCACCCCGACATTCTCCCCCTACCCTCATCCTTACTCTCCTCACCCCCTTAATACACCCGTTAGGGAAGCGATGGGATGGGATGGGGTATTATTTGCGAATAACCCTGAACCCATCCCTCCCCGACCCCCACTACCCCCAAATTCTCAGCCTTTTTAATATTTCTTGTACAGTTCGTAGATCAACAGAAAAACCTCTCTCAGCACCGAAGATCATGAAGGATTCCGAAGGTGTCGAGGTGATAATAACGAAGATAAAGGAGGGAGTAGTTTTGTAGATTCCGAGGGTGGAGGTGGACACGATCGAACTTCTCTCACAACTCGTCGATTAACGAATCTGCTCTTAGGAATCGAAATCAACCTTGGAGCTCCGATTCCTAACGAATCTGCTCTTAGGAAACTAAATCAACCTTCGAGCTCCGATTCCAGCGAACGGAATCGCTTCACCGGCTCGGGACATCGACACGATCGTGTACGAGGGGACCCGACCCGAACATCGTGGGATTCTCCATATAAATTATTTATTTAAATCGAGGACAAGCACGGACCCCGCACGCGAACGATCAGTACGTACCGGGTCCAAACCCGGGAGAACCTCCCGGACTGACCGCGTTTTCTCCATCAGAGCCGCTCCTCGATCCCGGGGGGTTCGTTCTCTGCGTCACCATGGACAAATCACGGTTCATAGCGCACGTACCCGAGGGTACAGTAAATACAGTATCACACAGACAAACAACAGCGTGCAAGTGAAGACTGCACTCGCAAGCAATCTCTGAAATGAGTTAATTCTACAATTCTCGGGAACAGATTCGCCACATATCGAATATTCTGACACGTACCTTTACTTGGGCGGTGTATAGACAACTGACAGCTGCCTCAATCGTTCCCTCCCCCTCCCCCCCCCCCAAAAAAACACCTTGGTTACGTGAATGAAGCAAAAACATACCAACTTCTAATAATTCAAAACACCTCACTGCACTGTACATCGTGGGGACGGGAATACTGTCCTGTAAATGGTGGGGACTTATAATACCGCTCCACGATAACTTTTACATTGAGAATTCGCGTCTGCAACCCCCCCCCCCCTCACCTCCCCAAAACCACGAGAAAACATAAAAACACCTCTCGACACTAAATTGGGGTCATGGTGATTGTATGTTGCAAGTCTGGATGGAATCAGGCCAGAATTGTCTGAGTAGTAGCACGACCAACAAACACCAGTCCGTTAATGACAGCAAGGATTCCAGTGTTTTCTTTAAAAATGAAAGAACAACAGGGATAAGAATGAAAGATGACCCGTTTGCGATTAAAACCTTCGAAAACCATCCTTGGTTAAGTTGCCGAACGAGAATCCATGAAGGATCGTCCTGGAATCTTTTAACACAACAAGTGGATTTTCTTTATACATTGTCGAGGCTCATGGAAGAGCCAGCACACAAAAGAAACGAGGGGGTGGGGGGGAGAGGGAGAGAGAGAGGGAGATACACCAACAGCAGAGTTGAAGGCCAAGATAGAGGGAGACGGACAAACAATGGGTTTGGAGAGGAATGGGGGGCAGGAGACGATGCATGGGGTGCACAAGATGGAAACAGTCAGGAGGAAAAGTGGAAATTTGGAAGGACGAGGGATTGGGATGGGGGGGGGTTAACGAGTCCATAAAAGATCACGGTTTTGGATTGGGAACAATCTGAGATGATGGAGAACAGCTCTCTTACTGGAGGGAATGTTGAGATTGAAGAGGATGTGGAATTTGGTACCATGGGTGGGGAAAAAAATGAGGAACGATTGAGAGGAGGTGAGCAGTGATCCTGGATTGAGGTAGATTTACCAGAAGGGGTTGATGGTGGACCATGTAAGCCCTGCAGAAAAACTGTTGGGGGTAGGGGTGCACAGAATGAGCAGAGGGAGCAACACCAGAAAGGACACGATAGAAGATAGAGACCACCGACCTGTCTGTGATGGCGAAATGATAGACCCATCGATGATGATGGGATTGGGGCAAAGCCTTCGGGACTGCCATTCATTGGTGATAGGAGGAAAAGCAGGGAGTAAACTAACTGGGTCAAATTGCGGTGGCGTGGTGCTGAGGTGTAGTCCAACAGGCAGCGGTCTCCTTGGGTTAACCTGATGTGGTCCCATCGGGTGGGTGACTGAAAAGTCCGATCCCTAAGAGAGGATGATCACCTGTCTCAGTTATCATCTGAGTTCAAGCGTTTTTACATCAGTATTGCAGCTCTCTCTGAGGTTCAGAGACCGGATAGTGGCGAGATCATGGCGGGTGGTTACACATTCTATTGGTCTGGACGCTCTGATGGTTACCATTCCAAAGGAGTTGCTGTAGCTGTGTCCAATAAGCTGACTCCAATGATAATTGAGGTAACACCGGTCAACGAGCGTATGAGACAGGATTCATCACTCCTTGGGTGTCATTTCCCTGGTCTCTGTAGATGCTCCTACTGAGGCGAGTGATCTCACCGTGAAGGACGCATTCTGTGCCACGCTCGAGTCTGTGGTTGATCAGTGCCGCAGGCGCGATACTCTTCCAGTCTTTGGGGATTTCAATGCATCGATTCAACTGATAGGGATGGTTATGAGACATGTGCTGGTCCCCTTGGGTCTGGAACTGTGAACCAGAATAGCACTGAGTTCCTTGACTTTGCAAGAAGTCATGGACTTAGGGTGGCTGGTTCTTGGTTTCAGCACCTACAGGCTCATCGCTGGACTTGGTATTTCAATGCTGGTGGTGTGGCAAAGGAGATTGACGAGGTGCTCGTTTTTATTATTTTTTTTTTTCCTTGTCGAGGCTCGTATGAGAGCTAACACACAACTCACAGCAAGGGGGTTGATGGTCGCTGAAGGATGATCCAGAACTGCAGGGATGACCGGAGCGCTCAGTTCCTCAATACTGACCATAGGCTTGTTGTCACAACTCTGAAGTTACAGCTTAAATCTGAGAGAATGGTACCATCCCAGCCTCGGCTGGATATTGTCAGGCTCAAGGAGGAGAGGGTAACTGAAGAGTTTGCGAACAAGCTGAGTAGGGACTTGGGGGGGGGGTGGGGCTCGGTGCTTTGGGGAATCCTGAAGAGTTGTGGAGTGCCTTCCAGCCCATTCTTGATGTTGCTGGTGGATGTCTTGGAACTCACCGTAAGGCGAAGAAGAATTTTGTTTCTCAAGGGCCACTAGTTGCATTGACCAGAGTCGTAGGGCCAGGCTTTATAATGGCAGAGCTGAGCTGTTCTGGGAGTTGAGGCGTAAAACTGGACATGTGCTGAGGGTGGACAAGGAGACCTACGTGTGAGGAAAACGTGAGGGGGTACAGCATCACCTGTGGTCAAGTGATTCTCGTCCTGCTTATAGAGGAATTTGCACATTGTGTTCCTCCAAGCCTGTCCCTCAGTGTTCTGCAGTTAAAGTGGAGGATGGTGGGCTTTCAACAGCAGAGTCCGAAGTGAAGGCTCGCTGGGCTTGTTGCCTTGAGAGGCGTACCAGGCTGATCCGCCAGCTGTTGAGATGGATGTCAGTGGTGTTAGTATCCCAATTGCTGACCCTCCAATCAACTGTGATCCACTTTCATTTGTGGAAACACAGGCTGCAGTGAACTGGTTGAAATGGGGGTAAAGCTCCTGAAATCTGTAGCATCCATGCTGAACTTCTCAAGGCTGGAGGAAATGCTGTACTCGTGTCATTGCATGCAGTTCTGTGCTCTAGTTGGAACACAGACATCGTCCCAACTGACTGGAAGAGGGGCCTTGTTGTCCCTCTCTGGAGAGGGAAGGGTGATCGCCAGGACTGCAACCACTACCGAGGGGTGACCCTGCTCTCAGTACCGAGCAAGGTCATTGCTCGGATAATTATTGATAGGGTTCACCACCATCTGCTTGAGCACCAGCACCCAGAGCAGTCAGGCTTTACCCCAAAGAGGTCAACGATTGACCGTATCCTTGCTCTTCGGGTCCTCACTGAACACAGACAATAGTTTCAGCGGTGGATGCTTGCAGCCTATGTTGATCTTTGCAAAGCATTCCATTCAGTGAATCGGCGTGCCCTCTGGAGGACTCTTTGTTTTCGTGGGGTGCCACCAAAACTGACCAATCTGATGTCTGAACTATACTCTGGTACTGAGAGTGCTGTGAGATGTGGTGATGCCATCTCTGATTTATTTCCAGTTGCTACTGGAGTTCGTCAGGGATGTGCACTGGCCCCCCACACTTTTCAGTGCTTGTATGGATTGGATTCTGGGATGTCGATGAGATCAAGCTGCAGTGCATCATTTGGGAATGCCAAGATCTTTGACCTTGATTTCGCAGATGATGCAGTCATGTTTGCGGAGACTTTGGATATCCATTTGGGTGCCATCGAGGTTGAATGAGGAGTCGGAGCCGCAGGGATTTTAGGTTTCCTGGGTCAAAACTAAGATCCAGGCGTCCAATGACATCTTGGATGCTGTTATCTCGTCTGTACCTGTTTGTGGTGAGGATGTTGAGTTCACGTAGAGATTAACTTACCTTGGCAGTGATATTCACGTCTCTACTGGCTGTGAGCCAGAGGTCAATAGAAGTCTGGGTTGGGCCTGGGGAGTCATGGATTCATGGGGTGTGGCGCTGTCGGTACCTGTGTAGGACGACAAAAGTCCAAGTCTTCGGGTCCTTGGTCCTTCCGGTCTTGCTCTACGGATATAAGACTTGGACTCTGACGAAGGAGCTGAGACGGACACCTAATTCCTTTGGTATCAAGTCTCGTCGGAGAATCCTTGACTATTGCTGGTCGGACTTTGAGTCCAACGAGCGGTTGCTGAGAGAGACTCAAATGAGATTTGTTACCTGCATTGTCCGTGAGCGTCAGCTGTGGCTGTATGGTCTCGTGGCTCGTTTGCCTGCCGCTGATCCTGCTCACCAGATTCTCTCAGCGAGGGAGGCTCGTGAGTGGAGGAGACCAATAGGCCGACCACATGCCTCGTGGTTGCAGCAGGTTGATCAGAATCTCAAGGAGATGGGGATGGGCCAGGCATCTGCCTGGGGAATGGCCAGACGGATGCCCTTGGAGTACCAGTGGAAAGTGGACGCATGATGTGCTTCTCCGGTGCATGCTTCCATACCCTGACCTGTCATGATGGATTCCATGATCTTGCTGATGATTGGAAGAAAGCTGATGGGTCTGTAGCTAAGGGGTTCAGTTTTTGCACATTTTTATATCATGCAGCTGGCCTGGTGTTGGCTCAATGGTTAACGTGGCTGGCTTAAGATCTTACAATCTTATGGTCGAGCCCCTGTCACGCCGTTGAATCACACCAGGTGGGTCGACTCAGCGTGTCATCATTCCAAGGTTGGGAAAATGAGTACCAGCTTACTGGTAACAGGGGCACTGCTTCAGCGGCACAGCTGTGCTTCTAGGAGATGATGCAACCAGCAGCCACAGGCTGCATATGAAACAACAACATGCAATGCAGTGATGTTGGTGGATTTCCAAGCATATGCAAGATGATCGAGCACAAATGACAGGTTGAAAAAGGCAAAGAGAGGATGTGAAAGAGCAGCAGAGCAGTATTTTAGGACATGTGAGCTAATGCTGTACCGTTCGATCTAGTCGCAGAGTCGAGGTTTGTAAGAACCTTCTCCACCTTCTCAGCTGCAAAAGACACAGAGTTGGGTATGACAGGGAGGATGGGTACAGAGAGTGCGGGGTTGGTGGGAAAATATTTGGAAGCAAACATAGAATTGAGACATTCAGCCATCTCACGAGCGGAGTCGGCTGTGGTGCCATTTGAAGAGAAGAAAGGGATGGAAGGATAAAATACTCCGGAAACAGACTTAACAAGGTGCCACCGGATTTTAGAGGAGGGAGACAAGTTTGAAAGTTCATTTTTGAGGTTGGACAGATGTTGTTTTCTGGCTCTTCTGAGAGTGGACACTGGTTGCGACTTTTTGGAATGTACTGAGATTGCTCTTGGTTAGATTTGCCTTCCACGAAGAGATGGCAAGTTGTTTCAGAGCAAGTTTATGTGGAAGGATTCCCAAGTTGAGTTAACATCAGAGTAAATAGATGTGGGACACCAGACTGGAAGAGCGATAGATGCTTGCAGTCTGTCAATCTGCCTGAGTAAAATGCCAGACTCGCCGGCATTGAGACAGCTCTGTGAGAAGAACCAGAGGGAAGTTGACTTTCACAAGCATATGATCAGATGAACTGATTGGAGCAGAGGAAGAGCAGAAGACATTTTCAGGAAAGTTAGTCATCACAAAGTCCAGAAGGAAGAATTTACCAGAGGGAGAAATCCAGGTGGGAAAGTTCAAAGATTGAGTCAGTACCATGGAGTCACAGAAGTCCTTTGCTAAAGTGCCATGGCTAGTGAGAGATGTACCAACACCCAACCAATTAGCATGGTGACCATTTAAATCGCCACATAAGGAAGAGAGCGTTTGGATGAGTGTTTAAAAAGTTTATCCACGTTGTCTGAGATGGAGATGTAGATGGAGTCGTCACTGTGACGAGGACGGATAAAAAAAGATGTGGGAGCGGGGGGGAAGTCGCAGCCATAGGTACTCCTGGGCATTCGGAGGTGTAAGATCAGTTTTCATAACGAATTAGGGACCATTCATCAGATAAATAAATAGGAAACCTTCAGGGAGCAAATGGGTGGAGTGCAGAGGAAGTAGATTCCAATGAGGTGTAAAACGAGAAGTCAAAAGAGACTAGGGTGGTTGAGCAGTGAGATGAGGAACGCGATTAAGGAGAAACAGAAGGCATTTATTCGGTATAAAATAACAGGACTGGAGTAGGATTTACATCACTATCGAAGTAAACAGAGGCAAGTTAAGAAAATAACTCGACAAGCCAAAAGAGAGTTTGAGAAGGACATGGCTAAGAATATTAAACATAATAACAAGGCATTCTTTAAGTATATCAGGGGAAAAGAACAGGTTAGGACCAGTGTGGACCCATTGAGGAATAGCACCAGTAGTGGGGCAACTTTGCTAAATATAGCATAACAATTGTGCATTTTGTGAGGAAAGCACCAAATTTGGCACACTCGTAGCTTAACATATTATGAACAGATTTGGATATTGGGCCATCTCAAATTCAGCCGGTAATGGCTGTGGCAGCCATTTTCCACTGCCATCAAAAATTTTGAGATGGCCCAATATCCAAATCTGTTTATAATATGATAGGCTACTCGTGTGCCAAATTTGGTGCTTTCCTCACAAAATACACAATTGTTATGCTAAGTTGCCCCACTACAGGAGAGTGGTTAGTTTGGAAAGTGAGATGGCAGGCTTATTAAACAGGAATTTTGCTTCAACTTTTACACAAGAACAGTTAGGAGAATTACCAATAGCTGAGAGTATTTATGAAGGAGGTGAGAAAGAGTTTTTTTTGCAGAAGATCCAGGTTGAAGAGGAGGAAGTAAAGGAACAGCATGGAAATCTAAGAGTAGATAAGGCTCCAGGGCTAGATAATACACACCCGAGAGTATTGAGGGAAGTGACTGAGCAGGTAAGTGAGATGCTAATGGATATTTTCAATAGCTCTCTGGAGTCGAGACAAGTATCGGAGGATTGGAGAGCAGCAAATGTACCACCATTATTTACGAAAGGATCCAGAGAAGAATTGGGAGACTGTCAACCTGGAAAGAGAGTGCCTTGCTGGAGGATGTCTTGCTGGAAGGATGAAAGTAATGGGGTACCTCAGGCATCATGACTAGGACCATTATTAGTTCCCATTGGACTTGGTCTTTTTTCGTGTCTTTGGCCTCGATTTTCATATCCGTGCGTGAATGCATCTGCAACCATATCTCGGACATGTATGGACTTATTTTATTCGTACTTGGCACAAAGACAACACATGATGGTTTACACATGCCCATCATTTTGTTTCATGATGCAATCAAAGATAGCCGACTGGTCAACTAGCAGCCATTTTAGTTGTAAAAAAAGGTATAAAATAAGTCCTGAAGCATTTCTTGGACATGCATTTACCGATATTGTTCAAACTTGGCAGAAAGATAATGAATGATGGTTGACATATGCACGTTTTTTGTTTTTTTGAGAATAAATCCAAGATGGATGACTGGTGGCCATTTTGTTGCTTAAATGTATCCCCAACCATTTCTTAGAACTGCATGGTCAGATTTTGTTCAAACTTGGCATAAACACAGTACATGGTGGCATACATGTGTATCTCACTTTATTTTGTGATCTGGTCAAAGATGGCCGACTAGTAGAATGGCGGCCATTTAGGTGAGAATGAGGGTGATAGATAGGATAATGTTGAGGTGATAGAAACTACATATTTTGGAAGAAAGAATCAAACCAAGGAATACCGAGAGAAAAGGGACACAGATTTTTTTGCAGCAGCTATCCGAGGAGCAGGCTTCGAACAACATAAAACAAATTCGACAAATACAGCACAAGGTTTGATTTAACATGGAAAATAAGACGGAAACAGAAATAGCAGCAGCAACAGCAACATGGGGACGAAGATATAACAGAAAAACATGACAAATCCAGTTCGGGAAATTTAGCTTCAATGAGGTGGAAGGTGGCAACTGCAGATTTGACCAACATGTGTAAAAATCCCCGAACAAGATATACAGTGCCTTCAGAAAGTATTCACACCCGTGTCTTTTTCACATTTTGTTATTACAGCCTGAATTTAAAATGGATTAAATTTTAATTTTTTTGTGAACAATCTACACAAAGTACCCCATAATGACAAAGTGAAACATGTTTTTTGAAATTTTTACACATTGAAAATCTGAAATGTTTCACTTCAATAAGGATTCAACCCCTTTGCTATGACTCTCCAAATTGAGCTCAAATGCATCCAATTTCCTTTGATCATCTTTGAGATGTCTCTACATCTTGATAAGAGTCCACATGTGGCCAATTCAGGGAGGTGACCAAGAACCCAATAACCACTCTGATAGAACTGGAGTTCCTTGGCTGCGATGGGAGAACCTGCTGGAAGGACAACAGTCTCTTCAGCACTTCACAAATCTGGCCTTTATGGGAGAGTGGCCAGACGGAAGCCACTCCTGAGAAAAAGACACATGGCAGCACACCTGGAGTTTGCAAAAAAGGCATTTGAAAGACTCTGAGAGCATGATGTAAAATATTCTGTGGTCTGATGAAACGAAAATTGAACTATTTAGTCTGAATGCAAAGCCGTATTTCTGGCAGAAACTGAGCACAGCTCATCACTCATCCAACACCATCCCTACCGTGAAGCATGGTGGTGGCAGCATCATGCTATAAGGATGCTTTTCAGCGGTAGGGGCTGGGAGACTTGAAAGGATAGAGGGAACAATGAATGGAGCTAAATACAGGTAAATCCTTGAGGAGAACCTGCTTCAGAGTGCAAAAGCCTGTAGACTGCAGCGAATATTTACTTTCCAACAGGATAGTGACCCCAAGCATACAGCCAAAGCAACACTGGAATGGCTTCAGAACAATAAGGTGAAAGCCCTTGAGTGGCCCAGCCAAAACCCAGACTTGAATCCCATTGAAATCAGTGGAAAGATTTGAAGATTTTTCTTCACAGACACTCCCCATCCAACTTGACAGAGCTTGAGAAAATCTGCAAGGAAGAATGGGAGAAAATCCCCAAAGCCAGATGTACAAAGCTGATACAGACATACCCAAGAAGACTCAAAGCTGCAATCACTGTCAAAGGTGCTTCCACAAAGTATTGACTTGAGGGGTTGAAAACTTTTTGATACAATACATTTCAGCTGTTCAATTTTAATTAATTTGTAAAAAAATTCAAAAACCGTTTTCACTTTGTCATTGTATGTGTCGATACAACATTTATGTGCAGATAAGTGACAAAAAATTTAAATTTAATCTATTTTAAATTCAGTCTGTAACGCAGCAAGAATGTAACAAAAGTCGAGGGGTGTAAATACTGCAGCGTTTAAGGCTCCATTATGTCGAGCTCGTTGCGGCTGGAGGTTTTCTCTCATCTCCTCTTCCCATCCAGGCTGGAATTCCTCAAAGCAGTGTTCTTGGCCCTGTGCTTTTTCTGGGTTTCATCAATGATCTCTCAGGCTCTCTGGAAAATCTTTATCTCTTTGCTTATGACTCCACCCTCTGCTGTACCATCTCTCATCCCTCTGATTGGCAGGCAGCAGCCTCTTCATTCTATGTAGACCTGGATAAAATCACAAGCTGGTCAAACACTTGGAATACGTCTTTCAATCCTGACAAATCTCACACCATCACCATGTCTCTCTGAAAGGACCACATGGAAAACACCCTCATCTGCTTTCACAACAATCCCCTTGAAGAAGTCCTTTCATTCAAGCTTTTGGGCCTCACTATCTGCCACGATATTTCCTGGGAGAGCCACATCTCCAAGCTGGCCTCCAAAGCCAGTCACCAACAAACTCCCACACTCTCTTCAACCCCACTCCTCCCTCCAGCTCTTCAAAATAGCTGTTCACCACTATCTCATATTTTCACCCGTCCAAACTTTTGATCATTTCTACATCTTATAATCCACCATAAACCCACCTCCTCAAAAATTCCTGTTTTCCTTCTGAAAGTCCCTGTAGTGTCCATCTTGTTTACCCCATCCCATCCCTCTCCCTTCCACAGATATCCCACTGTCTCTGTTCCTCACTATTTTGTGCTTACCTTTCCCACCTCTCTTGTTTCCTGCCTTGTTATATGTTCTGTGTATTAGCTCTTACATGAGCCTTGGCATAGTATACAAAAAAACAAAGTTCCAAGCAAAATTCAAATAAAATGTAATTTTATGTCAAGTACATTCTCCCCTCTTGTCTGGAAACTCAAAAAAGGAGACGTATTCCCTCCCAGTATTGTCACTCTCCCACTAGTTGGTGGTCTCCCTATTTTATACAACCGTATATTTCATCTCGCTCGTCCTGCCCTCTTCTACTACTACCGTAGTACGACTCTCCTACTACTTCTACTGGAATCACCTCTTGTGAGAGCCTCGGCTACACTGCGTCCCACATAAAAAAATAATTAGAAATGTGAGAAAGCCAACTCACATTACATTATTGTCCCAGGTCAAAGACTTTTCAAAATGAAAATCCTGACTGTGGGATCATAAACACATTGAAGGATGTATCTCTGCCTGAGAGAGGTTACTTCACTTGCTTGACCTAATCTTTCCAAGTTTGAACAATTATTACCATGAATTGTGTAACTTCCAACAGTTAAGATGAATGAGCACTTTCTCAAAGAGTCATCGGACAATGGAAATGAGGCAGAAAACTGCTGTAAAATATTTATGAACACCATCATAAAAAAAAAGAAAAACAAGTTTTTTTGCAAAAACAAAATGAAGAGGTTATTCAAAGCATTTTAAACAGTGTTATGTCCCAAAAATGTCAATCCCATTTTGGTGGAGCAGAAATCAAGAACATCAGTGATCATTACTCTGAGTTCTCAGGTTTCATAAACAGTGTCACACTGCAGAAATTTCCACAGTTCAAAACGATTATAGTTGAGTGTTTAAACAGAAATGCACTGTCCATCTGAAAGTCTGCAGACTTACCTATATTTGACCACAAATTAGACTTTCCATGGTTGGTGACACAATCAAATTGCAATGGGTCACCTTGTGTTTACTGACTAGATGCTGTGAGCGGTTTCAACCAGGTGAACCTGACAAAGACGAGAACAAGGACGCAACCTCTGGCATAAAATTTAAACATGTTGATGAAGATTACAATTGAACAACCCCAGATAGAAACATGTGGACTTCACTTGTGTTTGAAAAATGAGAGGATCTGGAAAATAAACTTTTTAAATTGGTGAATGTCTGTGGAAATTATTTTGGTGCCTTTAGGATGGTTTCTGCCAATAGGGATTGAATAAATGGAAGATAAAATTCCAATGTTTGTGCCAGGTTTGTTGTGAATGAAAGGTATGAAAAGCATTGTTGTCGAATGAATTGATAGATCAAGTAAAATAGTATTTTCATGGAAAAAAATTTAGAAAGAGAAAATCATGATGAAGTCTTGAACAAAAATAATTAAGTTGTGGAGTTAAAAGAAACTCGTTTGGCAAAGCATATGTAAACCGGTTGGCTGGAAAATACTTCTCAGGGGAAATACTCCTGCTCAAGACCATCACCATTTTTCTCCTCTCCGCTCATGAGCCCATCATCATCTCGGTCGATACTGGCATCCACCTCACTCACTTTCATCCTCTCAATCTGGGCTTTTGTTGCTTGGTGGGGGTTAGAGAGCTAAATATGCTCTTGCCCTGGCGAGTGATCTGCAACATTTTTCTGAGCTGTAATCCAGCACTGCCATAGGAATTTTGGTGGCGAGTCATAGTCCTGATTCAACATTGATGCGCGGCCTCACTCCTCACCATAGTTGGGACTTCATGGCCTTCGGCTACTTGAAAAGTGTGTGGTTTCAGGTCCTGTTGAGGGGCTGAAACGTCTTCAGGCTATCCATTAGCTGTACACATTCATCATAGTCTGATAAGGACATCTTTTATTTGAAAGCCTGGACTGTGGAAATGTCAAACAATCAATTCTGTATCTCCCAATGTTGTTTTTATACTCGCAGTGTTTTCACAATAGTTATATCCACACGTGTTGCAGTGTCTTATCTTTAACATTAATATCTGCCACATGCCCAAGCCCACAGCAACATCTACATTTTAACCAATTTTACATATTTTTCTCAATTATGTTTATAGGTCCTTTCTCTTTGGTCTTCAGATGCTTGTTGACCAACTTCATCAGTTATTACCTCTGCCAGCAAAGGTGGACAGAGATTATGTTCACCCCTGTCTGTTTGTTTGTCTGCCTGTGAGCAGAATATCTCAAAAAGTTGTAGATGGATTCGGACGAAATTTTGTGGAAAGGTTGGGTGTGTGACAAGGAAGAGTTGTTTAGATTTTGGTGAAGATCTGAATCCGGATAAGAAGAATAAGCTAAGTTATTCTTCACCGTTGAGAGATGGGGCCAAATACAATATACAGCACGATATTTCAAAAAGTTGTGGATGGATTATGACAAGACATAATGGATGAGTTTGGTGGGTGACTCGAACAAGCCGATTAGATTTTGGTTCAGGTCAGCAGATCTGGCCCATCGATGGGATACAAAACGTAAAACTGTTCAACCTGGCAGAGGTATGCGATCCACCAAGTGCTATTCTAGTTTCCTTTATTCTGACGTTGGATTGGCATTTGTGACCGAAGTGATCTTTTCAAATGAAACTTTAGAAGATACTTTTGACTTACATTTTTAGTTGCTCCTGGAAATGTTTTCCTTTTCTGTGTATCCCCAGTCCATCAAACATGGAATATACTTTGCAATAGAGGATGGTCTCCTTTGTAGATGAGCTCATTTCTTTCAAGGCCATTCTGTTCATTTGCAGCTTTGTTTGTGATCGTTTTGGGGTCAGGCGTTATCTCTTCAGGTTTTTCCTTTGGTGTGAAAACCTGTCTCATACTGACGTTGATATCCTTTCTCTTGTGTGAATTTTCATGTCTTTTCATTGATGAGGAATAAGGAAAATCCTTGTTGCAAACAGAACACTTGTATGGCTTCTCTCCTGTATGTGTTCTTTGATGATCCTTCAAGTGAAGTGGTCGAACGAAGGCTTTAAAACACACAGGACACTTGTAGGGCTTCTTTCTTGTATGTGTTCTTTGATGAGTCTTCAAATGAAATGGTTGAACAAAGGCTTTACAACACACAGAACACTCATGAGGCTTCTCTGCCGTGTGGATTTTTGAATGTCGATGTAAACGTGATGAAAAAACAAAATCCTTCTCGCAAACAGAACACTTGTACGGCTTTTCTCCGCTGTGTATTTTTTTATGTTTATATAAATGTGAGGAATGACCAAAAAACTTGTTGCAAACAGAACACTTGTAGGGCTTTTCTCCGCTGTGTATTTTTTTATGTTGATTTAAATATGAGGAATTACCAAAAATCTTGTTGCAAACAGAACATTTGTAGGGCTTCTCTCCAGTATGTATTCTTTGATGATTCTTCAATGTTTTTACAAGGGTAAAGGCCTTAAGACAAACAGAACACTTGTTGCGCTTCTCTCTTGTGTGAATTCTTTGATGTTCACGCAAATGCAATGGACGAGCAAAGGCAATCAGGCAGATGGAGCATTTGTATGGTTTCTCTCCCGTGTGTGTTTTTCTATGTCGATGCAAATGTGATGAAGAAACAAAATCCTTACTGCAAACAGAACACTTGTAGGGCTTTTCTCCGCTGTGTATTTTTAGATGTTGAGAAAAATATGAGGAAGAAGTAAAACCCTTACTGCAAACAGAACACTTAAAGGACTTTTCTCCACTATGTATTTTTTTATGTTGAGAAAAATATGAGGAAGAAGCAAAATTCTTGTTGCAAACATGACACTTGTTTGGCTGTTCTCCCGTATGTGTTCTTTGATGAACCTTTAACGGACGTAATCGAACAAAGTTTTTAAAACATACAGAACACTTGTAGGGCTTCTCCCCTGTGTGTATTCTTTCATGCTCTCTTAATGTTGATTTTGCAGTGAATGCTTTATGACACACGGAACACTTGTAGGGCTTCTCACCTGTGTGTATTCTTTGATGAATGTATAATGGTGTTGATTCACCAAAGGCTTTACAACACACACGACACTTGTAGGGCTTCTCTCCTGTGTGTGTTTTTTGATGTCGTTTTAAAGATGATAACTCGGTAAATGATTTTTTACATGCAGAACACACGTGTAGTCTCTTACTTCCTTGGATATTCTTGAAGGTCTCTGTACAACTTTTACAACGGCGGATGGAAGACATGCTGCTGCTCAATGTGTCAGTTTCTTGACAAACAGTTTGTGTCACATGGCGATTGAAAACTTCTGAGTAGAACAACTGGGAACAGTTGGAACAAGAAACCAGTTTCATTTGTTTCACTGGAAAGACAAATCACAAAAACCATTCAAAATTTACCAAAAACTTTAAAATGTTGCAGAACTGACAAATATTTCATTCAGGTTAGGTTAAACATTTGCCATATTTTTGTCCTTCACTCTATGGAGAAAGTCCAGATCAAGGATTCACAAAAATGGCAGAATTTTTGATCTTCCCAAATAGATCTTAGAGTGACCGAGTAAACACAAGCTGCCTCAGCAGAAGTTATTCAATTATTCTGGCAATGGATGATAGTAGGCCTAAGGTATGATAAGCAGTCTTCATATATATTTTGTAAGGTCTCCCTTTATCCTGTTCACAAATTAATTCCAGATACATAATCTTTGTGTGTGATAGTATGAAGAAAGGGCATTCGGCTGAAAGGGAAGAAGAACCTTTAACCTTTAACACTTATGCAGGACTATATGAGAGAAGGTACAAGATCAAACTTCCACCAACCTGACCTGAGGGAGAAAAGATTTTGTGTCTTTGCGAATGATTTTCAAATGTTTGACCTCTACAATATCCAGAAAAAATGAGAGCACCAGTCTACCAGAGAGAACAATACTCCACCATGCTAAGAAAAGGTTTTGTTGGCAGTGCAAGGTACTACACCTAGGTGCTGTACACTTGCACCTGCCTTCAGAGGCTCATCTGGAAATTGAGCCTCTCGTAAACATGCCAGCAGGAATAGCGAGACCCATGGTTTCTCAAGTACAAACCTCTTTCAAAGGATAATCATCAAAGCAAAAATCAGTTCGCTGGTTTTACTTTTCAAAGACGTATGATGATCATTTAGGACTTACATGGATTAAAAGTCATGTTCCAGGTGTTGAAGCAGTTTATTTGTTTATTGCATAAAAGGTCAAGGGCCGTTGAAGAAGTAGAACACAGAATGGGTGATGTTGCAACATAACAGATGGAACAGTAGAGAAAGGGGGTTAGTTAGCAGAGTTAAAAGGCAAAATAGAGGAAGACTTGGACAAAGAAGGAAAAAAAGACAAAAAATTTCATCACCCCCCAATGTTTTAGTAATTTTGCTGGAAGGAGTTAAAGGGCTAGCCCACATTTTTTACAACTACAATGGTCGACAGTCGGCCATCTTTGATCAGATTGCAAAATGAAGTGAGGGCACGTATATGTCATCATGTACACTGCTTGTGCCAAGTTTGAACAAAATCAGACCATGCATGTCTGAGAAATGGTTGGGGACACATTTAAGTAACAAAATGGCCACAAGTCGGCCATCTTTGATCGGATCGTCAAAAAAATGCATATGTGCATATGTGCAACATCATGTGTTGTCTTTCTTCCAAGTACGAATAAAATTGGTCCATATATGTCCGAGATATGGTTACGAACGCACGCAAGCACGCATGGACACAAAAATTGAGACCAAATCCATAAGCCCCCATTTCGGACTAAGTCCAATGGAGGCTAAAAATGCGTGTGTCATGGAATGAGAGGTAGGGGGTGGATACACATTAGAACACATGGGGTGGACAAGATAAATGCAAATATAAACTCTCGGGAAGGAAAAATTGGAAATTAGGGAGGAGGTGGGTTTGGGGTGGGGTATGGGGTGAGGGGGGCGATTGGAGTAGAAAATATCATTGTTTTGGATGAAGGTGAACAGCTGTCTTGAAACAACTGGTTTGGATGGGGGAATCTTTTACGGTGGTGAACAGCCATCTTGATGACCTGGATGGAGGAAAAAGATTGACGAGGATGTGGAAGTTGATTTCACAGTTGGGGATGGGGGGGGGGAATATGACCACTGGACCTGCAGCTTATTTGGGCCCAAACCTAATGTAACCTAAATTTGGTAGAATTTTGACTGGTAGGTCTGGTGAGGAAGATATTTCAAGGAATTTATGATTTTCAATTTTTTTTGCTGAGTCCACCATTTTGCAACACTTCCGGTCATGTGATCGTCATGACCTCCGCAATTTAACATCACGACCATGTCCTAATGCTGTAACCCAAATTTGTTCACATTCTGACAGGTGGATGTGGAGAAAAAGATTTTGGAAGGAATTTGCGCGACCGCCATTTTGACACACTTCCAGTCACATGATAAACATGGCCTCCGCAATTTAACATTCGGACCGTGTCCAAATGTTTTGACCCAAAGTTGGTAGAATTCTGACTGGTGGGTCTAGAGAAGATGATTTTTGTTGGAATTTATGCGATTTTGACAAAACCTGAGTCGGCCATTTTGACACTTCTGGTCACGTGATCGGAATTTCTTCGGAAATTTAACATCCCAACCCTGGCCGAATGTTGTAACCCAAATTTGGTCGCATTCTGAGTGGTAGATGAGGAGAAGAAGATTTTGGAAGGAATTTTTGAGACTGCCATTTTGACAGACTTGTGGTCATGTGATCAGAATGGCCTCCGCAATTTAACATCAGGACCCTATCCTAATGCTGCAACCCAAATTACTAGCATTCTGACTGGTGGTTCTGGAGAAGAGGATTGTTGAGGAAATTTACCAAGTCAGCCATTTTGACCGACTTGAAGTCATGTGACCAGAACGAGCTTTGCAATTCTTGTTACCAGTCAGGAGGGGAAGGTTGCTGCCAAATTTCAGCCAGACAGTCTCAGCGGTTTGGCCAGCGAAGTTGAAAAAGGAGATGGATGGAGGGTGCGCAATGATTCCACCTTATCTGGAATGTAAATTCCAGATAAGCTAAAAAGAGGAACGAATGAGTGGAGGTGAGCAGTGATTGCGCATTTCAGAAGTTTCACCAGAGGGTGATTGATGGAGACCCGCATGATCCCTACAGAAACCTGTGGGGAAGAGCGTCTGGGGAGACAAAGCACAGAAAGATTAGGGGTGCAACACCAGAAAGGAGGTGGTAGAAGACAGAAAGACTACCAATCTGTCTTCGATGAGAAAGGGAGAGGCCCATAATCTGAGCCTCATCATGGGAGATTACAATAATCTTGACACCTTTCGTTTCCACAATGTCAAGCTGAAAAAGGTGAGGCAGGAAAGCCAGACCAGAGGGGAGTGCAGTTCTCCATCAGGCTGCAGATGAAAGCCTTGTAGGTGGATACTCGGAATTTGTATGACAGAGGATGCTCAGTCGGAGACTGGCTTAAAAAGCCGACTTAAAAAAGTGGTTTGCTGAGAAACATTATGGCTGACAATGAGACTTGTGAGTTTGAATGACTGAACTTCCTCAAGGGGATTGTAAAGAAAGTAGATAGGAGGGTTTGACATATGGTCCGACAGGAGAAAGAGAATGAGCGTGCATGTCTAACATTCGTCAGGTAGGTGTGAGAGGTACAAATCACTTCATTTATGCCATTAGCATGAGGATTTGTATTTAACACTTTTAAAATGGGAATATGAACGGTGGCCTCCACAGTTTGAACTTGATTAAAATCGCCATTGGCAATGGTTCAAAAACAACACAACGATCACTGGATTAGAGGGAATGGAGACACAATCCAATAAATTATTTGGATTTTCACTTCCAACCCAACAATAACTGATCTGAGATGTCAAAGAAAGCATCCAGACTTGCTCCATTCTGGTACGGGTCTTGAATGTACATATATTGTATCACGTGACGAGATAATAGTGATAAACTTGTCTTTAAAACTTGTCATTCCCGTGAATCTCAATTGGTTTGTTATTTACAATGCAATTTCTACAGAATGAATTTGTGAAATAAAGATTTTCAAACTTTAGCTTCTTGTGTCCAATGAATCCTGACTAAAGCGCAGAAATGCTTCAAATGCAACCTGTTGAGCTAACATAAAAAACTAGCGATACCTGTGCACATGCACGGGATAGCAGTACAACAAGGCTGGTAGCAGACGACAGACCGTACACGGGGAATGACAAAAATACGCATTGTGCAAAATGCAAGTGGTACTATGGAACGCCAAGACTTCCCAAACATTGTTGGCATGTCCGCTAAGTGCCACAGCAATTTCATAGGGATCGTGTGACGGCGAGCCGAATTTTTAGTGTGCAAGCTTGGTATTATAATTGAGATAATGTTGAGTTAAAAAGACCACTTGGGTGCACACGCTTCATCTGCAATTCTTCAAGGTTTGGAAAGAAAGAATTCCTTCGTAAAAATAATAAACAAAACAAATAAACAAGGCACGATGTTTTCTCTGCACAACTCGGCTTACCTTCTGGCACCTCATCAGCTTTGCTCGGCTCCGCAGTGGGAGAAACACACGGCTCCTGCTTTACATGCTCATTGCACAAAGCATACTGGGAGGTCTGAAGAGAGTTACTCTGGAAGGTTTCCATCTTCACCAGAGGAGCTTCATCTGCAAACCGTGTGCAGATAGTGCAACCTTTAGAACAGATAACTTTCCCGGTGGATGGATTGGACATGGTGGGGTAGTGCTCTGGCCTCCAGTCTCCCGAGGTGATGCCTTTAGACTTCTTCTCATGGGGGTATGTCAAGGATTGTTTTACAAATTTCTGTTGTTGATGAAATTGAAACACTTTGTGGAAGAATAACCAATTGCATTTGCAATATGATAAGGGATATTTAGCCAACATGTGAAGTGAAGTGGATTACCACTTGGATGTGCTACATAGTACTAAACATGCACATGTTGAGATGTACTGAAGAGCACAGAAATTTTATGAATTATGTGACCAAATTTTAAAAAAGCGAGTCATTGTATCTCTTCTGGTTTGGTTGTAATACAATTCAAAAACTGGAACAAGACTTTGTGGACGGCCTGTGCATCCTTCCTTAGCCTAAAATAATTTTCCCATACTCCATGGTAAATTTATCCGATGAAATTTTTAGAATCAATCAACAAGTTGTTAAACTCATTTTACTCTCTTCTTCTTTGCTTTTAGAGGTATGTGTATACAACAATCATGGGGTTCTGTTATTTTTTTTCTTTCAATAATCGAGTGGGTACCATTTTCATGGTGAAAAATGATAATTTCTTCAGGAGGGGGAGTCACCATTATCACTGAGAAAGGGCATCATTTTTGGTGAAAAATACTCTTTTCGTGTCTTTCCTCCCCTCCCTCTCCTTCCCCTCCCTTGCCTCCACCCCCCCCATCCCCCTTTCCCAGCTCTCAAATCCTTAAATGCTTGCACAGTGGGAAACACAGCAGGTTCTAGATATAATGGAGCAAAGTGTTTGTATTCTGGAAGGAAATGCATTATCATTCAAGGTGAACTGTAATAGGAACGTTTTTGTTGCTGTAGATCAAACCTTTGATGAGTGAGGAGTAATCATCAATGAACTCGGACTCCACCTTCACCTTCACAATAAAATCTGAAAATAAAAATATCAAATTCAAACTCAACTTTAAAGAGAAAAATCTTCATTACAAGAGATATCCAGAAAATTTGTACTTTTTAATCCCCTCAAAAATGGACTTGGAAAAGTAAAGTGATTAATAGCTTGTGGTTACGTAAAGTAAAGGAAACAAACCCAACAATCTCTCTTGGTTAATCTTACAATAATAAATGTCAGTGTGTGCGAGTTCGTGTATCTCCTCCATAACATCAAAACCATGAAATCTCACAGCCTGAAATTCTGCATGCGTATTTATGGAACTCCAAGGGAGTGTATGAGTGAAAAAATGGGTGCTTGGGTGAAACACCCCTTTTGAAGATAATAATTCACGGCCTTATTTCAACTCTCTCTCTCTCTCCCCCCCCCCACCCCTCCCCACTTTGCACAGCTGTTGTTTGCTTGGCACGCACGTGCAATCGCAGAGTGCTGTTGCTCAGTCTCTGGCGGTACGTGTGGAGCCTGTGTTGCTTCTCCTTTCTCTCTTCTTATTGTCTAAATGTTTTGGTTTTCGTTTCTCTTTACCCCTTTCTCCTTGGTTTGTCTTGTCTATTGAGCTAGAGAGAAAGAGAGCGCACATGGGAGGCGGTGTTCAGGTGTTTTTCAGAACCTCCTCGTTTTGAGGCCTGTGTTCCATCTGATGTTTTTGCTAATTTTAGCCAACACTTTTTGGCTGCCTTAAATGATTCTTGGACCTCCTCCATATTATTATTCCTTTTCCTCCACTTGCTAGCGCCGCTTGTGGTAGGTTTCTTTTGTTGATTTAAACTCTTTTTTTTAATGTTAAAATTACTTTTAGCTATAGCAAATGTTCGTTTGAATCATAGCATGTACGAGTCACTTACTTGTAAGAATGGCCTCGTGTGCGATCCCCAGAGGGAGGTAAAGATTGAGGACGTGCTACTGGCAATTGGTAAAATCGTTGGTTTACATAACATCCGTGCAGCCTCTCGTATGAACAAGAAGGTTGTTGTGTTCGTTTAAGAGGTGCACATGGTAACCTCCGTTGTGGAGCAAGGCCTTGTCGTATACCCCGACCTGCTTCTCCTTTTTCCCGATTCGACACACCTGTGGTTAAGGTGAATGTGTCGAACGCTCCACCTTTCATTTGGAATGATGATTTGTGTAATCAATTGAGCAAGTTCGGTACGATCGTATCAAAAATCATGATGGTGCCGATACACTCAGGAAGTGGAGAATTTAAACATGTGATGACTTTTAAAAGGGTACTGCACATGATATTGCCTGAAAATGAGCAAAAGTTAAACATAGTTTTACATACAAAAATTAACGGTCATGTGTATAGAATGTATGCCTCCATAGATGTAATGGCGTGCTATCATTGTGGAGCGTACGGTCATGTGAAGAACTCCTGTCCTGGTTTGATGAGATCATCAGAAAATCAAGGACAGGAGACTGTAGATCCCCCCTCCCCACGTCATGGGGTGGGTGAAAGGAGAGAATCCTCTTCACCATCTGTTCGTGAGCGGGTAGCAACAGACCCCTCCCCCCACTTACTGGGGGGTGTGAAATGGTAGAACCCCCCCCCACCACATATTGGTGAGCGGCAAACAGGAGGCCCCTCCTCTCTACCTTCTAATGTACCAGAAGTGGTTGGTCCCTCGACCTCCACTGTTCAGGACTGTACTGATGATGACATGGAGGGGTTCGCGACAATGTCTCGTAAAAAAGGGCAAAAGCGTTCATGTCCTGTCATCAATGAGACAAAGACAACACAAAGTAAGATACTCGTTGTGTAAAATGTGCCGAGTTTGCAAGATGCATCTCACTTAGAGAATCCCTCTTTGGGACTGGAAATTGAACCAGAACCGATTATAACTCTGACTAATTCATTTGCATCACTCACTGAATTGCCTGATTTGTACGAGTGTGATGTAGACATTGAGAATACTCGTGCCTCTCAGGAGGCTACAAGTGGGGATTCTGATATTTATGGTCACTGCAGTGATAAAAAGGAATTTGTCACTGAGGTGTGCGCAAAGGTGTGTGTTTGTGATGACAAGGCAGACAAGCCGGAAAGCCCCTCAGAGGAAATCTGTAATCCTACCCTTGTGGAACAAAATGCAAGAGATGGTAAGAAGGAAGCTGCATGTGATAGTGGGCAGCTAAATGGGAATGAAAAGATCGATGGTTCAAATTCTATGGAGATTTGTGCCTTAGAAATAAGTTTGGATCAGGAAGAGAATGACAGATGATGAGGTTGACTTCGATGATACCTCTTCTACCCTGTCAGTTAGTGGGTGTTGTGTGCAAGAGGATGATGAGAGAGACACCATTGTTACAGAAGATGAAATTATTAAATGAAACCTTCAGGAAAAGGCATGTTAGAATTCGGGAATTTTTCCCAAATCTCCATGCCTTTCTAAAAACTGCGAAAAATATGATTCATGAACCTCAATTCCAGCGGTTGAGGGAGTGTGCCACTAAGGCCGGAAAAGAACTCCAAGAGTAGTAATAGTAGTAGTAGTTTTTAAAAAGTAAATGAAGGTAGCATCCCTCAACATAAATGGAGGCCGCAGTTGTGTGCGTCGCCTCGAGGTGTTGCAGATGTTTAAGAAAGAAAAAAAATGATATTCAAATGTTACAAGAGACACACACCAACCAACCTTGTGAGGATGAGTGGCACAGGATTTTTAAAGGTTGTCTTTTTTTTTCTCCAGTGCCTTTGAGGATGCTGAGGCAGGTGTGGCAATTATTGTGCACCCTAGAATTCAAACCTCGGAGATTTATTGTAGGGTGGTTTGTAAGGGCTTCTTGATTGCCATGGAATTGATTAGCAGCAATCAAAAAATTTGTATTATTAATGTGTATTACCCTAGCGACAGTGCTGAAAGGATTCTATTCCTTCCAAAGTTAGCAGGTTTTTTAAACACTGTTGACTTGACTAATTTAATTTGTATGGGGGGAGATTATAACTGCACACTCAATCACCAACTGGACAGGAATACTCCCAAGCCCCATCCACCCTGTGCAAGGTTTTTGGCAAAACTTGTACAAAAATTTAAATTTCGGGATGTTTGGCGTCTGCAAAATCCAAACACCAGTCAATATACATGGGTGTGCTGTTCAAAGAACCAGATAACCATGGGCCAACTGGACAGATTGTATGTAAACCAGGGAATGGTGAATCTGGTTCAGAGAACATGCATATGTCCATCTGGCTTTTCTGATCACCATATGATTGTAATGGAATGTATGTTACCCTTTCATTGCTGTAATAGTGCATACTGGACTTTCAATGTTAAATTATTACAAGATGTACAGTTTGAAAATGCCTTAAGACTGGTATGGAAGAAGGGTCATTCCATGCCAACTCACCAAAGGGTCCCCAGGTCACCTCCTCAGATTTTGCTGTAAAAATTCTTAAATGTAGATCTATATGGCTCTACCCACCATGCAAAAGATTAGCTTTCAATTCCTCATAGTTTAAAAAATATCTATCTCTAGAGACCTTTGAAATTTGGCCCTAAAAATGCCAAAGTGAAAAACGCATTTTTTTCCAACTTCAGTGGCTTATAATTTTATAATGGACTCCTCTAGAAAGCTAATATTGCAAATATTTACAAATTGGCATCCAAATTTTTCAATTATGGCATCAGATAGCTTCTGAGATGCATATTTCTCACTCTATAGGAAGCTAAAAATGGCTTTTGGGCCAAAACGAGCTAAAATAAGGTGAAACTATGGGAGCCCTCCTGAAAATATGGAACTTAGAATTTTTTTCCTCATAACAGTGATTATAGGGTCATCATCTATCCATAGATACATTTTTGCTGGGATAATACAGTTAGGTGATGAATTATAAAAGTTTTAACATAAGCCCTTGCCTCTGAGGGCTCTAAAATGGACCAATTTTGTCCCCTGCTTTGACCATGTGGCTAGGGGTTTAAGATCTTCATTTTTTTCCTAAAGATTGCCTCATATAAGATGTGTCTACTGACCAAATAATTTTATCTAACGCCCATGGCTTCATAGTAAAATAAACTTTTATTTACATGCACGTTTTTTTAATAATTATTCACTTTTTCATATGCAGAAGTTTATAAATCTTAAATGGAACTATCCAGGAAAGAGTTACTGCAGAATTATATAAACTGGTATACAAAATTTCAGATTGTGGCATCAGAATGTCTCTAGAAAGCACATACTCCTAGTTTTAAGAAGCCAAATATGGCAATTTGGCCCACTTGGTACAAAACAAAGTGAACTTGCAGGGGTGCGCATGAGGCTAAATTATGCTTCTTATTAGACATTAGTGATAAGGATGTTATTTATTCATAAATACATGCAAATGATTACTTTCGTAAGTGATTGCAAATTATAAATTAGAACAAATTTAATTAGTTGAGTAGCAGCTTTTTTACTTACAGATATACAGAGACAATGAATATTAGTAATTTTTATACCTTTGAAAACTCTTCAATGACCCTTCATCTTTTATGACATTCATTATCATGATTACCTTGCACTCAGAGGCACAGAATTTTACATCTTAGAAAACAGGTCTTGAACATGCTTAAAGTCATGCTGTGACAGTTGGTACTGACGTCCACCAGATTGTATGTCAGGGGCCTCAACCACACAAAGATTGTCGAGTAATGGCACCCAGCATTGATCTTTCTTTTTTTCTGGAGGCCATGAGAATATTCACCATTTTTGGTCAAAGTGGCATTTTCAACTTCCTACAGATAGAAACATATGCATTTATCAGGCATTCTGATAACAGATCCTTAAATTTCATATGCCAGTTTATAAATATCTGCAGTATCACTTTGCTCGTGTTCAGTTTCAGATTTATAAGCTCATGAATATGAAAAAAGTGAATAATTATAAAAAACGTGCATGTAAAGAAAAATTTATTTTCATATGAAGCCATGGGCATTAGATAAAATTATTCGGTCAGTAGACACATCTTATATGAGGCAATCTTTACAAAAAAATGAAGATCCTAAACCCCTAGCCACATGGTCAAACCAGGGGACAAAATTGGTCCATTTTAGAGCCCTCGGAGGCAAGGGCTTATGGTAAAACTTTTATAATTCATCACCTAACTGTATTATCCCAACAAAAATGCATCTATGGATACATAATGACCCTATAATCACTGTGTTATGAGGAAAAAATTCTAAGTTGTTCCATATTTTCAGGAGGGCTACTATAGTTTCACCATATTTTAGCTCGTTTTGGCCCAAAAGCAATTTTTAGCTTTCTATAGAGTGAGAAATAGGCATCCCAGAGGCTATCTGATGCCATAATTGAAAAATTTGGATGCCAATTAGTAAATATTTGCAATATTAACTTTCTAGAGGAGTCCATTATCACATTATAAGCCCCTGAAGTTGAAAAAAAAATGCGTTTTTCACATTTGGCATTTTTAGGGCTAAATTTCAAAGGTCTCTAGAGATAGATATTTTTTAAACTATGAGGAATTGAAAGCTAATCTTTTGCATGGTGGGTAGAGCCATATAGATGTACATTTAAGAATTTTTCCAGCAAAATCTGAGGAGGTGACCTGGGGAGGTTTTTGAAATTTAGGTGAGTTGGCACAGAATGACCCAGAAGTTAGAAAAACAAAAGTGTTCCTTTCCGAATACTCGACAGTGGTGGGACTGTACAAAATCCCAAATTCGGATTTTCTGTTAACAATATTGCTCACATGCCACCAGTAATGCATCTGGGTTGATAAGTGCTCTCAACACAGATGTATTTAAATAAGAGCAAGAAGCTGGAACATCCAGTGGAAGTGATCACTATCAGCAGTTGGTGGAAAAAGACCCCACTGGCTGAACTAGTCAAGGAGCGTGTGGCTGGAGCAATGGTTCACCTTCGGATAAGCAGAATTCAACTGGAGACTCCAAATAAGGAATTCTTCAACCTTGAGAAAGCCGTCAAGACCTCTCGGCAGATTCACAGTTTACACTCTTCTAACGGTGTTCTTTCTTGCCAGAGTGACATTAAACACTCAATGCAGGATTTCTACTCAAATCTGTTTACACCGAAAACTGTGGACAAAACGATTATAAAAGAGGTGATTGAACTTCTTCCATCCCTTTCTCAAGAACAGCAACAGCAACTCGAATGTGACATTTCGTTTGAGGAGCCCACTGTGGCATCAAAAGTGTTTGAGGACGGCAAAGCCCCTGGACTTCCTGCTGAATTTTACAAAGCTTTTTGGAATATTCTGGGTCCTGCTCTAATGGAGACTGCTTGAAAGCCTAGATCAGGGTGAAATACCCCTGAGCTGCAGGAGAGTGGTTTTGTGTCTCCTCCCAAAGAAAGGGGATTTTTAGCAGATTACGAACTGGCGGCCTGTGTCATTGCTAAACACTGATTATAATATTGTGTCAAAAGTGCTTGCAATGCATCTTAAAAATGTGATCTCTCTCCTGATTGGAAATGACCAAATGTATTGCATACCTGAACGATCCATCTATGACAGTATTTTTTTGGTTAGAGATTTAATTGCCATTGGTCAAACTGTGCCTCAGGGTTTTGGGTTGTTACTCCTGGATCAGGAAAAAGCTTTTGACAGTGTGGATCATTCGTTCTTATTTGCAGTTCTTATGAGAACAGGTTTTGGGGAAAAATTCATATCTTGCATAAAACTATTGTAACAGAAATGCATCATGCCTGCTAAAAGTAAATAATAGTTTGTGTCATCCCTTTCCTTTTCAGCGTGTTATTCGTCAGGGTTGTCCACTGTCAGGCATGTTGTACACACTTTCCGTTGAACCCCTACTGGCTCTCCTTCACACCTCATTGTCTGGGTTATCCTTGTCAAACAGTCCGAACATTGTTACTTCAGCTTATGCAGATGACCTGTGTGTTGTGGTCAAAAACCCAAAAGATGTCAGTGAGCTATCATGTTGTCTTACCAAATTTGAACTTGCCTCATCAGCTAGAGTAAATTGGAACAATAGTGTAGCTTTTTGGCTGTACCCAGATACACTCTCCTCATCACACTCTTCATGTGCACTTCTCCCAACTCTTTCAGGAGGAATGTTATGGAAAACGGATGCGTTTAAATACTTCGGAATCCATTTGGGAACTACGAGCTATATGCAAAGTAATTGGGATGGGTTCCGAGATAACATTAAGCAGAAACTATCAAGGTGGAAAGGAATGCTCCAGTTCTTGTTACTGAAGGCACGGGTAATGATCATTAATAACCTGATACTTCCAACTGTATGGCACAAGGTCATCGCACTCCAGCCTCCTCAAGCTGTGATCACAAGCATTCAGAAGAGTCTGATTGATTTTTTTTTGGGAGAGGCCACCACTGGCTCAAGCAAGATGTATTGTGCAGGCCGCGAATTTCTGGTGGCCAAAACTTGGTGCACACCCCGAGTCGAATAATGGCTTTTCGACTCATGACAATAAAACGTCTACAATATGGTGAAGTAGTGTCCTGGCGTCCTCTCACCAATACCTTGCTTCGGCAAACAGGTGGATTGGACTTTGACCGAGAACTCTTCCTCATGGACCTAACGCAGGTTGATGGAGCTCGGATCCCTGCGTTTCATCAACCTCTTCTGAATGCTTGGCAAGCTCTAGGAGTACAGTGGTGAGAGATCTCCAATGATGCCAGGAAATTTGTGCATGAGCCACTATTCCAAAACTTATTATTTGATGCAATATCTACCAGCCGATCCTTCATAAGGTAATTTACAAATAGTGGAATAAATAAAGTGCGAGATCTTATGGAGCCTTCCTTGAAATGATGGTTGCCTGCTGGCTTGGTTTCTAAAAAAATTGGATTGCATTCAATGAGAGTAGTGGGTGAGGTCATGAGGATAGTAAACCAGACTTTTCAACATTTAAATATTGGGTGGAATGGGGTAAGTGAAGAAGTGGATTTTTGCCTAAATTTTCCTGAACTTTCAATCACTGCCCAAAAACACCATGACATGTTCTCTTCAAACAGTGATGAGTCTGGTGTGTTCCACGTCATGGGGAAAAAAACAATATCTGGAATTTGTCGAGAAGTGTGTTTACCGGGCTGTACGGCACCGTTAATAAACCATTGGAAAGAGACTTTACCTGCAGGAGCTTTCCTTACTCCCGATGGGAAGGTGATGTATATATCTCCGACCATTGGTCGCACAGGATACTTCAATTGGAGACTGGTCATCAGGCCCTGGCAACACAAGTTTTACTCCAGAAGTTTAACCCCTCTGTGTCTAATTCATGCCCCTTTTGTATGAGTATCGAAAATCTGAATCATGCGTTTATTGAGTGCAAGAGGTTGTCACCTCTGTTTCTGTATCTGAGTCGCATTTTTTGTAAATTCAAAATTGTTTTTTCCTTTGCAATCTTTATTTATGGGGTCGCTCTCAACACTGGAAACAAACCTATGGTTTTGCTTTTGAATTTTTTACTTGGAATTGCTAAGCTTGCAATTTATAAGACCAGAAAAGCCAGATTGGTGAATAAGAAAAATGAAAATGCACTTTTTTGTTTCAAAGGCATGGTGTCTGCTCGGATAAAACTAGAACATGCATATCATGTAAACATGGGAAGTCTTACTGTGTTTGAAGACTTATGTCGCAATGGGGGTGTCTTGTGTAAATGTGTTGAGAATGAAGTTCACATTTCTGTGTGAAGTTGTAACAGAATTATTGATCCTTGAACTTTCATTGTTTATCTGACCCTGCTTGAGCACCTGTACTGAAGGAATGGCACTTGATTCTTATTTGTTAATGCTTTTATGAACCTCGGGCAAATGGTGCCTCAATAATTTTTCTCTGTTTAAATATGCCTTGCGAAATGTTTTATACTTTAATAATAATAAAAGGACATCAAAGTCTCAATCTCTCCCTCTCCCTCTCACCCCACTCTTGCTCTCTCAGCTCAAGTGCATCCAATTTCCTTTGATCATCTTTGAGATGTCTCTACATCTTTATGAGTCCACTTGTGGCCAATTCAATTGATTAGACATGATTTAGAAATAAATACACCTTTCTATAAAAGGTCCCGCAGTTGACAGTGCACGTCAGAGCAGAAACTCTACCATGAAGTCGAAGGAACTGTCCATAGAACTCCAAGATAGAATTGTGAAGAGGCATCGATCTGTGGAAGAGTATAAAACATTTTCTCGTGTTGAATGTTCCCAAGAGCACAGCGAGTTCCATCATTAGGAAATGGAAAGAATATGGAACTACCCAGACTCGTCCTAGAGCTGACCGTCCAACCAAACTGAGCAACTGGCCAAGAAGAACCTTAGTCAGGGAGGTGACCAAGAACCCAATAACCACTCTGATAGAACTGGAGTTCCTTGGCTGCGATGGGAGAACCTGCTGGAAGGACAACAGTCTCTTCAGCACTTCACAAATCTGGCCTTTATGGAAGAGTGGCCAGACGGAAGCCACTCCTGAGAAAAAGAAACATGGCAGCACACCTGGAGTTTACAGAAAGGCATGTGGAAGACTCTGAGAGCACGAGGGAAAATATTCTGTGGTCTGATGAGACAAAAATTAAACTCTTTGGCCTGAATGTAAAGCCCTACTTCTGGCGGAAACCAAGCACAGCTCATTCACCCATTTAACACCATCCCTACCATGAAGCATGGTGGTAGCAGCATCATGATATGAAGATACTTTTCAGCAGCAGGGACTGGGAAACTTTTAAGGATAGAGGGAACAATAAATGGAGTCAAATCCAGGCAAATCCTTGAGAACCTGCTTCAGAGTGCAAAAGACCTTAGATTGTGGTGAAGATTTACGTTCCAACAGGACAATGACCCCAAGCATACAGCCAAAGCAACACTGGAATGGCTTCAGAACAAGAACGTGAAATTCCTTGAGTGGCCCAGCCAAAGCCCAGGCTTGAATCCCATTGAAATCAGCGGAAAGATTTGAAAATTTTTGTTCACCGACACTCCCCATCCAACTTGACAGAGCTTGAGAAAATCAGCAAGGAAGAATTGGAGAAAATCCCCAAACCCAGATGTACAAAGCTGATAGACATACCCAAGAAGAGTCAAAGCTATAATCACTGCCAAAGATGCTTCTCCAAAGTATTGACTCAAGGGGTTGAATACTTTTTGATGCAATGCATTTCAGCTTTTCATTATTAATTAATTTGTAAAAAAAAAAAAAAAATACGTTCGCTTTGTCATTTTGATATGTGCACATACAAAATGTATGTGCGGATCAGTGACAAAAAATTTAAATTTTATCCTTTTTAGATTCAGGCTGTAACGCAACAAAAATGTGAAAAAAGTCGAGGCGTGTAAATTCTATCGCGTCAAAGGCTCCATTATGTCGAGCTCGTTGCGGTGGGAGGTTAAAATTCCGCAATGAATTAACTTCTGTGGAGACTTCCGAATTACGGAAGACTATGCACGCGCAGTTGTGAGGAGAGACACGGGAACCTTAAGCTTTTGTTCAACGAATGGGTTTATTCCCCAAACCACAAGCAAATAAAACAGAACCAGGGAATTGTGGAATCAAGACAGTGGGTTGGGAAGGAAGGAGGGGAATACAATTAATGAAGAAAAGAATGATTATATACAAGGATAAAAGAAATCTAAAGAAACTAAGGCGCCTCACTCCGGACTAAATCACAGACAGGAAAGGGACAATACCAGGTGACTCGGCTATGAGATGATGAGCAGGACGATGAGGAGACAAAGGCACATGGGCAGGTCGACGAATGGGGCAAGGCATGAACAACGAAAAGGCAGACATGCAGGATGACCTCCTTTCCTCGACTTTTTCTCCTCCGAACTCTATCCTTTCTGTCATCGTTCTCCTCATCCATATTTTTTCCCATTTGTACCTCAGAACTCCTCCAATCCCTCTCTCACACACCAAGCACCCAAATTGGCTCCTCCCTCCTTTTTTTCCAAGCAACGCTCCACCCCTACAAGGAGTCTATAGCTCTGATCCTGGAGGCGTTCATCGCTCCACCCCTCTCTATTGCAATCTCTCCCAGTGCCCCCGGTAGATGTTTCCAAAGGGGTTATATGCACAATTTCCTTAACCATGACCCCTAATTAATTACCACGCACCACCACCTGTATGGTACACATTCAAGCAAGACGATACTGAAGCTGACATGTCCCTACATATTACGTCGTACATGGACAATGCTATTCTATACATTTGTCTGGTCTATGAGAATGTCTAACTCCCCCTTCCACCACAAATGTACAGCCCTCCCCCGCACCCCCCACCAGAATCACAGCTTCTGCAAGGTTCAATGCAGGGGCAACAGCTCCAGCCTTAACACTCAAAGACTCGCACCTAATTAACCTCAACTAAATAAATCAGGAGGGGCTGTGAGAAGACAGCATTGGCTAACTTACCTATCCTCCTTATCATACTACTCAGTCAATTTAAACCAAGTCACTCAATCCTGGACATGCTGCTTCTGCTCTCCCAACAATAGATGGAGGTCCTAAATGCCAAACATGAGATCAGAGCCATCTCCATAGACATATCGTGAGCCTTTGGTATGGTCTGTCATCCGGCACTGCTCACCAAACTCTCTTCTTATGGTATCCAAGGGAATCTCAACTCAATGGTCACGAACTTCTTCTCCTGTCGCCAAAGCGTGGCTCTTCATGGAATTCTCTCATCTCCTCTTCCCATCCAGGCTGGAGTTCCTCAAGGCAGTGTTCTTGGTCCTGTGCTTTTTCTGGGTTTCATCAATGATCTCTCAGACTCTGGAAAATCCTCTTTATCTCTTTGCTAATGACTCCACCCTCTGCCGTACCATCTCTCATCCTTCTGATCGTCAGGCAGCAGCCTCTTCACTCTCTGCAGACCTGTAGAAAATCACAAGCTGGTCAAACACTTGGAATATGTCTTTCAATCCTGACAAATCTCACCCTCACTATGTCTCTACGAAAGGACCGTCTGGAAAACACCCTCATCTACTTTCTCAACAATCCCCTTGAAGAAGTCCTTTCATTCAAGCTTTTTGGCGTCACGATCTACGACGATCTTTCCTGGGAGAACCACATCTCCAAGTTGGCCTCCAAAGTCAGTCGCCGACTGGGCATCCTACATCATGCAAAGTCCTTCCATGGTACACCTGAGCTTCTAACCACTAAAAAATCTTTCATCCACAGACTGATGGAATACTGCTCTCTCCTCTGGGGTGGTGCTCCTGCCTCACAACTAGCTCAACTTCACGCTGTGGAAACCAAGGCATTTCGGATCATTGGTATCTCCCGTGATAAAGCTGAGTCTTTGGGTCTCTCCCTCTCTCACCAGAGGCAGGTCAGTGGTCTTTCTGTCTTCTTCCGTCACCTCTCCAGCCTTGCCACCACCCCCCCCCCCACCACTCTGTCTGTGCTCTGTCCCCCGTCCCCCCCCCCCCATATTTCCGCAGGGTCTTCATGGTCCGCCAAAGAAACCCTTTCTGGTGAAACTGCCAAAATGAAGAATCACTGCTCACCTTCACTCTTTCATTCCTCTTTTTCCCCACCTCTGGAAGAAATTCCCACACTCTCTTCAATCCCACTCCTCCCTCCAGGTCTTCAAAACAGCAGTTCACCACCATCTCATATCTTCACCCATCCAAAATCTTGATCATTTCTACTCCTGACAATCTACCTCAAACCTATCTCCTTCAAATTCCGTTTTCCTTCCTGAAAGTCCCTGTCATGTCCATCTTGTATACCCCGTGTACACCACCCAATCCCTCTTCCTTCCACAGATATCCTATTGCCTCTGTCTCAGCAAAATTCAAACAAAATGTAATTTTATGTCAAGTACATTCTCCCCTCTTGTCTGGAAACTCAAAAAAGGAGACGTATTCCCTCCCAGTATTGTCACTTTCCCACTAGTTGGTGGTCTCCCTATTTTATACAACCGTATATTTCACCTTGCTCGTCCTGCCTTCTACTACTACCATAGTACTACTCTCCTACTACTTCTACCGGAATCCCCTCTTGTGAGAGCCTCGGCTACACTGCGTCCCACATAAAAAATAATTAGAAATGTGAGAAAGCCACCTCACATTACATTATTGTCCCAGGTCAAAGACTTTTCAAAAAGAAAATCCTGACTGTGGGATCATAAACACATTGAAGGATGTATCTCTGCCTGAGAGAGGTTACTTTACTTGCTTGGACCTAACCTTTCCAAGTTTGAACAAATATTACCATGAACTGTGTAACTTCCAGCAGTTAAGATGGATGAGCACTTTATCAGTCATAGGACAATTGAAATGAGGCAGAAAACTGCTGTAAAATATTTATGAACACCATCATAAAAAACATGAAAAACAAGTTTTTTGCAAAAACAAAATGAAGAGGTAATTCAAAGCATTTTAAACGGTGTTATGTCCGAAAAACGTCAATCCCATTTTGGTGGAGCAGAAACCAAGCACATCAGTGATCATTACTCTGAGTTCTCAGGTTTCATAAACAGTGCCACACAGCAGGAATTTCTACAGGTCAAAACGATTATAGTTCAGTGTTTAAACAAAAATGTACTGTCCATCTGAAAGTCTGCAGACTTATCTATATTTGACCACAAATTAAACTTTCCATGGTTGGTGACACAATCAAATTGTAATGGGTCACCTTGTGTTTACTGACTAGATGCTATGAGCGGTTTCAACCAGGTGAACCTGACAAAGACGAGAACAAGGACGCAACCTCTGGCATAAAATTTAAACATGTTGATGAAGATTACAATTGAACAACCCCAGATAGAAACATGTGGACTTCACTTCTGGTTGAAAAATGAGAGGATCTGGAAAATAAACTTTTTAAATTGGTGAATGTCTGTGGAAATTATTCTGGTGCCTTTTTAATGAATAAATAGGTTATTTTTATTATTTAATATGCAGCCTACGACTGCTGTTTGCATCATTGCTGAGAGTGTGGCTATACTGCTGATCCAGTGCCACTTGTTTCCAATAAACTGGTACACATTTTGCAGACCTCGGAAGGACGAGAGGCCACGTCATTCCACCTAACGACGTGTTATCTAATATAATGGCACAACAGGGGGATCGCACTCAAGACCCTAAAATGTTCAGCCAACCACCTTATCCTTAAGCCAACACTAGGCTTAATGAGCAGTAAAACTCAACTTTGTGCACCATGTTTGCTGTGAGAAAAGCATTTCAAGCATTGTTGTGCAATTAATTGATAAATTAAGTAAAATGCTATTTACAGTCTTTAGGAAAAAGTTTCAAGTTGTCGCAAAAATAAATTCGCTTGTTTTAACATTTATAAACTGGTTGGTGAGAAAATAATTCCAAGGGAAACTCCAGCTCATGACCATCCTCCTATTTCTCTTGGTCTACACTCACGGGCCCATCCTTGTCTCGCTTCCAAGCATTGTTGTGCAATTAATTGATAAATTAAGTAAAATACTATTTACAGTCTTTAGGAAAAAGTTTCAAGTTGTCACAAAAATAAATTCGCTTGTTTAAACATTTATAAACTGGTTGGTGACAAAATAATTCCAAGGGAAACTCCAGCTCATGACCATCCTCCTTTTTCTCTTGGTCTACACTCACGGACCCATCCTTGTCTTACTCGACACCAGCATCCACTGCACTTACTTTCATTCTCTTGACCAAGGCTTTTGTTGTCCGGTGGGGGTTAGCTGGCTAAACATACTCTTCCTCTGAGATTTTACTCGGTGGCGAGCTGTGGTCTGGATTAAACCTTGTTGCACGACCTCACTCCTTTCCCATTCCACAGTTAGGATGTCACGGCCTTCGGCTCCTTGAAGAGAGGGTGGTTCCAGCTCTTCTTGTGGGGCTGACACATCTGCCCTCTCTATCAGTTGTGCACATTCACCATAGTCTGCTGAGGACATATTTTCTTTGAAAGTCTAGAATGTGGAAAAGTCAAACAATAAATTATATATCTCCTAATGTTTCACAATAGTTATATTGTATATCTCCTAAAGTTATATTGTATCTATATATCTCCTAATGTTTCACAGTGGTTTCACAATAGTTACACCACGCTTGTGGTGCATGTCTCATCTTCAGCACCTATGTTTGACACATGCCCAGGCCCACAGAAACATCCATTTTTTGACCAGTCTAACTTCTTCTGTTCAGTGATGCTTATGGGTCTGTTGTACTGATCTTTAGTTGCTCGTTTACCAACTTCATGAGTAATTTCCTTTATTTTGACATTGGACTGGCATTTGTGCGTTTTTTATGACCGTAATGCTGTCTTAAAGTAAAACTTTATCAGCTGTTGAAAATACCTTTGACGGTTTTAATGGCTCCCGGAAACATTATCCTTTTATGTGTATCCCCAATACCTCAAGCGTGGAATATACTTTGCAACAGATGATGATCTCCTTGTCTGCAGATGAGCTCACTTCTTTTAAACCCATTTTGTTCATCTACACCTTTGTTTGTGCTGATTTTGGGGTCAGGCAATACCTGTTCAGGTTATTGCTAGTGTGGAAAACTGTTTCAATGATGTTGAGATCTTTCAGAGCGTGTAAAACATTTCATGTCTTTTCATTGATGATGAAATCGTAAGATCCATTTTTCATCAACACTTGCATGGCTTTCTTCCACTGCGCACTTTTCGATGTCGATGTAAATTTGAGGATTAACCAAAAACTTTGTTGCAAACAAAACACTTGTACAGCTTCTCTCATTGATTGTTATCTCCATTTGCGGGTTTCAGGTGGGAGGGAGTTCCTCCCAGAACTCAAAATCTCCACCTCCTATTTTTTGGTAAAGGATCATGATTCATGAACCAAACTGTGAAGTTTCATTTTCATAGCCTTGTTCCAAGGGCTCTTTTCAGAATCTTCATTGAACATCTGACAGCCTCCACTTGTCGCTCGTTTGTGGTGATATTCCCAAGTATGATTTTTAAGTATTCAGTAAGGGTTTTCTTCATCATTCCTGTGGCTCCAACGATCACTGGTACAATTTCAGCTTTCTTCAATTTCCACATCCTCTTGACCTCATTTTTTAGAGGTCAAGAGTATTTGGTCATTTTCCTAATTTCTATGGCATTTAGTCCAAAGTCATTGGGAACCAAGACCTCAATCAACAATGCCATTTTTTCCTTTTTGTGTTTGCGCACCATGTCCAAAAACAATGCTTTGTTTGCAATGTTCACACTTGATGGGATCATCTTGTCACATGTTAGCATTATATGTTCATTTTCGAGGATCAGCTCCGGTTTGTGTTTCCGTGATTGTTCTGGAACTGGGATGTTGAAATGTTTACAGATGTGCCAGTGCCCAGCTTTTCAGACATGTGTTTTTACACCCCGAAAGGAGTTGGCTGGTACTTTCTGTTTCTTCCCGACAAAACCTGCATTTGTCTGATTGACTCAATCCCATTTTCATGGGATTGACTCATTTTCTTTCACTCATTTTCTTAAAAGCATTAGTGTAATGTCCTTTGTCTTGGGAATTGATGATGACTCGTTCTCAATCCCAATTAATTTGACCTCTTCTTAACCATTCCAATGAACCTTCCTTTTCAATCACTGTAATGTCAAGCTCATTTTAAAATCTTACTGCTCTTTTGTCATTCTCCCATTTGTCACAGTGTACATATCTGCTATTTCTTTTTGTAGTTTTCATTTTTTCTTTGCAATCATTGGGCTGTATTTGTTTCTGTTTCGTTTTCTGTGTAGTATCCATCATTTGCACCTGTCGTTGGAAATTTGTTGCTAAATGGATTAATGATCCCTTCTCTGGTTTATTGTTTTCTTGCTCATGTACAAATCTAATCCAGTAGTCTGTTGAGCTCTTCACATACTCCACTAATCCAACACACAATGTTTTGTGTTCTTGGTTAAGCTCCATCTAACCACATCCTTCCTCTCACCTTGGTAAGTACAACCTCCTTCCTTGCATTGGTTTTAATAAAACATCTTGTGAATAGCAAGAAGTTTCCTTGTTTTGGTGTGTAGATTGTTGATCTCCAATTGTGGCAACTTTATAATTGCACAGCCATATTGGAATACTGGCATTGCAAGTTGGTTAAAGCTTTGGTTTTGTTTTTTGGGGAGAGGGATGACTTCAGAATTAGTCTAGTTCTGTGTAAGTACTCCTTACTGGTTATTTTATGCATTTTTGTGTTGCACCTGTGGGTCTTCTTCTATTCCTTAGTATTTGTAGGATGCTTCGTTTTCTCGTTCCTGTATTGGTGTGCTTTCATTGATTGAGATGTTGTCTGTTCTTTTGGTTTTTCCTTGCACGAATGTGCACTTGGCACATTTGTTAAGACCAAACTTCAGAGGATCATTGCTTTCTCAATCAGTGTGACGATCTGGGGATCAATTTTGTATACTTGCATGTATTTTATAATCCATGATTGTGGGACACTCTCAAAGGATTTTTTGTAATCTAAGCACGTTGTGGAAAAGTTGTTTTGTCTGTGTTTGCAGTTTGAGTCTGGTTTTGTTTAACAATAAATGACCTATTGTTCCATAACATCCTCTTTTATATCCTCTCTGCTCTGCCTCTAAAGCTCCTTGTTGAGTGAGGTGATCATAAACTGCATCGGTGATTATACCTGCTAAAAGTTTGCATGTTGCTGGTAGGCATGTTATTGGTCTATATTTGTTGGGTAGATGAATTTCTTCAGATTTTGGGATTAGAAGAGTGTTTCCTTCTGTGAACCATTCGTCCATTGACTGTTTTATACTTTGAGTAGCTCGTTAAATGCTCGAGCGCAGTGAGGGTGGAGAGCATGTCGTTGCTTTCGCCAGAAGCATGGAATCCTGTCCGGGCCTGGGCATTTGAAGTATTGTGCTTTTGCGAGATGTTTTCTCATTTTTTTCCTCGTCAATTATCATTGGGTGCATTTCCTGGAGATGTTGTTTATTTTCCAAGTGTCAAATCCACTCTGCTTCCTTGTTGTGTTCCTTTTTGTCTGCAAATAAACCTTTCCAAAATTGTTCTCGGTCCTCTTTTTGAGAGGGAGTTGTCACATTTTCTTTGTTTCCCTCGGTCTCGGTGGAACGCTTCGGGGTTGTTTTCAAACTGTTTATTTTGATTTCTTCTATTATTGGCCTCATCATAGTTTTATTTTTTTTCCTTGCTATCTGTTGTATTTGGAGTTTATTAATGGCAGCTAATGGGTCTCGTCCATTGTTTTCTATGTTATAATTATTCTTTAATTGTCTGATTCTTTTCATGAGCTTCGGCCTTGTTTCCCCTCTTGAATTGCTCTATTTGTCCCGTTTCTGCCCTCAGTTGATCTCTCTGCTTCTCAAGTCTCTGTTTCCGTGGTATGGTGGCATTTTGTTTTTGATCAGGTTATCAGATCTATATTTTTGTGTCATTGTTTACCTGTTATTTTCTCTTGGACATACAGTGCTGCTACAAAACTCACATTGTTAATTTTTCTCAGTTTAGGTGAATTTGGGAACATCTTAATGGCTGCTTGATTTATTCTCTTTACTTGAATCTTCAACTGTTTATTGTTGTTTATTCGGTGGAGATGTGATCTTTGCTTGGGGCGATATTAATATTTTTTTTCCTCTATTTTATTAGCTCGCTCATCTTCTGGCCTATGCTGTTCATTGTCAACCTCTTCTTCCTCTTTTCATTGTTATCCATTATTCTCCTCCTCATTGTGATCTATCCTTGTTGCTATTTTATTTTTGTTTACAAGGGTGCTATTTGAGCTGAGTTTGTAACTTGGAGTTTATTTTCTCTACAGGTGCTGCTGCAACATTTTCTTTGGTCATTCTGTGGTCTCTGTGTCGGAGTGGTGACCCATCCAGGATTGTGCCCAATCGCCAAAGAGACTGCTTAGGCAGCAACAACGTTCTGCACAGAGTATGGTCCGAATCTCCTCCTCCTCATCCTTCTCTCTCACCTCTTTCTCCTTATCCTTCTCCTTCTCTCTCGCCTCTCTCTCTCTCTCTCACCTCAATCGCTCTCTTTCTCTCAACCCCTCTCCCTCTCTCACCCCCTCTCTCTCTCTCTCACCCTCTCTCTCTCACCCCCCCCTCTCTCTCTCTCTCTCACCCTCTCTCACTCACCCCCCCCCTCAGGATTGTGCCCAATCGCCAAAGAGACTGCTTCGGCAGCACCAACGCTCTGCACAGAGTATCGTCCTGATGGATGGATGGATTCTGTAGTCCTGTTGTGGAGATTTCAATTTTGTTTCTTGATTAAATTCTGCAGTCTGTTGCCCAATTTCTGTTTCTGTTATTGTGATTAAATTTGAAATCTCATGTTTCTGTTTTCCTCTCTTGTTCTATTTTGTGTAGCACCTATTGGTTGTTCCATTTCTTTGAGAGTTTGACCTCGGGGAATATCATCCCAAACGAATATCCCATCCCATCATTACATTGTGGCTTTGGTGGTAGGTCACCATTTACAGGTGACCAGTCATTTATTATTGCCTCTTCAGTTTGCTCAACTCTTATTCTTAGTTCCTCCTCTGTGAATATTTTCTGTTTGAGGATATTGTTTTTCTTTGTGTTTAGTGTTGCCCATTTAAAATTACCTTTATCAGGGCATAATCTTCAGACCATATGTTCCCAGGTGTTTGCAACTTTCTTCCCTCATGCGTTTTCTTCTGGCATATTCCATTGCCCATAGTAATGTCCATTTTACCCTCTTTGTCCAGATTTTCTTTTTTATGCTAATTCGCATTAAAAAAATTTCCGTTTTGTTTCGTGATTGTTCTTTACTCCTGGGATTTCTCCAATTGATCTCCAATTTCTTTACTCCTGGGATTTCTCCATTTGATCTACAATTTCTCCAACTGATTTCCAAATTGATCTCCAATTCAGTGTGAAAACCTGTCTCACAGTGAAGTTGATTTCTTCTTTCTTGTGTGAATTATTTCATGTCTTTTCATTGATGAAGAACGAACAAAATCCTTGTTGCAAACAGAACACTTGTATGGCTTTGTTCCACTGTGTATTTTTTTATGTCGATATAGGTGTGACGAATGACCAAAAACTTTGTTGCAAACAATACATTTGAATGGCTTCTCTCCCGTGTGTGTTCTTTGATGATTCTTCAAAGTTTGTAATCGATGAAAGGCCTTAAGACACACAGAACATTTGTGGGGTTTCACTCCTGTGTGTATTCCTTGATGAGTCCTCAAAGTTTGTGAAAGACGAAAGGCCTGAAGACACACAGAACATTTGTAGGGCTTCTCTACTGTGTGTATTTTTTGATGTCGATGCAAACATGATGAAGAAACAAAATCCTTATTGCAAATAGAACACTTGTGTGGCTGTTCTCCTGTATGTGTTCTTTGATGAACTTTCAGGTAAAGTGATTGACCAAAGGCTTTAAGACACAGAGAACACTTGTAGGGCTTCTCTCCTGTATGCATTATTTGATGCCTAATTAATGTTGCTCTGTGAACAAAGGCTTTAAGACACACAGAACACTTGTGTGGCTTCTCTCCCGTGTGCATTTTTTGATGCTGACGCAAATGTGATGAAGAATCAAAATCCTTGCTGCAAATGGAACACTTGAACGGCTTTTCTCCGGTGTGTATTTTTTGATGTCGATACAAATGTGAGGAAGAAGAAAGATTCTTGTTACAAACAGAACACTTGTATGGCTGTTCTCCTGTGTGTGTTATTTGATGAATTTTTAAGGAAATGAATTGGCGAAAGGCTTTAAAACACACCGAACACTTGTAAGGCTTCTCTCCCGTGTGTATTCTTTGATGTTGATACAAAGTTGCTGATCGAGTAAAGGCCTTAAGACACACAGAACACTTGTATGGCTTCTCTCCCGTGTGTATTTTTTTATGTCGAAGCAAATGTGATGAAGAAACAAAATCCTTATTGCAATCAGAACACTTGTGTGGTCTCTTACTTCCTTGGATATTCTTGAGAGTCTCTGTGCAGCTTTTACAAAATCTCTGTGCAGCTTTTACAACTCTGTGGTTGGAAGACACGCTGCTAAACGTGTCATTCTCTTGAGAAACAGTTTGTGTCATGTGATGATTTAAAACTTCTGAGCAGAACAACTGGCAACAGTTGGAACAAGAAACCAGTTTCATTTGTTTCACTGGAAAGACAAATCACAAAAAGCATTCAAAATTCACCAAAACTTTAAAATGTTGCAGAACTGATGAATATTAAACTCAGATTAGATTAAACATTTGCCATATTTCTGTCCTCCACTCCATGTTGAAGCTCCATATCAAGGATTCAAAAAATGGCAGAATTTTCGATGTTCCAAAATGGGTTTGACAGTGATTGAGTAAACACAAACTCCCTACCAGAAGTTATTTTATTATTCTGGGGAGTGGACAATAAGGTATGATGTGTGATCCTTGTTTATCTAGATATTAAAGTGGTGGCAGTTTTCAGTTCGTCTGTCACGCTATGTCATTACGTGCTGCTATGTCTCCATCTCGCCAGCAATTTGTGTGTGATGCCAATGCAGCTCAACATCAGCAAGCACGTACTGCTGCGTCTCCATCTTGCCAACAATCTGTGTGCTCCACCGATGCAGCTCAACACCAGCTTCATGAAAATCGTCATCAATATGTTGTCCTCATTGCCATCATCAATTGCACGTGAGGCAATCAGGAATCTTTTACAGCAATAATGCTACTGTAGTCAATCTTTTTGTGTGTCACGGTGATACAATCTGGATGAAATCGCTCTTTCTGGTCTTTCTGTATATCAGCATTCCTGTGGTCTCATGGATCAATCATATGGTCACTCTAACGCATTGATGTGGAAAGAAGAGTGATCACCTTTGCGATGACTATAAATAAAAGCCAGAGTCAGAGCCTGTGGCCTGCCGTGTTGTGAAGCTTGCGGCGGTGTGGAGTCCTGCTTCCCATGAGTTACTACACATGAACAGGTAGGTGTATGTTGCAACAAGTAGAATAGGAGACCCACTCGATCTGTGCATCTTTGCCAACCAGAATGAATTCCAGATAAGGAGAGGGACTGAACATGCTGCAGACCGATGAACCCGCAACCTTGTTTATAGTAAGATCGTATAAACTCAGGGGCAGGTCCAGAGTGACATTCGGAGGGTTAATAGCTCCAAAGAAAATGTTTGTTTTTTTAATACTTAAAATGGACTAATTTGGCTCAGTAAACAAAACCTTTTATGGTGCATTACAACAAACATAGGCTGTACGTAAAAATTGAATTACCAGGGGCCCCCATCCCCCCACCTCGATCCAGCACTGAAATAAAAGTTTTTTTTAACTGATTTTCACTATTGTTTGCCATCACAAAGCATAAATCATGCCAATGGAAGCAAAGGTGATGCCCCTAGAATGCTAATTCGTCACAATATTTGTTTTAGTGAGATGTATAAAACAACACGTTTCTTCCTGATTGTCACTTTCATTCACCATCATTGACACTTTCATTTTACAATATATAATTTATTTTCACTTCAATGTCTGATCTCTGGGAACATAAAACAAATTCATAACATTATTTTTTGGCAATAAGTGTGTGGATGACTAAAATTAACAATGGGTTGTAAGCCGTAAACATAAACTTACGGGAGCATGCGAGGCAGTGCTTTGTTGTCTATACACCGCCCAAATAAAGGGAGTGTTTTCCATGGGTCCCCACTTGTATTTTGTAAAGTCTCCCTTTATTATCTTCACCAAATGATTCCAGATGCATATTTTTTCAGTCCGATAGAATGAAAGAGGGGCAGTAGCTTGAAAGGGAAAAAAGATGCAGGACTATATGAGAGAAGGTATAAGATCAAACTTCCACCTTATAAGAGTCTCAGCAAGAGCATATTTTGTGGCTCAACCAATGATTGTCAAACCTTTGGCCTCTCAAACATCCAGAAATATGAGGCAGGACAAAGAGAGAACAAGACTCCGCCGTGCTCTGGAAAAGGTTTTGTTAGCATTGAAAAGTACCAGACATAGGTAGGAATGGGCCTGTTGAAGAATGCTCAGTACACTCGCACTTGCCTTTCGAGGATCACCTGGAAATTTAGCCTCTTGTGAACATGCCATCGTGAATGGTGAGACCCATGAATTTCTCAAGTATAAACCGCTTTCAAAGGTTACTTCTCAAAGTAAATCATAGAGACAGCTGGATTTTATTTTCAGAGAGGTACTGTGAGCATTTAAGACTAAGCTGAATTGAAAGGTGTGTTCCAGGTGTTCAAGGAGTTTCTGATCTGTAGGTTAGCTGCGGAAGGTACAATCACGACGCCTTTGGCACAAGGAATTGTTTTTTTGATGTTAAAACTGGGAAGGTGAAGGGTGGCATGCACAGCTTGAGCTTAACTAAGCTGGCAATGACTCAAACAACACATGATAGATTTCTGCTCTTTTCATACATCATTTGCCCTTGGTCATCTTCCGTCTACTTGTCGGTCAGCCAACATCACTGCATCACATAAAGAAGGTGCAAAAACTGATAACCTTAGCTGGAAAACCCATCAGCTTACTTGCAATCATCTGCAAGGTCATCTGCAAATCCATCATCACAGTGGACATCAAATCCTTATTAGTCTCCAATAGCCTGATTTCCGACCACCAGTTCGGATCCAGACCAGATGACGGTACATTGGACTTGCTGCTTTGACTCTCCCATCAATGTATGGAGGCCCTCAATATCAAACACGAGACCAGGGCTGTCTCTCTAGACATATCTTGAGCATTCAATACAGTCTGGTGTCCTGCGTTGCTCTCCAAACTCTCTGCCTATGGCATCCAAGGCGAACTCCGCTCTTGGCTTGATGATTAACTCCATTCTCGTAGCTGTGGAGCCCTCAACGGGATCCTTTCATCTCCTCCCCCTGTTCAAGCTGTAGTAACACAAGGCAGTGTTCTGGGCCCCATTTTGGCTTCATCAATGACCTCTCTGACTTTGGAAAATCCACTATCCTTGACATAGGTAAGCCACACCCTCTTCCCTCTCTGTTAATAGAATCACAAGCTATTCAAACACTTTGAATGTCTTGCAACCCTCTGAAATATCACACACGCACTGTCTCTCTGAAAGTAGCACCTGGCAACCCCCCCCCCCCCAACTACTCTGAACAATCCTCTTGAAGTAGTTCAGTCACACAAATGTTCGGGCTTCACTATCAGCCATGAATTTTCTTGGTCAAACCACACATCTAAGTTGGCCTCCAAAACCTGTCATGCAAATTCCTTCCTTCGCACAAATGAAATCCTATCTACCTACCAAAAGTCTTCGCCTGAAGCCTGATTGAGTATCTCTCTCTCTCTCTCTGCTAGCACCGCTGCCTCACACCTTGCTCAGCTTGATGCTGTGGAAACCAAGACCTTCAAGACTATTGGAATGACCTACGATGAAGCCGAGGCTAAGGGTCTATCACTTTCCAATCACAGACAGGTCGGTCGTCTGTCTTCTGTCACCTCCTTTCTTTTATTGTATCCTATGCCATTTCTGTGCCTTCTCCTGTCTTCCACCACCCCCTTGTCTTTGATCTCTTTCTTCCCTCCAGGTTTTCAAGAGAGCACAATCTCAGATCATCCCCCATCCAAAAGCATGATCTTTTTTGCCCCAGTTAACTCTCCCCAAGCCCACCTTTTTGTAAGTTTTCTATTTTTTTCTTCATGAGGATTTGCTTCTCTATCGAACTTGTCCAATATCTGTGTTCTCTCCAATTCCTCATTCTCCCTCACTTCCTTTATCTTAAAAGTCTCTCCATATTTTATCCCTCAGAAAAGTGCTTACCAAAGAGAACTATCGAATGGATAGAACTTTATACCACTCCAGCCCACATGGGTGGAAACACTATTAATGCATCGGCAATTCTACAAGGATTGGAAATAAATAATTTATTCGAAAACAAAAAAAACCAAAAGAAGTAAACACATTGTGGTGTGTTCTCTGCATAACTCGGCTTACCCTCGAGCAGCTGAGCAGCGATGCTCGGCTCTGCGGGAGGAGAATCACACGGTTCCTGCTTTACATGCTCATTGCTCAAATCATGCTTGGAGGACTGAAGAAAGTCACTCTGGAAGGTTGCCATCTTCACCAGACGAGATTCATCTACAAACCGTGTGACATCAGTGTATTTCAGGAAAGAAAGGAATAAACGAGTGACCCCAAAAGAAAATATACCATCAGAGATAGGGAATCCCCCGCCATTGAATGAAAAAGGTCATACATATTCCAGATAATGAGGGAGGTGAATTGGAAACAAGACACCATTTGGTCATCATCTCTAAAATGTTCCCCAGGGGTGAGGAGCGTAGTAACCAAAAATAATTGAAATCAGATAAGCGGTTTTCCATTGAAACATTTTTCCATTGAAAAAAAAAAACATTTTTTTGAAGATGGCCGCCCCAGTCGGCCATCTTGGATCAGGCCATGCCCAAAATCAATAGGGTTCTTCCTTTTCAGGTGGTACATGTGTGACCCAAATTTCAAATCGATATGGCGAACAGTTTATGAGTTATCACACTCACAGCTATAAATGTTGACGCCCGGACGGACGGACGGACGGACGGACAGCCGGACGACCTGGGTGACAACAATATCCCCCTTCCGCCACGCGACGGGGGATAAAAACAAAGACTTTTGAAAGGTAATTTGGTCAAACTCCAAGCAAGAATTGTCAAAAAAAGAAATGTCTCATCCTCAATCCATTTATCATCTGGCAAATGAAAAACATAAACCAATGTCACCCGCAGGGTGACCCGTATCTTGCCAAAAGGTGACCACGTGTGACTTCTTTAAGGTCACACTGAGGTGAACAGAGCTGCTATCTACCAGGAGCGACTCCTTGAGGAATATCTGCCTACGAGAATCGTTCTACAGAGTAACCATGAAAAATATGCGTTTGCCTCATAACGTCACCAAATGACGTCATAATGTCTCAAGCTTGACATATCTAGGAAGCACTCATCGAGGTGTTCAATTTGAGGTACTACACGATATGGTTCCTAAAACTTGAAAATTTGACCTTGGGGTCAAATATGTTTGACCTGAGGCGCTAACCATGAAGGTCAAGGCCAATCGCCACCAAAAATTAACCAGCTGAGCGCCAGACCATGAACTATATTCCCATGAAGTTTGAAAACCATCCGATCAAAATTACTCAAAAAATAAGGGTTTCGTTGACTCCCCCTGATTTGCGACAAAGTGACCTTGACCTTTGACCTGGACCTTCAAAATTTTGTGCACTGAAAGGGACCTCTATAGGCCTCGATATGCGAAGTTACAAAAATTTCCAATGATAACTGTGCTCTGCAGAATTTTTTATACATGATTACAGACAAACAAACAAACAAAAAAAAAAAACATACAAGCTGACTAACATATCTTGCAAAAACTTCGTTTTGGCAAGATAATAATTCTCATTCAACTAATGACTTAAACACATTGCATTTTAATTCAAAATTGAAAAATGAAAAAGGAGTGAAAATGTAGGAAAAAAAATCCCAGAATTAGAGACAAGTTGCAGAAATCACAAAAAAAAGATTTAAAGTGATTCGTAAGGTACAAAGGTACATCATCATTTTAAGGTTCTTTTTGTTTTTTAAACCAATAATTGAGAGAAAACAAATTTCATTCACTCAATCGTTATTCTGATACGTAATGGCACTACAGACTCCCCCTCCCCACTCCCCCCCTCTTCAGCCGAAAATCACAAAGGTTCACATTTTTTAGAAGCACTCTTTTCAGTCAGGTGAATTTGCAAGAAAACAACAAAGAAAAAAAAATGTAGGCCTTCTTTAATCACGTCCAACTTGTCACCTGCACAATCCACATAATCTTGCTATAACCCTGTCTCCTTCTTGGTTACTGTGCTCCACTGAATGCTTGTGTGAATGCGCTGTTAATGTAAAAGTCAATCCCGTTCAAGTTTTTATGCTGCGGGAATGCATGATATCTGATGATACCAGTCACGCAGTGCAGGTCAGGCCCGGCCAGCCGTACACAGGCGAGGATAATGGTGAATCTAAACAGCAGTGTGTGCTTAAACTCTGCAAGTCTCGTCTACTCTGCAAGTTCTGGCGGCGATCGGTATTCGTCAACTTCAATGAATGAAATAGCATTCTATATACTGTTATGGATTTGGAAGCCTCTTGCACACAGACAGTCAGCAGTCCCAAAGTTTAGTTAGAATCCATCCCCTGTGTCTAACGGGAATTTCATGTGTGCGCTGCGAGTTATTTTGTCGTTCGTTTTTTTATATCCCCCCAACAACAGCATCCTGCTTCGTTCTGCCACCCAACCAAACCTTCGCACACCAACTCCATTATCCACGTGTTTTTGGCTGAAGGCGTGGGCAAAGCCTCCATCGCCTCAGATCGAGGCTCCGCTCTGAAGAAGGGCAGGGAGTGTTTCCTCCAGCCAATGGACGAAGAGCGAGCAAAGCTGAGGCGCTCCAGCCAATGGGAAGCCAGAAGGCCAGAAACAACTACAGAGCCTCTTCGGGGGAGGGGGGGGGGCACCGACACGCCACCCGTCCAATGGGAGGCAGAGTTACCTCAGGACGGATCCCTCCCACCTGGCAGGAGGGGTTGAAGAATTGTCGGTGCGATCCGTCTGGGTCGTCTCATCTGGTCTGCTGGCCATCTTCCGTCTTGGTGATGGCTGGTGTCTTCCGCTTCGTCTTGGTTCCTTGGCGCTTGGTGCGAGGTTGTCCGTGTGCGTTCGAGTCCCACCGTGGTGGTTGGAGCGTCCGATCTTCCCAAGCCCTTCCAAAAGAATCCCGAGCTCCACAAGGACAGGTCGGCAAGCCGTGCGAACACGGCCAGGTACCCGGCCAAACTCTGACCTCCAGCCTGTCTATCCGCTTGGCTGCGAGGTTCGAAATAAAGACCCCACGGGGCCCATTTCTTTTTGGATGTGTGTGTGTGTCTGTGGGCCCAGTTTGTAAGTAGAAATTGTATAAGTGTTGATTGCTCATTGCACATTTTCCTGCATATTCGTGATTAAGTCTGCTCTGTGTCTCCCTCTCCCCATTATAAATAAACCCCGTGTTAAATGTTCCAGTTCGTTGCCTGTCATTTCTTCCATTGGCCCAGTATGGTTCGGGCTTGAGAAGTAGTAAGGCCGTTTGTGCCGTAAGTTGTCATTGGGACCGGCGTGGCTCTGGTAATTCCCACTCGGTTACGCCGGACCCGAGTCGGTACATGCGACTCGGTTCGGACAGAGTCGGCCGAGGGTGTAGCTTTCCCGGTAGCCAGATGGCGTGAGTACTTGGGTAAATTGGAATATACAAGTGGACCCTACCTCACACCGTCAAAATATTGGCGACCACGGTCCTTCAAGACTTTAAGTGACCCGTCGACTCCGGAGTTATCCAGGGTGACGACCTTTCAATTCCGGTGTTCGGTGGGAGATCAGATGGCCCAACTGCTCCATCTAGCGGTCGTCCTTGCCACCGACCCCCGGCCCACAATACTACCATGTTGACGCCATACTGACAGATACCCCGAAAACACCCCCCCAAAATGATAACACATGAAGCTCTGTATGTTCAACACTTTCACTTTTTGCAGTAAAACAATGTGGCATGTATCCCATCCCATCCCATAATGGGCAGGTTAGTGCGGCACTATCATGCCCTCAGCGGTATAACTTTATGAAGCTATGCCCCCTCCCCCTTTTGGAAAATCCTGCGTTAGGGCCTGATTAGTTTCGTAAGGGTGTCCATTCTTGTTGACTCAGTGGCTCTCTTTTTTTTCAGCCTCTCCCAAAGCAAACGCTTCACAAATTCAGGAAAGAAAATAATAATCTCAAGTGCGAATGTATGATAGTTGGTTTATCCATATGCATCATTTTTGTTGTTTATTTATCATTTCAGAATCAAGAATCCTTTGCTCCCCCCTTGTTACATTTTCCCTCGAGGATCACATTGGATCTTCGATGCAGAAATGTTTTCATCATATCTCGAGGTTTATAATGGAATTGACAGTGGAAATCATATGCTTATGAAGACTTCCTAAGGCTAAGTATTCTGACCAATACTAAAGGTAGCAGTCGACCCTGCTTTAAGCAGTGCGAGGTTCCGTCTTTCATAGATTGCAACTAAATCCAGAAGCTCCATTGTAACTACAAGTTATTTAATGGCTACAATTCATGAATCCTTGTAAACTATACCACAATGGATGTGTGGCAAGCACACTGTTCTTGGCCAGGACGTTTGCAAAAAATGCTGGTGTGACCCATAAGTTCATGCTCACTTTTATCGTGAAGAGGTGCTGTTCAATATATGCACATCACTGGTCATATATATATATATATATATATATATATATATATATATATATATATATATATATATATATATATATATATATATATATATATATATATATAGTTACGGTTGTGGGGGTAGATGGAAGAATTTAATTGGGAATTTAGGATTGAATAGAGTTGTTTGGTCCGTGGACGTGAAGGAGACATCTCGATGTAATTAAGTGGGGAAACTGTGAGCTTAAGTGTTATGTGTCACCACACGGGGGGCGGTGCGGTGTTAATTAGCTAGGGAGTAAGAATAAGTTCCCCCAGTACGTAATTGCCCCCCTGTGACTTTTCCTTATGTTTTTATAACCAAAACCATGATAAGAAACAAGTAAACTTGCCGAGCAGGCAGAAGCCCCGCCTCCAAGGGTGACAGCGGGCGAAGGTGACGGTGAGAGCACGCCCCCGAGGCTGATGATTGATGGGTGTGACATCAGAAGCTAGCCGAGCAGGCAGAAGCCCCGCCTTCCCAGGTTTAGTGAGAGCAGGCCACGCCCCGAAGGCGGAGGATTGATGGGTGTGACGTGAGACGCATGAAGAGGAAGAGGGCGCGGAGGCATGAGACCAAATTAGTACAGAGAGCGCATGCACGGGGGCAGTGTGAGGAAGGCACGTATGCAGGGTGAAGGACGCACGCGGTCAAGAAAGAACATAGTTAGGAGATGGCCTGTAAGAACAGAGCTTTACAGCTGGCTATCCTTCACGCCATGAAGAAGACGGCACAGTTCTTGTGTTCGTGCTGAGAAGAATTGACTCACGTGGTGAAGCAAGACGCTGGCCTTTGGCTCTTGGTTGGGTCATGAGGAACGGACCCCAAGCCTCGTATATGACAAATAGCGAGTCTTTGAGGACGATCGATGCAAGAAGCAGCTGCACTGGGTCTCTGAGCTATGATGTTGAGTGCTGCTCGTGGATTGCCTGACGTACGTTTGTCCTGCTACGAGAGAAGTGACTTGGCGCCTTTTTGCGCGCGTCTCCACGTGCAAATAGAAGTGCCTCAATTCTACGTTCCACAAAGACTATCTCTGGGCCAAACTAAGTACCAGAGTAAAGGAGGGGTTTTCTTTTTATTTTGTTTCCTTTTGTTTGTATTTAAATCTGTGTGCTAAGGCGCCTCGACTTCGAGTTTAATTTACCTCACATATTTATACTTATTATCCCGCCCCCCCCCCCCCGGAGGGAGGGAGCGGGATATTGTTTACAATTATTATTGTCCTTTGTAAATATTTGTCGATTTTCGTTAAATGTGTTCATTTTAAGAAGGTGTATCCATGCATTTGTCATGGGGTTCGATTAACCCCCACTCCCCCCCCCATGCTTCCCCGTGCCCCCGTCCCTCCGCCATTGCGCCCTTTACCCGCGCGTGCATTAATCTCCGAGAGTTTCGACTGGGGCCTCCAAGGTAGAAGCTCGACCTTCCGGGCTGGCGGTGTTAACCGCCCGCCACCACAATTTGGATCGGGGGATTAACCTTGGCCGCCAGCGCCGCGACAATATGCAGTATAATCTGAACAAAGTGTTGTGGTTTAAAATCATACGTCCTTACGAGTGAGAGGATAACATGGCTGGGATGTTCATTTGGATCAATACTGCACTGATGGAATGGACACTTGTCCGGTGAGAAACAAAACAGGTACCAAATATTGTTACGAATCTGGAAGCCATTTGCACACAAACAGACAGCAGCCCCTGCAGTTCAGTTATTTCGATAAGTATGTGTTTATAGTCAGGGTCCCATCCTTCTGTCTAATGGGAATTTTGTGTGTGCGCTGTGAGTTATTTTATAGTCAGGTTGTTTTTTATATCTTAAATATTCATCCTTCGTTTTCGCACCATCGCCATCCATCGCCCACATGCAGCGTGTCACGTACAGGGGTGAGGTTCCCTCCGTCCACCGTGAGCTCGTCCAATCAACGGCGGCCACGAGTTGCCCGCCAACCCCTCGTCCAATCCGGAGACAAGTACCTCAGAGCGTTTCCCTCGACCCGCGGGGGAGGGGGAGGATAAGAGGTGGCGAGCCGTCGAAAAGAGAAGGTTCGCCCGTCGTAAAGGAGAAAGAAAAGAAGCCTCGTCTTGCCTGCTGGCATTCTCGTCTACCCGCGGGTGCTCGTCAGTCTGGTCCGTTCCCGTGCTGGCTGGCGTCCGTTGCGTCATTCCTGGTCCTTGGTGCTGAATTGTTGGCGGTGGGTTCGAGTCCAGCCACCGGACAAGCTTGACTAGACCGCGCGAGGCGGACAGGTGCAAGAATAGGCCACTGCCCTCAGCTCACCTTTCCCTCCCGAGCTGAAGGACCGAAATAAAGGCCGTGGCCACCATTTCTTTGGGTGTGTGTGTGTGTGTGTGTGTGTGTGTGTGTGTGTGTGTGTGTGTGTGTGTGTGTGTGTGTGTGTGTGTGTGTGTGTGTGTGTGTGTGTGTGTGTGTGCATGTCTGTTAAGTAGAAACTGTCTAACTGCCCTGTGTTCATTGTACATTACATTTCTTTATTCGGATAACTCTGCTCTTTGTGTGCTCTCCTAACCAATTATTTATAAATAAACCCCCGTGTTAAATGTTCCAGTTCGTTGTTCGTGTTTTCTTTCATTGGCCTAGCATGGTGCATATTGAGAAATAGTTAGGCTGTTGGTGCCGTAAGTTGTTCATTTGGACCGACGGATCTTGGTAATCCCTGCTCGGTTTACACCCGGATTGGGCTCGGTAAAAGGTCCGTTCCGCCCGGGGTCCGTCAAGGGTGTGGTTTTCCCTGGTAGTTAGACGACGTGGATACTTGGGTGTATTAAAATTAGGCAATTAACCCTATCCCACGCCGTCAAAATATTGGCGACCACAGTCCGCAAAGGGACCCATGACCTTTCGGATTTAACCGAGAGTCACGACCTAAATTCCGGGGTGTTCGGTGGAAACGACCCTACTGCTCCACCTAGTGGCCGTTTATCGCCACCGAATCCCGGCCCACAACAATATAACGGAGGAAAGTGTTTATATTCTGGAAGTAAAGTGTATTATTATCATTCAAGTTGAACAATAACAGGAACATTGTTGTTGTTCTCACCTTTGATAAGCGAGGAGTAATCATCAACGAACTCGGACTCCACCTTCACCTTCACAATAAAATCTGAAAATAAAAACATCAAATTCAAACTCAACTGTAAGGAGAATTCATCACGAAAATGATTTGGAAATGCAAAGCGATGAGTCGGTTTTGGTTATGCAAAGTAAAGGAAACAAACCCAACAATTTCTCTTGGTAAATCTATAATAATAAATGCCAGTGTGTGTCTATCCGTCTCCTCCATAACTCCAAAACCATTAAACCTAATGGCCCCAAACTTTGCATGCACACGAAGGGAACTCCAAGGGAGTACATGATTGAAAATTGGGTATTTGGGTAAATTTAAACACCCCTTTGAAAATAATTTCGGAAGTACTCATCACGAAAAACCAAAAGAAGAAAAAGGAGGCGTCATGCTCGCAAAATCCACCCCCTCTCCAAAGGTTGCCATGGATACATCAAATTGTCAATTTCATTACGATTAAAATTGACAATCTCAATCAAAGCTCAGGTCAATCGAATGAAAATTGATAATTTTTCAGATTGAAATTGATGATTTTAGAGGTTTGACCTTCAACCTTTTGTCCTCAAAAATAGTTGGTTTCCAAATCCAGTAATGCATTATGCAATTGCTGTTTAATTTTCAAGTCAATCGGATGAAAATGTATGATTTTTTCAGATAAAAATTGATGCTTTTAGAAGTTTGATCGTGAGTTGACATTTGACCTTTTGACCTCAAATAGTTGTTTTCCAAATTCAGTGACACAATATGAAAATCCTGTTCAACTCTCAAGTCAATCAGATGAAAAATGTCAGTTTTAGAAACTTGACCTTTGACCTCAAAATCAACAGGCTTCTCAGTTGAGACTACCTCAACAACTTGGTAAAGTTTCATGACAATCGGTTTAAAATTGTGACCTGTGGGTGATTGACAAATAGACAGACAAACAGACAAACTGACAGAATAACAATATCGACTGACAAATATACTTGAAAAATCAATCAATTTTGCAAGTAGTAAGCCTGATGAAGATGGTGGCGCACCATCTTAGTCAGCTCTCTGTCAGCTCGCAAGAGTCTTAAGCCGCCATATTTTTTGACATGCTCAACAATACGTTGACTTGGAACAGACCACAACGATTTCTTCACGATAAAGTTAATTTTTTTTCCACTTTCCTCATTCATGTTATCGAATGCCTGCCTGATAATCATACCTCTGAATCACTGAGTACATTACAATGCTTATAAACGCCCGGAGATGCCAGCGTCCGTGGCTTTATTTCATTTCCGCATATGCCGTAACCTCTAGAATCTCAATCTGAGCAGAATTTCAAAATTTAAACTTCTTCATTGATTTCAGCAGTGATTTTCCGGACTGCAAAAAAAAAACAAAAGTGTTCATTTGTCCATTTTAGACATCGCTTGGGCGTTTCCAGGTGCATGATGTTTATATGACCGATCGGTGATCGCTTGCCAAGCCAACCGTTCCTTATCAACCATTACATTGGAGCGCTTGCTTGAGTGCTTAAGCCACTCGGTGAGCACTCTGAAATATTCGTACTGTCACTGAATACATCGATCGACTTGAACAAAGTTCAGGGTTCATTCGCCGAAGTTTTTCCCCGCATTATTATGCGATGTGTCGGGCAGTGGCTGGCTCACTGAAAATGAGTGCCAGCATGCTGGTATACTGTATCGGAGTGGCGATATGCCCAATAGCCAAGGAGACTGCTGAAGCAGCATCAACGCTCTGCACAGAGTATGGCCCCAATCTCCCCCCCCACCCCCATCATCATGCTTACCGCCTCCCAAGCGCGTCCAGAACACCATCCCTTCATGCTCACTTCCTCCAAAGCACACTTCCCAATTCCTCTCTCTCTTCCCCAGCTCCTCACCCCATCCTCCCGGAGTGTATAGGGATGTTTGGTGAGGCGTCGCTCTCTACACCCCCCTGCCTCATTCTTCGCCCATTCCTAGTTCCCCTCCCTCCTTCATGTACCCGTCAGTGAAACCACCTCAGAACATACATGGTTAATTGAACAAAACAAAAGACACATCTTCACATTAGAATCACTGGAATCGCTTCAGCCTCTATTGTGTTCGGGAGGAGGAGGAGGAGGAGGAGGAGGAGGAGGAGGAGGAGGAGGAGGAGGAGGAGGAGGAGGAGGAGGAGGAGGAGAAGGAGAAGGAGAAGGAGAAGAAGAATTTCGGGTTTGAACGATCTCCAGATTTATGCTTTATCGATCTATTCTGGGCGTCTTTCTTTATCAGCCTTGGTTGTTATGAAAACACTCAAGAACGAGGATAAAATCGGCTTTGTAAAGGCTTATGAATGTACTCCATCGCAGGCTTTTCAGAATATAGATTGTACACATTTACCTCAGAAATGTCGATTTGGTGAGGTAAATGTAATTACAAATTTGCCGCCAGAAGAGTTGGCTCGTGTTAAGTCCTTCTCAAGACTGCGCGGGGGTACGTATTCTATGAATACAATGTCGTTAATTATTTAAATAGAGCACAGCACGGAAACGAACAGTACGTACCAGGTCCAGACTCGCCATCCTCTGGAGAACCTCCCGGACTGAGCGCGTTTCCTCCATCAGAGCCGCTCCTCGATCGCGGGGGGTTCGTTCTGTGCTCCTCAAGGGACAAATCTCGGTTCATAGCGTACAGTACGTCGAGTACAGTGTAATACACTACAGTACAATACAAACAACAACGTGTGAGTGAAGACTGTGCTCAATCTCTGCAATGAATTCAACAATTCCAATCCGCAGATTCGCCACACATCGAACACTTCAGTATTTAATAATATGAAATCGGCAAAAAAAAGCCGAGAAACGAACGAAGAACCAGAGAAAACTAAATGTGAATTCAACAATTCCAATCCGCAGATTCGCCACACATCGAATCCTTCAGTATTTAATAACAAGCCGAAACCCCGTCACAGACGGATTCCGTTCATTCAACCACCCTCACCAGCTCACACACACTCGAGTGACATGGACTGGACAGGATGTGCTTGCCCCCGCCTACTCATCCCCCGCCCTTGCCCCATTCCCACACGCCTCCCACCCCCCTTTCAATTTGCTTACCCCCACCCAAAAATTTGCTTACCTTGCCCCCCCCCGTCTCTTCATCCCCCGCCCCCACCTCTTCCCTCCTCGCCCCCATCTCAACAAAAAGTGTTTATTCTGCTTCAGAGTTGAAGTTTGACTATTGCCACTATGTGCGATGCACTCTTACAGGTACGAAGTTTCTTTCAGTCCAGGTCACAGTACCGAGAAAAACGTGACGCGACCACTAGGAGGAGCACAAAATTGGTCCTTCAGTATTAATATATAGATACTAATGCACGCCCGTATGTGCAAACAAAAAAATAAAATAAAACTTTCAAACTGCGTGCCAGAAACAACAACCACACAGGCCGTTCCTTCGCTCTCGTAAACGACACACACTGCTGGAATTATAGATAGACGACACACACACACACACACACACACACACACACACACACACACACACACACACACACACACACACACACATTGCTGGAATTATAAGATAGATGAAATTAGGTCAATGAGATGACAAATGAAGGGGTTGAATGCAGACTGCAGAGCAATGAGTAAGGAAACCCTTCGTTGTGAATCGTTTTTACCACCAAATTGAGATGTATTTCGTCGTGTTGAGTGGAGCTGAATTCCTTAACACTTCCAAAGGCCACACCGTTTTAACAATTGGAAACAAAAAAAAGTTGTGCACTTTTTTTGATAAATTATTTTCGGAACAATTTTTCTTCAATAAATAAATAATAATAAAATTGTCTCCATGTACACACCTTTATCTCGTCAGCACCTCTTCATAAACAACATTGCTGAGGAAACGACGCTTCTTTGTTTCCTCGTCCAGGGCAAGAATGTGGAGGCTGCTGGAACACGGCTGCGGTTCCCTTCCCCCATCGGCCACACCCAGGCAGCAACGTGTCTTGTCATTGTTTGGTAAATAAATGGCTATAACTTGGGAAGCACTTGTCCAATTAATATCAAACCTTGAAAAGGCACATCCTCAGGTCCCCAGCAATATACCTGGCAAGTTTCAATTACATCGGATCAGTGGTTGTTGAGAAACAGCGGTCACGGTCACAGACAGACACACACACACACACATTACTGGAATTATAGATCGATGAAATCGGCAAAAAAGCCGAGAAACGAACGAAGAACCAGAGAAAACTAAATAAAGTTTTCATGGGAGGTGATGTTTTCACCCCTCGTTTGTCTGTCTGTTTGTTGGGTGGTCGCTAGACTACCCTTAGTCTCAGGTTTTCCGTCTGTCTGTTTGTATGTAATGGACAGCTCTGGAGGCCAGAGGAGTCAACCGATTTTGATGAAACTTGACAGGTAGGTTCATACCAGGATCTAGTTGTATGCTTTTGAGCACCGTTGCTATGGACGCCACTGTTGCCTAGCAACGGGACTTTGAATTTTTTTTATAAAAAACGAAAAATGTTTATATGTGTATATTTTTTTTTTCGAAAATCAAAAATCGGCTTCCGCGCTTTTATGCGCACTGTAATCAACCTCTGTCAAAAAATTTCAGCCCGATCAGTCAAAAACTGTATGACTAGTATGAAATTTAATTTAAATCTGTTTTCCTTCCTGAAAGTCCCTGTAATGTCCATCATCTATTCCCCATGTTCCCTGTCCCATCCCTCTCCCTTCCACAGATCTCCTAATGTCTCTGTTCCCCACTGTTTTGTCCTTCCCACTCCCTCCCCTCTTGTCTCATGTCCCCCATGATGTGCGTTGTGTGTTAGCTCTCACACGAGCCTCGACAAGGTATACAAAAAAAAATTAAAAATATTTATATTATGATATGCTTTCACCCCAATGTTCGCGTTGGGATTCCCTAACGTAGGGTTAGGGAATCGAACACAAATGATGAATGGACAGTTGCTCGTTATGTTCCTATATGGAACAACGAACGACAAAAATGCCATCTGATGTGTTCTCTTATCTACATATTTCAAATTCGCCTTAGTCTAGCGCCACCCACGTCGCCTTCCGGCTTGTCCGTCTGTTTGTGTGCACGTTATTTCAAACAGTTGTGGACGGATTCGGACGAAACTTGGTGGACATGTTGTGTGTGTGACAAGGACAAATTAATTCGATTTTGGTGAAGATCCGAATCCGGATCTGGCTACTAGAATTATTTAATTTTAAGTGATTTTTCACCATTGAGAGATCGGGCCAACAACGATATACATATATATATATATATATATATATATATATATATATATATATATATATATATATATATATATATATATATATATATATATATATATATATATATATATATATATATATATATATATTAGTGGGGCAACTTAGCATAACAATTGTGCATTTTGTGAGGAAAACACCAAATTTGGCATACTAGTAGCCTAACATATTGTTGTGGTTGACCAAATTCGCAAACCACCATTCAGGTCCCTTAGGTGAGATATCTCGGTAAGTATATGTATAGTTCGGCCCAAACCCGTTGTCTAGAGGGAATAAATATCATTCATGAGGGCTGCGACTCTTCAGGATAGCCGTTTTTCTTTTACTATCTTTATTTTGGACCAACCGCCATTATTACCACCACCAACCACGACTCAACAGCCATCACAACAACAACCACCAACCACAACGCCACTTCACAACAACAACCACCAGCCACAACGCCGCTTCACCACAACCGCCACGACCTTTACCGTCACAACTCGCCACCATCGCATCACCGTCATCTCGCGCCACTCGTGGGCACCGATGCTGGACTCGTGCGGGGCGCGCACCGAGCAGCCTGTTCAAAAACATCACGGATTTTCCGCAGAAAAACGGATCAAAAACGACTCACGCCCACTTTTGTTCCGTCCAATCGGTGAGCGAGGGGCGATTTGGCCCCGCCTCCAGGGCGTTGGAGGGCGGTCGCTATATGCAAATTCATGGATCAAAAAGCATTCACGCCCACTTTTCCTCGGGCCAATGGGGAGCGAGGTGAAAGGTCGGAGGCAGAGGGTCAAAGATGAAAGAGCGAAGCCACAGGGCTTATAAGAACGACTGCGTTCGTCAGTCGAGTTCAGTTGAGTTGGAAGCGGAGGAAGAGTTGGAAGTGGAGAAGAGAGCAGTTCGCAGTTAGCAGTTCGCAGTTGGGAGTTCGCGGAGTCGGAGTGAAGAGGACGGAGCTGTGGAGAGGCGGCGGCGGCGAAGGCGGACGAGGGGGTGCTCGCGTCGGATTCGGGGAACTGCGGAGGGAAAGGCCGGCGGCGCGACCGAGGTCGTGGTGGAGACGCTCGTCGCGGGACCCGAGATTTTGTGAAATCCTCCTTTCCCCGAGCATCAGCAACCCCCTCCTGTTTTTCATGATTCGGGCCCAGCCGGCAACGCCTCAGAGGAACGAACGGGCCTTATGCTCTTTCCGAGTTGATGCTCTCTTTCAGAACCCGTCCGTCCCTCAGTGATGCTCGGACTGTTCAGAAGCCCGATCACCTCTGACCGTTCAGTGCTGGCTGGCGAGCTCCCTCCAGCTCTCCCCACATCCCGTACACGAACGCGCAGCTCTGCGCGGCACAGCAGGCTGGACTGCGCCTTCAGCTCCCGTCTCCTCCGCTCTCCTCAGCTTCCCCGCCGACTGCAAGCTCCAGACTTCTGCGCAGCTCCTTGACCCCTCCAGACTCCCCACAGACTCGCTTGGCGCTCCGTGCTCCGTTTATATGGGGTCCGTGAGGCCAGATCTGATCTCCGCACTCTCACCTCTGACCCCCACTGGCTCCGCCCCTCTCGCTCTCCTGATCCAAATTCCGAGGCGAAGCTTGGAGCGAGCGGACGTGCGCGAAGACAGCGACCTTGGCGAGCGGACGTGTGTGAAATCACCGACTTGCACGGAAACCCCCACGTCTGCCTGCAGTGATGCCATCTGTTGCGAACTCGCCGCGGCCGGCGCAAGATGGCGGGGTTTGCGGAGTTGAAGGTGAGGCGATGTTGTTCATTGTTGTGAAGGCGGTTTTGGAGAGGGTGGTTGGTGGTTGGCGTGGTGAAGGTGGTTGGTGGTTGGCGTTGTGGAGAAGGTGGTTGTGTGAAGGCAGTTGTGAGAGCGCTGTTGGTGGTGGAAGTGGTGGTTGTGAGCGGTTGGTCCAAAATAACAATAGTAAAAGAAAAACGGCTAACTCAAAGATCACAGCCCTGATCACACGAATAAATCCCATTAGACAACAGTGGGGAAATCTATCTGAACACAGACTTATCGGCATAACTGATCTAAGGACCTATATGATGCTCTGCGAATTTCCACAGCCGTAACAGTATTATCAGCCAATATGAAAGGGTAACGAAGGTTTATGGAGAAACTATTTTCAAGGTGGTCAATGACCATGTGGTGATGTAATGGCCAAAATTGACTTGTTATTCAAATTGATAGTACAAAAACATGACATGAAGAATTGATTTACAGAAACTAATCCAGTGTTCCATGGTCGGGTTGTCGGCGACTAAACCGTCTCCCCCACCAGGTTTTCTGGTGAGGCGGGTGTTTGGATATGGACACCCAGCAGGATTAAAAACAAAACCTGTCAAAGGGCGGAGGAGCTCCTTGTGAGCCAACGGCCATCCATATCTAGTGCCCAACTGTGTCTGCGGACGTCCTCCTGCAGTTGGGTCACTTCTTATTAGGAGGTTGGTGGCAGGATTTGCACTCCGGCCACCGTAAAATCTTTCATTCCGCAAAACGCAAAAACGCAAAAAAATCTGAAAACCCACTCCGTGGGAGTACCTCCTGTGCAGCTTCCCTTCGCAGGGCAGCTCACCGGATGACGGGATTGGGGCAAAGCCTTCGGGACCCCCAATCTTTGATGATAGGAGGGAAACCACGGGGTAACATCCCTGGGTCAGATTGCGGGAGAGTATGTCGGAGTGGTGCTGAGGTGTCGTCCACCAGACGGCGGTCTCCTTGGGTTAACCTGAGGCGGTCCCTTCGGGTGGGTGCCTGGAATGTCCTATCCCTAAGAGAGGATGATCACCTGTCTCTGTTATCATCTGAGCTCAAGCGTTTGGACATCGGGATTGCAGCTCTCTCTGAGGTTCGGAGACCGGATTGCGGCGAGATAATGGTGGGTTGTTACACCTACTATTGGTCTGGTCGCTCTGATGGTTACCATACCCAAGGAGTTGCTGTAGCTGTGTCCAATAAGCTGACCCCAACGATAATTGAGGTAACACCGGTCAACGAGCTTATTATGAGATTAAGGATTCGTCACTCCTTAGGTGTCATTTCCCTGGTCTCTGTTTATGCTCCGACTGAGGCGAGTGATCTCACCGTGAAGGATGCATTCTATGCCACACTCGAGTATGTGGTTGATCAGTGCCCCAGACGAGATACACTTCTAGTCTTGGGGGATTTCAATGCATCGACTGGAACTGATAGGGATGGTTATGAGGTGTGTGTTGGTCCCCATGGGTCAGGAACTATGAACCAGAATGGCACTAAGTTCCTTGACTTTGCAAGAAGTCATGGACTTAGGGTGGCTGGTTCATGGTTTCAGCGCCCACAAGCTCATCGCTGGACTTGGTATTCCAACGCTGGCGGTGTGGCAAAGGAGATTGACCATGTCCTCATTGACGGTCGTTGGAGGATGATCCAGAACTGCACGGTCTACCGGAGTGCTCAGTTCCTCAATACTGACCACAGGCTTGTTGTAGCAACTCTAAAGCTGCACCTTAAATCCTGGAGAATGTTACCATCCCAGCCGAGGCTGGATGTTGCCAAGCTCAGGGATGAGAGAGTAGCTGAGGAGTTTGCGAACAGGCTGAGTGGACACTTGGGGGGTCTGGGTGCTTTGGGGGGTCCTGAAGAGTTGTGGAACGCCTTCAAGACCACCGTCCTTGATGTTGCCGGTGGATGCCTTGGAGCTCACCGCAGGGCAAAGAAGAATTTTGTCTCTCAAGGGACACTGGATACCATTGACCAGAGTCGCAGGGCCAGGCTGAAAGGCAGAGCTGAGCTGTTCAGGGAGCTGAGGCGTAAAACTGTTCGTGCACTGAGGGTGGACAAGGAGGCCTATGTGCGAGGAATCTGTGAGGGGGTAGAGCATCACCTGTGGACAGGTGATTCTCGTCCCACTTACAGGGGAATTCGCGCATTACGTTCATCCAAGCCCATCCCTTGGAGCACTACAGTTCGAGCAGGGAGTGGTAGGCTCTTGACAGAGGAGTCTGAAGTGAAGGCCCGCTGGGCCGGTTACTTTGAGCCGTTGTACCAGGCTGATCCCCCAACTGTCGAGTTGGACGTCAAGGGTGTTACAATCCCTGTTGCTGACCCTCGAATCAACTGTGGTCCACCTTCGCTTGTGGAAACACGGGCTGCGGTGAACCAGTTGAAACGGGGCAAAGCTCCAGGGATCTGTGGCATCCATGCCGAACTTCTCAAGGCTGGTGGAAATGCTGCACTCGTGTCGTTGCATGCAGTTTTGTGCTCTGCCTGGAACACAGGCATCATCCCAACTGACTGGAAGAGGGGCCTTGTTGTCCCTATCTGGAAAGGGAAGGGTGATCGCCAAGACTGCAACAACTACCGAGGGGTGACGCTGCTCTCAGTGCCGGGCAAGGTCTTTGCTCGGATAATACTTGATAGGGTTCGCCACCATCTGCTTGAGCACCAGCATCCAGAGCAGTCAGGCTTTACACCAAAGAGGTCAACGATTGACCGTATCCTTGCACTTCGTGTCCTCACCGAACGCAGACGAGAGTTTCGGCAGGGGCTGCTTGCAGCCTATGTTGATCTCTGTAAAGCATTCAATTCAGTGAATCGGGATGTCCTCTGGAGGATTCTTGGTCTTCGTGGGGTGCCACCAAAACTGATCGATCTGATGTCTGAACCCTACTCTGGTACTGAGAGTGCTGTGAAGTGTGGTGGTACCATCTCTGACTTATTTCCAGTTGTTACTGGAGTTCGTCAGGGATGTGTACTTGCCCCCACACTTTTCAGCACTTGTATGGACTGGATTTTAGGGAGGATGTCGGAGAGATCAAGTTGCGGTGCATCATTTGGGAATGTCAAGATCTCGGACCTTGATTTTGCAGATGATGCAGTCATCTTTGCGGAGACTTTAGACAGGGGGCCCTCGAGGTGCTGAATGAGGAGTCGGAGCCGTTGGGATTACGGGTTTCTTGGGTCAAAACTAAGATCCAGGCTTTCGGTGACATCTTGGATGCTGCTGTCCTGTCTGTGTCTGTTTGTGGTGAGGATGTTGAGGTCGTGGAGAGATTCACTTATCTTGGCAGTGATATTCATGTCTCTGCTGGCTGCGAGTCAGAGGTCAATAGACGTCTGGGTCGGGCCTGGGGAGTCATGGATTCACTGGATCATGGGGTGTGGCGCTGCCGGTACCTGTGTGGGAGGACGAAAGTCCGAGTCTTCAGGTCCTTGGTACTTCCAGTCTTGCTCTATGGGTGCGAGACTTGGACTCTGACCGAGGATCTGAGACGGAGACTTAATTCCTTTGGTACCGGGTCTCTTCGGAGAATCCTTGGCTAACGCTGGTCGGATTTTGTGTCCAACGAGCGGTTGCTGAGAGAGACTCGGATGAGATTTGTTACCTGCATAGTCCGTGAGCGTCAGTTGCGGCTGTATGGACATGTGGCTCGTTTTCCTGACTCTGATCCTGCTCACCAGATTCTTTCAGCGAGGGAGTCTCATGAGTGGAGGAGGCCAGTGGGCCGACCACGTGCCTCATGGTTGCAACAGGTTGACCATCATCTCAAGGAGATGGGGATGGGCCTGGCATCTGCCTGGGGGATGGCCAGACGGAGGCCCCTGGAGTACCGGCGGAAAGTGGACGCAGCGACGCGCTGTTCTGGCACATGCTCCCATACCTGACCTGACCTGAGAGCATACTAATGTATAACCGACTATTATGAAATGGTACTTAAAGTTTACAATCAAGCAATTTTCAAAATTGTGAGTGACCATGTGATGATGTTTTAGATTGTATTATGTCATCCAACAAGTCGTTTTGAATCTTTCTCCAACATAGGCAAGTGAGGTTTTGGATGAAAGCCTATGAAGAAAGAAGGTTAATGACTGCAGTTTCATTGATTCAAACAATGCTTTGTTCTTCTTCGCTGTCACCACTATCCTTGCTACATGTGTTGTCTGAATCATCATCTTCAGTAGCAGTCGCTTCGACAACTGTTCTCATCTTCATTCGGAACCGGGACTCCGAGGCACTCCGACACTGAATTGTCCGAGTTCCATTCTATCCCTGTCTCCTTCCAACCGTACTCTGTTGGACATGCCCCACCAGTATGATCGATTTGGTTGGCCCTTTTCCACATTCTCATGATAAACTGGGCTCATTTGAGGTTATTTTCAAGTGTTGCAGCGCAAGGAGGTAGGAACGCACAGTTGATCCTTTTTACTCTGCCCAGTGGCTTTTTCCCTTTTCCGCCACTCATGCACATGAAGGTCTGCTATAGTGCCTCATTTATGTCAGAGGTTTTGAAGACATCCAACGAACATATGACGTGACGGCTGAGACGTCCATCTCGTAGGACGTAACTGATCGCAATGCCATAACATGAATTGGATTGGCCTCAACATGCTCCAAGGGCTTCACCTTGCCTTTTTTGCAAAATGACGGTGAAGTCACACCCAGTCAAGGCATGAAGCCCAATCATGGCCTCAGTGAGGCCGGGTTGTTTCTCCTCGAGACGGGTGGCGAGATGTGACACATCAATGTATTGTTACCAGAGTCATAGTCCACAATTATGAACATATCATCCGACCTTCCTACGAGGCCAAGAAGTATGATGAAGATGTTGGTATCAGAGGATTGCACCAGAATGATTCCATCAGTAATGTTGCTCGTGTGGAAAGCAATGAGTGTATCGGCTTCCTCCTGCCGATCTTGAAGGTGAGCAGGTTTATCGACTTGTAGCAAGTCGTTCTCATCATTCTTCATCTCCATACAATTTTCACAGTTTTGTTTCCAATGATTGACCCATATTGTGGGTTCCTCCAGTCCTGCATGAGGAAATGGGCAAACTCTTCCTTGAAGACACCATTCTTGAGGAGCTCTTGTTCCACTCTGACATTGAACCTGATCTTGCCCAGTGATAACGAATACGTGACTGATATCTGCACCTTGAATCTTCCACTCAAAATCTTTGATGGATGGTGACTGATATTTGTCGAGTACGAGAGGGATTTGTTCTCCTCTGCTGGAACAAACTTTTACAAAAAGATCCCGAACTATGATTGTGCATGAGTACTTGCTGTGCTGGAGTACACTTTCATTGAGGATGTTGCCACCATCAATTACAGTGTCCGCGATTCAAGCAAAATTGGCATCCGTGATCACAGTGTTCTGTTCTCTATGGCTTTTGTGAGGGTTTCCTTGACTGTCCCATTCAGGGTACCATCGCTATGGGCAAGGAAGTGTGGAACATCAGTGATAGTATAAGTCGGGATATGTCGCAGATTGAATGTGTCGCTCGTCTTTGCCGCATCAGCCAGGATTCGTCCAAATATGTCTCTGACTCCCTCTGCCACATTCATTCTTCGCATTATAGATCTGCATATTTTGGCATTGTCTTCAGCGAAGTTCAAAATTTTGGTCCTCGTCACGGTATTCAGAAATTGATCACTGTTGACCGCACACTTGCTTTTGAACCTCATTCGGAGTTCTGTACCCCATGTAAGCGTACCAAGAAGGAATTTCTGAGTTTCCTCTTTTGCTAACTTCCCTGATGACATGTTGACGAGCTCAACAGGCGAATGATTTGCGAATGGGATTCAGGTACTATTGTTGCGAATCTAGAAGCCATGAGCACACAACAGCCAGGTCCTATTGATCAGTTATATCGGTAAGTACGTGTTTCTAGTTAGGGTCCCGTCCCTAGTCTAATGGGAATTAAATGTTCGTGTGCTGCGGAGTTATTTTGATAGTCAGGGTTTTCTTTTACATCACTTACAACAACGACAACAACACCCATCTTCGCTTTCACAACAACTCTCTGCTTTAGGCATTGTCCGCGCTCTTTGCTCGCCGGCGAGCGAGCGCGTGCGTGGGCTGAGTTTAACGTAAGCATGGCGTCCCGCTTTGGCCAATTGGCAAGGAGCGGGCATCTCACCCGCCCCGTCTCCCACGCAACACCATACGCACGTGGTCGGAGATGAGGAATTAGATGGGGCTACAAACGCCTCCGTTCGGGACTCCACCCAGAAGGGTGGGAGTTGTCCCACCTACCGTGTGCCTGTCCAATGGGAGGCGGCCAGGGAATCGCGCGATGGGTCCGACCAATCAGGAGGCGAGTGGCCAGGAGAATAAGCGGCTCCCTCCTAAAGAGTGGTTGTCTGGATGAGCATGGAGTGTGGTTGTCAGGACCAGTGTGGAGAGATTGCGTCCAGTGTGTCTCGAAGCGCGTCTGTCTGGGTCTGCGGCGGACTGTATCCCACGCATCGGAGGTGTCTCGTCTGGTGCGTTGCAGCGAGCGGTCGACCGTTTCATCGGGCGAGATCACCTTGTCTCGCCTCCTCTGGGTTCGGCTCCCCTGGTCCGTGCTTTTGGCGACCGGAGCTCCGGGTAGGGGTGGACAACCAGCCGTGCACTCGCAGCCAGGTAGCCAGCCGTTCTGACTCCCAGCCGAACTATCCTCCTCGGCTGGAGAGCCGAATAAAGACCCGGCGGATCCTTTTTCTTTTTGGGTGTGCGTGTCTGTGTACGGGCCTGTCTTGTCTAAGTAGAATTGTTAAGTGCTTTTTGTTGTAGATTATTTGCCTTGCTTAGTCGTGATAACTCTGCTCTGTGTTCCCCTACCGATTATTCTTCCCCTCGTCCCCTGACTATTGTTAATAAATTCCCCTCTTGTTGAATGTCCCAGCTTGTCCTTGTCCTTTCTGCCATTGGTTTGCCGCGCTGCGAACGGGAATTAGGAAGGCCGTTGCCGTAGTTGTACATTTGGACCAACGGGCCTTGGTAACCATCCACTCAGGTTACGCACGGTTCGAGCACGGTAACGGCTCGTTCCACTCGAGGCCTGCCGAGGGTGTGAATTCCCCGGTAGCTTTGCCGTGTGGATACTTAGGTATATTGAAGTTGGCAATTAACCCTACTTCACGCGGTCGAATTATTGGCGATTCATGATCCTGTAAGGGACCCGTACTTTCGGATTTATCTGAAAGGTACGACCTAAATTCCGGGTGTTCTGTGGAGCCGACTCTACTGCTCCATCTAGCGGTCGTGCTCGCCACCGAGACCCGGCCCCACAACACTATTTAGGGGGTTGGAGAAGGCATCAACATCAGAATTGTCATGCAGAATTCTCCAAATTCATAGCTGATTCACTGGCTCTGACTCCGAATGAAGGCCAACAAGTTGCCGAAGCTTTGATAGGGCCATGCCACGCTGAGTGATAGTTGACGTATCACCTCCTGAAGGCACTCTCGGAGTTTCTAAATGCCGATATGCCATTCATAGGAAATGTAGCATCCCTATTCACTGTCTGTTCCAATGTTAGGTCAATTTCATACTTCGAAGCACCAGCCCCCAGGATGTCGTGGGCTCCAGGGTCCATGTGGCAAAGTTTGTGGAGGAAGGGCGATCCCCATCTCATATAATTTGGTTGGTTCAAAGCAAAACAGATCTCAATCACAAATGGAAGGATGTGATTGTATCCATCGACATCATTGGTATGCACAGCTTGCTGGAGCTCTCAATACACCCTGTCGATGAGATACACGTACATAGCCCAACAGGCTGCTGTACTTCCATATTGCCTATTGATGATGCCATGGAAGGTGGTTTCGTATCTATCGATGAGATCCTTCACGAAGGAACCCTCGACCACTCTTCGACAGTGTTGGACATTCGGATACATTCATCACAGTCAGAGGAAAGGAAAGATGCCTTATCATTTGCCAGTGTGTCCCGGTACTTGGAGAACAGTGCCACTCCATTACAGCAGCAACAAGTTTATGAATCCTGATTCAACAATTGTAGAATTTTCCTTTCATGAAACCTGTGAGTGATCCCAAGGCCAAGACACCTGCTTCTGTGAGGAGGTATTCGAGTCCTCAATCAGCTGTAAAGGTCCCAATAGCACTGAAATATTCCAGTTCAATATGGAAGTTCTCCCGTAAGATGAGCAGTCCGTCGATGAGGGTAAGAAAGAACAGAAGAACCAGAGGAGGGATTTTAGGAGAGCTCTCCTTCAGGCTGTGAACGGTGTGTGACGGGGTCTACGATTGAGACATCACGAGCATCTCAGTGTGCAACGTCATTGCTGCACATCTTATTTCATAAACTCTGGGACTGAATTCATTGAGCATGGCATGGCATCGACTTCGTTCGGGGTCAATGAGCAGGGGAGGACAAATATCTCAGATTTGTTAGATTGTTTGTCAATGAGAATGTCAAAGGAATCGTTGCTTAATCTTCAACATCAAGTTCGGTAAAATGTACTGTGTGTACCCTCCTCTGTTCCCCCACAAGTAAGGTACTGTTATTTGTGTAGATTGAAGATAGCAGATGCCATAAAGAAGTTTTCTTCTGGATGACTTCACTCTTGAGAACATAGATAGCTTTTGGAATGCTTCAGTGTGTTTTTTTTTTTCCGGTTGGACCTCTGTTCCTCTTCCATTATATTCTCCCTGAACTAGTCACACCTGCAAGAGTGATGATATTTGGCCTCCTTTGCAATCAAGCCAGCCCCAAGTGTGAGGATCCTAGAATCGTTCTTGTTCTTGAACGATTGCCTTGCTCCCGTCTTTCGTCACACATTGATGGAGGCTTTCATCATTCTTGGATTTTTTCCTCTTCCTTATCTTTCCACAGATAAGGCGTTGAGTTCAAAGAACACCTTTCTCATTGGTGGAAGAAAGGTCGGAGCTATAACGGCTGGTCTTGCTCGGTGTATCGGGCTGCACTGCATCAGTTATTGACAGTCTTTTGACAGCACAGTCAGACTGGGAAGACTTGAGATTGATTTACAATTGCCGACTTTCACATCAATCAATCTAATTTGATGGGCCCTTTGGATGATGTCACCTTTGGGGGTTGCTATCAAGGTCAAGGCCACTCTCAAAATTCCTGTCATTGATCATTTACTATTCAGTGAGACAGGTTATCATTCTCTCTTAGAGCGAGCACATTCCAGGCACCCAACCAAAGGGACCGTCTCAGGTTAACCCGAGGAGAGCGCGGTCTGGTGGATGACACCTCAGCACCATCCCAACAAACCCCAAAACATCCCGACCCAGGAAGGAATTACCTTATGCCTTTCCTCCGATCATCAAAGAATGGGGGTCCCGAAAGCTTTGCCCCCAATCCCATTATCCAGTGAGCTTCCCTGCAAAGGGCAGCTGCACAGGAGGTACTTCCGTGGAGTGGGTTTTAAAGTTTTATTTGCTATATTTGTGGGTGTTTGGAATGAAGCGTTTTACGGTGGCTGGAATGCAACTACTGCCACCAACCTCTGAGAAAAAGGTAACCCAACTCCAGGAGGATGTCTGCAGACAAAGTTTGGCACCACATATGGAATATTGTTGGACTGTTGGCTCACAAGAAGCTCCTCCACCCTTTGAAGAGGTGCAGTCCTTGCAAGTCCTTGAACTTACTCTTTACTGTAACACTTTCACAGGGGTCATATCACAAAGCCAGCATCAAAGCCAAGTCACTGTTTGCGTATATTCCTCAGAACCAAGGGATTCCTGAGTTGCACTGAGCAAATAAAGTCTGTAACACCATTGAAATCTCAAGACAGGAGATGCATTCCAAAGATTTGTCATTCTCCCAACAGCGCGAAGTTGGTGCGTTCCCTCTCTTCGACAATACTACATAGGGTCTTGCTCATTCTGCCCTCTCTTACTACTACCGGAATCCCCAATTGTGAGAGCCCTGACTGCACTGTGTTCTGCAAGAGGAATAATTAGAAATGGAAGAAAGCCACCTCTCATCCGCCTTATTGTCTTTCCCAGATCAAAGACCTTTCAAAGAGAAAATCTTGACTGTGGGATAATAAATAAACAGATTGAAGGATGTATCACTGCCTTAAAGAAGTTACTCCACTCGCTTGAACTTCACCTTTCCAAGTTGGAACAAATGTTGCCAAGAAATGTGGAACTTCCAACAGTGAGGATGGATGGGAACTTTATCGAAGAGTCGTAGAAAAAGGGAAATGAAGCAGAAAACTACAACAAAACATTTATGGACACGATTATCAAAACAATAAAAACAGGTATTTACAAAACAACAAACACGATGTATTCAAAGCGTTTTCAACCATCTTCAACCCAGAAAAAAAAAAATCCCTTAAAAACCCATAACCCAAAAATGTTGATCCCATTTTGGTGTAGCAAAATCAAGTGAATCAGTGATCATTACTCTGAGTTTTCGGGTTTCATAAACAGTGTCATGCCTGGTGTTGGCTTAATGGTTAGGGTGGCAGGCTTGGGATCCGAGGGTCCTGAGTTCAAATCCTGCTCAGCTGTTGAATTAATACCTGGTGGGGTTAACTCGGCCTGTCGTCATCTGAGGTCGGCAAAATGAGTGCCAGCATGCTGGTATTCTGTGTTGGAGTGGCGACCCGTCCAGGATTGTGCCCAATAGCCAAGGAGATTGCTTAGGCAGCACCAACACTCTGCACAGTGTGTGGTCCCAATGGATGGATGGATAAACAGTGTCACACAGGAGGAATCTCCAAAGTTCAAAACGATTACAGTTGAACATTTAAACAAAAATGCACTATCCCTGTCAAAGTTGTGCAGACTATCTCTACGTGACCACAAATACCACTTTCCACAGTTGGGAACCCAAAAGCAAATTTTTTTTCGTCTGAAAATCATTGAGAATCATTAATCACGGCCTCATTTGAAGGGAAACAAAGTTGAAATTTTTTTTGCCAATCACAAAAAGTGTCGAAAAAAAATCTTTAAAGTGTCGATTTTTTTACTTCGCCAGTGACACCTTGAAGCTATATTGATCCGAATGGCAGTCTACGTAAAGGAACAGTGCATGTCAGGCTCAGATTCAGATACCGATTCCACCATGTCTGCGACTCTGAAGGTTCTCAGTATGTTGAATATGATTGTTGGGATTTTGAAGAAACTATTGAAGACAAAATTAGTGGAGTGATGGAGAATGCTTTCGGGGGAATTGTGTGGCGGAATCATTTCAAGCCTTGGGCGAACGATTCAGAGGACGAAGGCAGAAGTGTTGGTGAAGATGAAACCGCCGTCACATGATCACTTCAGCTCAGGAGGGTTTGATTTTCTGTCCAATTGGCGATTTATAAGGGAGGGATTTTTGATTAATTTATGAATTGGTTTATATGTTACTTGAGCAGAGATACCAATCATCTCTCCTGTCAGCCTGACAGCTGACACCGCGGACAAAATGGGTGATGAATGCTTTGTCTCACTGTCGCAGGCTGACCAGGTGTCTTGTATGTTACGGGATCGTCCCGTTTCCTACTTTCCCCGGACGCCATTTGTGTCCGTCCCGTGTCCCACTGTCATGTCTGTGAGGTGTCGATGTCCCTCCCCAGTGGATGGGGGGTTGTGGAGGGTGAAGAGAGGTGTGAGATGGTGGTGGTTATTGTGGGGGTGATGATTGCGGGGGGATGGTGGAGGGAAGGTGTGGGATGTGGGATGGTGGTGGGTATTGTGGGGGTGATAGTTGATGGGGGATTGTAGGGGGATGGGGGTGGGGGGGAGAAGGGGGAAACCTGAAAGTTTTAGCATCCCAGGTCAAATCCTCTTGGAGGAGATGTTACATACATACATACTCTCCACTATAAAGAGCTGGTGGTTCATTTGATTTACAGACATTTGTGTTGATATATAATTGTTTTCAGGTGCTCTTGTGATAACAGGTGTTTGATTCACCGCTCAAATTGCCTGTTTGCATATGCTGGTAGCTGGGTAGAGATGGTGTTTCAGTTTCGAGCGACGGCTATTTCTTCTGATTAATCATGGGGATGGCATCCTCTCTCATTCATGGTGGATAACCACAAGATCTGGCCATCCCTGTTGCTTCATAATCAGTGCTCTGTCAAATTTTCCAAGCACAAATGTGAACATTTTGTCGGCCCGATCCACACGCGGGTATTTCGGACAAACCTCGTCCAATTTCTGGAAACTTTAGAGTCTTTCAGCCGTTGGTGTAGCATGAAACCATCTTGTTTTGTGTTACTATGCAAGCATCTAGGACGCATGGACGATGTATATTTGTGGAAAATCAAAAATTAATCATCGTTTGAGTTAAATCGTATCGCAATGTAACCCGTATACAGTACATCATATCTATTTTGTAGGTTATCAAGGGATAGATTGGCATCGAAGTGGTCTGAGCATTTGGGTTCTCCTCCAATGAAGATTGCAATTGAAGGATCCCAGATAGAAAAACGTGGACTTCACTGCTGGTTGTAAGATGAGGGGATGTGGAAAGGAAAGGAGGACACAAAACAACTTTTAAAAATTGGTGAATGTCTGTGGAAATGACCCTTGTGCCTTTAGGATGTTTTTTGCCAATTTGGATTGAACAGATGGAAGGTAAAATTCCACTTTGTGCACCAGGTTTTGTGTAAAAGAAAAGCATTTAAAGAAAAACCATTGTCATGGAATGAATGGATAGATCAAATAAAATAGTATTTCCAGTCTTGATGAAAAATAATTCAGTTGTGGAGAAAAATAAACTCGTTTGGCAAAGCATTTATAAACCGGTTGGCTAGAAAAGAATTCCCAGGGGAAATACTCCTGCTCATGATAATGCAGTTTTCTCCTCGTCTCCACTCACGGGCCCGTCTTCGTCTTGCTCGACACCGGCATCCACCGTGCTTACTTTCATCCTCTCAATCTGGGCTTTATGTTGCCCGGTGGTGGTTAGCTGACGAAACATACTCTTCCTCTGGGGATGGGTCTGAGCAATTTTACTCAGCTGTAATCCAGCATTGCCAAAGGAATTTCGGTGGCGAGTCATCGTCTGAATTCAACATTGATGCACGGCCTCACTCCTCACCATAGTTGGGACTTCATGGAGCTTTGACTACTTGAAAAGTGTGTGGTTACAGCTCCTGTTGAGAGGCTGAAACGTCTTCTGGCCGTCCATTAGCTGTGCACATTCATCATAGTCTGATAAGGACATCTTTTATTTGAAAGCCTGGACTGTGGAAATGTCAAACAATAAATTGTATCTCTCTCAATGTTGTTTTTATACTCGCAGTGTTTTCACAATAGTTATATCCACACGTGTTGTAGTGTCTCACACCTTCAGCACTCACGTCTGACACATAACCAGGCCCGCAGCAACATCCATGTTTTTTTCTGACCAATCTTACTTCTTTGGCTATTATGTTTATAGGTCCTTTCTCTTTGGGCTTTAGTTGCTTGTTGTCTGACTTCGTCAGTTATGTCCTTTTTTCTGACATTCCATTGGCATTTGTGGTTTTTCTTTTACGATTGTAATTTGTGGGATAAACGTCGTGATCCTTTTAAGTGATACTTTATCAGATTTAAAAAATACTTTTTGACGTTTTTAGGTGCTCCCAAAAATATTGTCCTTTTCTGTGTATGTCAATACTTCATGAATGGAATGTACCAGTACTTTGTAATGGAGGATGGTCTCCTCTGTGGACCAACGCACTTCTTTTAAAACCACTCCGTTCATCTTCAGCTTTGTTACCTCCACCACCTAAAGTGGACGTAGGTTATATTTTCACCCCTGTCGGTTTGTCTGTGAACAGGTTGTTTCTAAAAGTTATGCATGTATTTCAATGAAACTTGAACAGGTTGGGTGTGTGAGAAGGAAAAAAAAAAAATATATATATATATATCAATTTGATTTTTTTTCTGAATCTGGGTACGGATAGAAGAATTTCTTAATTCTGGAAGTGATTCTTCACCATTTAGAGATGGGGCCAAAAACGATATAGTACTGTTTAGCATGATATTTAAAAACGTCGTGGACGAGGTAGTTGGGTGAGAAGAACAAGCCAATTCGATTTTGGTTCCGGTCCGGATCAGAAGCGGCTCATCAGTGGGATACCAAACGTAAACCGTTCAGTCGATCGTCGATCAACGTGGTGGTGCTCAACGAACAAATCGTCGATCAATGTGCTCGCTCCGCGCGCCAATGTCGCCCGCACTGTACATTCTCCGGCTCGATCGCAGCTTCGCTGGCCGTAGAGACGAGAAGACGTTCACCATCTGTGGAGAATCCGCTGCTGCCAGCGAGGACCGATATATATATATATATTGTTGCGGATTCGCGCCCGCCGGCGTGCGGACGGCCACGTAACTCGAATCGCGGCACGTCGCCCACCGGACGGACAATCCAGTCGTGACCCTCTCGGACTAACGCCGGGAACCAGTCACGGGTGGACCTTTCGGTCTCACCACGATCGTGCCAATCGGCCCCCGCGTGGGATAGGGTTGCTCGCCAAATTCGACCTACCTAAGTACCCACACGGAGGGTAGACCGGGCGATCGCACCTCGCCGCAGGCCGACTTCGGACACGGGCCACTTTAAGCGACCCGTTCCGTACTATCGGGATAACCGAGCGGTGTTATTCGTCGGCCTCGACGGTTCGATTAATTATCGGGCGTTTTAGCCCACAAACAACCTTTTACGTGAAGCAAGATGGAGATTCAATGAAAGAAAAGAGGAAGCGAAGCTGGAAAACAGTCCAACATGAAGCACATTTATTTCGCGATGAACGGGAAGCACACATATACAATTCCACCAAAAGCACATGTAAAAGAAGAAGACAATGCAATATTACACAAAAAGCAAATGCAACAATGCAGATCTATCCGACTACCGAGCACACGGCAACACTTATACAATTTTACTTCACAGACGGCGCCGACAACACATGTACCCAAAACAAAAGAAAAAGAACCACCCTCAAGGATGAGGCGGGCCTGGGGCCGAGACCGGGTCGGGCCTACACGTCTGATGATGAGACGCGAAGTGGCGGTGGTGCCTCAACTCCGCGGGCCTCGCGGACAGTGTCTGGTACGGGGTGGGAAAGGGGCCCCCTTTGTCGCACTATCTCAGCGCGGGGGGAAACAGGAGGGGGTTGCTGATGCTCGGGGGAAGGAGGATATCACCCTGTCTCGGGTCCCGCGGCGAGCGTCTCCTCCTCGACCTCGGTCGCGTTGCTGGCCTCTCCCTCTGCAGCTCCCGGCACCGACGCGAGCACCCCCTCGTCCGCCTTCGCCGCCGTCACCTCTCCACAGCTCCATCTACTCGCCCTCTCCGTCTCCTCTCTTGGCTCGACCCAACTCTTCACTCTTGACTTCTCCCACTTCTTTCCAGCTCCACCGACGACTCTCTTGAACTCCGCACAACTCCTCTCTAACTGGCTCCCCATTGGACCGAGGAAAAGTGGGCGTGAATGCTTTTTGATCCATGAATTTGCATATAGCGTCCTCACTCCAACGCCCTGGAGGCGGGGCCAATTCGCCCCAGCTCGCCAATAAGACGGAACAGAAGTGGGCGTGAGTCGTTTTTGATCCGTTTTTCTTCGGAAAGTCTGTGATGTCTCTGAACACGCTGCTCGGTGCGCGCCCCGCACGAGTCCAGCATCGGCGCCCACAAGTGGCGTGGGAATGACGGTGATGCGATGGTGGCAAGTTGTGACGGTAAAGGTCGTGGCTGTTGTTGTGAAGCGGCGTTGTGGTTGGTGGTTGTTGTTGTGAAGCGGCGTTGTGGTTGGTGGTGGTAGTAATGGCGGCTGGTCCAAAATAAAGATAGTAAAAGAAAAACGGCTATCCTGAAGAGTCGCAGCCCGACTGAATGACATTTATTCCCTCGAAACAACGGGTTTGGGCCTAACTACACATATACTTACAGAGATATCTCACCTAAGGGACCTGAATGGTGGTTTGTGAATTTCGTCAACCACAACAATATATATAGTTACGGCTGTGGATATATATATAGACCATAAAGATATATATATATAGACCATAAAGGTCCGTAGTTCAGTTAGATCGATAAGTCTGTGTTCAGTTAGATTTCCCCACCGTTGTTTAATGGGATTTATTCGTGTTCACCTGGCTGTGACCCTTTGAGATAGTGTTCTTCTTTTTCTATCCTAATTTTGAACCGACATGTCTCGCCCACAATTACAACAAACCACAACGCCAACAACACAACCACCAGCAACTATGCCACAATGCCAACCACGCTATGATCGCCACAACACCACCACCATTTAACCATCTTCGCCACTATGCCAGCTTGCAAACGCCATCCTCCACAGACCACGCTACCACCCTTTCCGCGTTCAAAAGGGGTCCGAGAACGCGGGCCGAAAAGAACGAGGAAAAGAAACCTCCCATGGTGTGTGTGGGTTTCTCCTGCCTTTTTTTCTCCAAGGCTGGTGTGACGAGAAGGGCGAGGTGGCTCACTCACGATTGGTGGATACAAGGAGTGAGGCGGTCGGAGTTGAGAAACGCCTCTTTTCGAGAAACTTCTCGAAAAGGCTTGAAGTAGGGTAGAGCCAAAAACGGGGAGGGGCGAAGGGCGGAGCCCCGAGTTATTCAAGGCCGCACGAGATGCGAGGACTTGTCTTTCGTGTGGTGGTCGTCAAGTCTTTAGCGGTCTCCCTGTGGTCCAGGCTCTCACTGCTTTCTCTGCTCATGGTTCACTCGCCTACCCGCTCTTTGTGGTTCATGACTCGCTTGTCTTTGGTGGTCCGGTGGAGCGACCTGTGCATCAGAGACGCAGAGTGAAGGCGCAGCTCTGCCGGCTGTGTGGTGCGAACCTGCCCGTCCAGGCGAGGAGCGCCGGAGAGAGCTTGCCGGCCATGCGGGATGCCCGGAATCAGGCGCGGCCACGCTAACTGCCGCAGAGACGGGATGTCACGACTCGCCGACCACCGAGGGGGGGGGCAGGTAACCTGCATCGGTCTCATGGGCCTATTCGGTCAGCCAAGGCTAACGGACATAAAGGTCCACGGACCCCATCTACCTCCCTGCCTATGGGGAGGTCTTTCCTTTTGTTTTTGTATGCATGCTGTGGCGCCTTGTCCTGTTAAGTAACGACTGTATAAGTAACTGTACATGATCCTTGCACACATTCGGTTGTATTGCTTTCTATTTGCCTTACTTGTACATACAGTACGTGCATGATTCCTTGCTTGTGTTGTGTCAGGTCAGGTATGGGAGCATGTGCCAGAACAGCGCGTCGCTGCGTCCACTTTCTGCCGGTACTCCAGGGGCCTCCGTCTGGCCATCCCCCAGGCAGATGCCAGGCCCATCCCCATCTCCTTGAGATGATGGTCAACCTGCTGCAACCATGAGGCACGTGGTCGGCCCACTGGCCTCCTCCACTCATGAGACTCCCTCGCTGAGAGAATCTGGTGAGCAGGATCAGCGTCAGGAAAACGAGCCACATGTCCATACAGCCGCAACTGACGCTCACGGACGATGCAGGTAACAAATTTCATCCGAGTCTCTCTCAGCAACCGCTCGTTGGACACAAAATCCGACCAGCGATAGCCAAGGATTCTCCGAAGACACCTGGTACCAAAGGAATTAAGTCTCCGTCCCAGATCCTTGGTCAGAGTCCAAGTCTCGCACCCATAGAGCAAGACTGGAAGTACCAAGGACCTGAAGACTCGGACTTTCGTCCTCCCGCACAGGTACCGGCAGCGCCACACCCCATGATCCAGTGAATCCATGACTCCCCAGGCCCGACCCAGACGTCTATTGACCTCTGACTCGCAGCCAGCAGAGACATGAATATCACTGCCAAGGTAAGTGAATCTCTCCACGACCTCAACATCCTCACCACAAACAGACACAGACAGGACAGCAGCATCCAAGATGTCACCGAAAGCCTGGATCTTAGTTTTGACCCAAGAAACCCGTAATCCCAGCGGCTCCGACTCCTCATTCAGCACCTCGAGGGCCCCCAAAAGGATGTCTAAAGTCTCCGCAAAGATGACTGCATCATCTGCAAAATCAAGGTCTGAGATCTTGACATTCCCAAATGATGCACCGCAACTTGATCTCTCCGACATCCTCCCTAAAATCCAGTCCATACAAGTGCTGAAAAGTGTGGGGGCAAGTACACATCCCTGACAAACTCCAGTAACAACTGGAAATAAGTCAGAGGTGGTACCACCACACTTCACAGCACTCTCAGTACCAGAGTAGAGTTCAGACATCAGATCGATCAGTTTTGGTGGCACCCCACGAAGACCAAGAATCCTCCAGAGGACATCCCGATTCACTGAATCGAACGCTTTACAGAGATCAACATAGGCTGCAAGCAGCCCCTGCCGAAACTCTCGTCTGCGTTCAGTGAGGACACGAAGGGCAAGGATACGGTCAATTGTTGACCTCTTTGGTGTAAAGCCTGACTGCTCTGGACGCTGGTGCTCAAGCAGATGGTGGCGAAGCCTATCAAGAATTATCCAAGCAAAGACCTTGCCCGGCACTGAGAGTAGCGTCACCCCTCGGTAGTTGTTGCAGTCTTGGCGATCACCCTTCCCTTTCCAGAGAGGGACAACAAGGCCCCTCTTCCAGTCAGTTGGGATGATGCCTGTGTTCCAGGCAGAGCACAAAACTGCATGCAACGACAC
>NC_140977.1:10987076-11054576 GCF_056783735.1 Eptatretus burgeri | reverse complement strand
TCGCCAACCGCTCGTGGTTCGACGACGCGGGCGCCCTTGCAGCTCCCGTGACTCATGGTCGATGGACAGGCAGCTTGGCCCTGGATTGCGGCTTGGCTCAGCTCGAAAGGTAGCGGTTCTGAAAGGCAGTGGTTCTGTCCCGATGACAGTGACCCTTCGTCAGGAGACTGAACTGCCTTTTATAGCCCACGTGGCGAGGCAGATTGACCGTTCTCAAACGTTCACTTGTGGCGTACCTCCATTGGCCCTCCCCTGCTGCACTATGATGTCACAGGGCACAGCTGCTGCTCTGTACATAACAACTGCGCAGCGTAATGTCAGCGCTAAACACTCGTGATTGCCTCACCAATACTGGTTCTGAATATTGGAATAACTGTGGTGAGCAAGGGAGAACACAAGGGAGAAAAGGACTTGAGGATTGAAAAGGACTTGAGGTGGAAGTGATGAAGGGTTTATTTGACCTGTGGCGAGGTTTGAACTGAAGAGGGTGAAGGCATTATGGGGAATTGCAGTATGGAGTTAAAGTGGGGGGAGTGGGGGGGGGGAGACTTTACAGGAGTTAGAGGCTCGGGACGAGGAGCGAAGCACAGCGGGTGCACAGAAATACAGTACGGCAGACGGATGGTGCGTGGATTGCAAGATAGAGAGTTCGATGAAGGGGAAAGACCTACCTAAACCCACAACAATGCATATTCCTTTGTAGCCCATTAGACACGAGGAAGGACCCTCTCTGTAACAAGTAAACATGAAATAACTATCTCGGGAACTGCTATATGTTGGGTGCCATTGCCTTGGGCAATGACGGTTTCACAGAACCGTTACAACATTATGCCTTCTCTCATCTCGTCCTGCATCTTCTTCCCTTTCAAGCTCCTGCCCCTCCTTCATCCGATCAGACTGAAAAATTATGTGTCGAGAATCACTTTGTGAAGATGATAAAGATAGACCTTAGAAAATATAAATAAGGAATGCACATCATACATTACTATCCACTGCCCAGAATAATCGAATCGCCTCTGGTAAGGTAGCTTGTGTTTATTCGGTCACTGTCAGACAGATTTGGGAACATCAAAAATTCTGCCATTTTTTGAATCCTGAATATGGAGCTTCTCCATAGGGTGGAGGACAGAAATATGGCAAATGTTTAATCTAACCTGAGTTTAATATTCTTCAGTTCTTCAACATTTTAAAAGTTTTGGTGAATTTTGAATGCTTTTTGTGATTTGTCTTTCCAGTGAAACAAATGAAACTGGTTTCTCGTTCCAACTGTTCCCAGTTGTTCCACTCGAAAGTTTTCAATCGTCACATGACACAAACTGTTTGTCAAGAAACTGATGCGTTTGACATCGTGTCTTACAACCCCAGTTGTAAAAGCTGTACAGAGACCCTGAAGAATATCCAAGGAAGTAAGAGACCACACAAGCGTTCTGTTTACAGGAAGCATTTTGTTTCTTCGTCACATTTGCTTCAACCTAAAAACATACACACCGAAGAGAAGCCCTACAAGTGTTCTGTGTGTCTGAAGGCATTTGTTCCTCGAGGAACATTAATAAATCATCAAAGAATACACACAGGAGAGAAGCCACACAAGTGTTCTGTATGTTTTAAGGTATTTGTTCACAGAGGAACATTAAAAAGGCATCAAAAAATACACACAGGAGAGAAGCCGTACAAGTGTTTTGTTTGTTACAAGGTTTTCGGTCAATCCTCACATTTATATCAACATCAAAAAATACATAGTGGAAGAAAGCCATACAAGTGTTCTATATGTCCCAAGGCCTTTCTTCTTTCGCAAACTTTGAAGAATCATCAAAGAACACACACAGGAGAGAAGCCATTCAAGTGTGTTGTTTGCAACAAGGTTTTTGGTCATTCGTCACATTTGTATCGACATCAAAAAATACACAGCGGAGAAAAGCCGTACAAGTGTTCTGTTTGCAACAAGGATTTTGTTCGTTCCTCATCAATGAAAAGACATGAAAGAATTCACACAACAGAGAAGTTATCAACCTCACTTTGAGACAGATTTTCACACCGAAGCAAAAACCTGAACAGATACCGCCCGACCCCAAAACTATCACAAACTCGAACAGAACTCGGTGGAGCGCATACCTCCTCCAGGCTGAACGGTTTACGTTTGGTATCCCACTGATGAGCCGCTTCTGATCCGGACCGGAACCAAAATCGAATTGGCTTGTTCTTCTCACCTAACTAACTCGTCCACGACGTTTTTAAATATCATGCTAAACAGTACTATATCGTTTTTGGCCCCATCTCTAAATGGTGAAGAATCACTTCCAGAATTAAGAAATTCTTCTATCCGTACCCAGATTCAGAAAAAAAATCAAATTGATATATATATATATATTTTTTTTTTTCCTTCTCACACACCCAACCTGTTCAAGTTTCATTGAAATCCGTGCATAACTTTTAGAAACAACCTGTTCACAGACAAACCGACAGGGGTGAAAATATAACCTACGTCCACTTTAGGTGGTGGAGGTAACAAAGCTGAAGATGAACGGAGTGGTTTTAAAAGAAGTGCGTTGGTCCACAGAGGAGACCATCCTCCATTACAAAGTACTGGTACATTCCATTCATGAAGTATTGACATATACACAGAAAAAGACAATATTTTTGGGAGCACCTAAAAACGTCAAAAAGTATTTTTTAAATCTGATAAAGTATCACTTAAAAGGATCACGACGTTTATCCCACAAATTACAATCGTAAAAGAAAAACCACAAATGCCAATGGAATGTCAGAAAAAAGGACATAACTGACGAAGTCAGACAACAAGCAACTAAAGCCCAAAGAGAAAAGACCTATAAACATAATAGCCAAAGAAGTAAGATTGGTCAGAAAAAAACATGGATGTTGCTGCGGGCCTGGTTATGTGTCAGACGTGAGTGCTGAAGGTGTGAGACACTACAACACGTGTGGATATAACGATTGTGAAAACACTGCGAGTATAAAAACAACATTGAGAGAGATACAATTTATTGTTTGACATTTCCACAGTCCAGGCTTTCAAATAAAAGATGTCCTTATCAGACTATGATGAATGTGCACAGCTAATGGACGGCCAGAAGACGTTTCAGCCTCTCAACAGGAGCTGTAACCACACACTTTTCAAGTAGTCAAAGCTCCATGAAGTCCCAACTATGGTGAGGAGTGAGGCCGTGCATCAATGTTGAATTCAGACGATGACTCGCCACCGAAATTCCTTTGGCAATGCTGGATTACAGCTGAGTAAAATTGCTCAGACCCATCCCCAGAGGAAGAGTATGTTTCGTCAGCTAACCACCACCGGGCAACATAAAGCCCAGATTGAGAGGATGAAAGTAAGCACGGTGGATGCCGGTGTCGAGCAAGACGAAGACGGGCCCGTGAGTGGAGACGAGGAGAAAACTGCATTATCATGAGCAGGAGTATTTCCCCTGGGAATTCTTTTCTAGCCAACCGGTTTATAAATGCTTTGCCAAACGAGTTTATTTTTCTCCACAACTGAATTATTTTTCATCAAGACTGGAAATACTATTTTATTTGATCTATCCATTCATTCCATGACAATGGTTTTTCTTTAAATGCTTTTCTTTTACACAAAACCTGGTGCACAAAGTGGAATTTTACCTTCCATCTGTTCAATCCAAATTGGCAAAAAACATCCTAAAGGCACAAGGGTCATTTCCACAGACATTCACCAATTTTTAAAAGTTGTTTTGTGTCCTCCTTTCCTTTCCACATCCCCTCATCTTACAACCAGCAGTGAAGTCCACGTTTTTCTATCTGGGATCCTTCAATTGCAATCTTCATTGGAGGAGAACCCAAATGCTCAGACCACTTCGATGCCAATCTATCCCTTGATAACCTACAAAATAGATATGATGTACTGTATACGGGTTACATTGCGATACGATTTAACTCAAACGATGATTAATTTTTGATTTTCCACAAATATACATCGTCCATGCGTCCTCGATGCTTGCATAGTAACACAAAACAAGATGGTTTCATGCTACACCAACGGCTGAAAGACTCTAAAGTTTCCAGAAATTGGACGAGGTTTGTCCGAAATACCCGCGTGTGGATCGGGCCGACAAAATGTTCACATTTGTGCTTGGAAAATATGACAGAGCACTGATTATGAAGCAACAGGGATGGCCAGATCTTGTGGTTATCCACCATGAATGAGAGAGGATGCCATCCCCATGATTAATCAGAAGAAATAGCCGTCGCTCGAAACTGAAACACCATCTCTACCCAGCTACCAGAATATGCAAACAGGCAATTTGAGCGGCGAATCAAACACCTGTTATCACAAGAGCACCTGAAAACAATTATATATCAACACAAATGTCTGTAAATCAAATGAACCACCAGCTCTTTATAGTGGAGAGTATGTATGTATGTAACATCTTCTCCAAGAGGATTTGACCTGGGATGCTAAAACTTTCAAGTTTCCCCCTTCTCCCCCCCACCCCCCATCCCCCTACAATCCCCCATCAACTATCACCCCCACAATACCCACCACCATCCCACATCCCACACCTTGCCTCCACCATCCCCCGCAATCATCACCCCCACAATAACCACCACCATCTCACACCTCTCTTCACCCTCCACAACCCCCCATCCACTGGGGAGGGACATCGACACCTCACAGACATGACAGTGGGACACGGGACGGACACAAATGGCGTCCGGGGAAAGTAGGAAACGGGACGATCCCGTAACATACAAGACACCTGGTCAGCCTGCGACAGTGAGACAAAGCATTCATCGCCCATTTTGTCCGCGGTGTCAGCTGTCAGGCGATGATTGGTATCTCTGCTCAAGTAACATATAAACCAATTCATAAATTAATCAAAAATCCCTCCCTTATAAATCGCCAATTGGACAGAAAATCAAACCCTCCTGAGCTGAAGTGATCATGTGACGGCGGTTTCATCTTTACCAACACTTCTGCCTTCGTCCTCTGAATCGTTCGCCCAAGGCTTGAAATGATTCCGCCACACAATTCCCCCGAAAGCATTCTCCATCACTCCACTAATTTTGTCTCCAATAGTTTCTTCAAAATCCCAACAATCATATTCAACATACTGAGAACCTTCGGAGTCGCAGACGATGGTGGAATCGGTATCTGAATCTGAGCCTGACATGCACTGTTCCTTTACGTAGACTGCCATTCGGATCAATATAGCTTCAAGGTGTCACTGGCGAAGTAAAAAAATCGACACTTTAAAGATTTTTTTTCGACACTTTTTGTGATTGGCAAAAAAAATTTCAACTTTGTTTCCCTTCAAATGAGGCCGTGATTAATGATTCTCAATGATTTTCAGACGAAAAAAAATTTGCTTTTGGGTTCCCAACTGTGGAAAGTGGTATTTGTGGTCACGTAGAGATAGTCTGCACAACTTTGACAGGGATAGTGCATTTTTGTTTAAACGTTCAACTGTAATCGTTTTGAACTTTGGAGATTCCTCCTGTGTGACACTGTTTATCCATCCATCCATTGGGACCACACACTGTGCAGAGTGTTGGTGCTGCCTAAGCAATCTCCTTGGCTATTGGGCACAATCCTGGACGGGTCGCCACTCCGACACAGAATACCAGCATGCTGGCACTCATTTTTCCGACCTCGGATGACGACAGGCCGAGTTAACCCCACCAGGTATTAATTCAACAGCTGAGCAGGATTTGAACTCAGGACCCTCGGATCCCAAGCCCGCCACCCTAACCATTAAGCCAACACCAGGCATGACACTGTTTATGAAACCCAAAAACTCAGAGTAATGATCACTGATTCACTTGATTTTGCTACACCAAAATGGGATCAACATTTTTGGGATATGGGATTTTTAAGGGATTTTTTTTTTCTGGGTTGAAGATGGTTGAAAATGCTTTGAATACATCGTGTTTGTTGTTTTGTAAATACCTGTTTTTATTGTTTTGATAATCGTGTCCATAAATGTTTTGTTGCAGTTTTCTGCTTCATTTCCCTTTTTCTACGACTCTTCGATAAAGTTCCCATCCATCCTCACTGTTGGAAGTTCCACATTTCTTGGCAACATTTGTTCCAACTTGGAAAGGTGAAGTTCAAGCGAGTGGAGTAACTTCTTTAAGGCAGTGATACATCCTTCAATCTGTTTATTTATTATCCCACAGTCAAGATTTTCTCTTTGAAAGGTCTTTGATCTGGGAAAGACAATAAGGCGGATGAGAGGTGGCTTTCTTCCATTTCTAATTATTCCTCTTGCAGAACACAGTGCAGTCAGGGCTCTCACAATTGGGGATTCCGGTAGTAGTAAGAGAGGGCAGAATGAGCAAGACCCTATGTGGTATTGTCGAAGAGAGGGAACGCACCAACTTCGCGCTGTTGGGAGAATGACAAATCTTTGGAATGCATCTCCTGTCTTGAGATTTCAATGGTGTTACAGACTTTATTTGCTCAGTGCAACTCAGGAATCCCTTGGTTCTGAGGAATATATGCAAACAGTGACTTGGCTCTGATGCTGGCTTTGTGATATGACCCCTGTGAAAGTGTTACAGTAAAGAGTAAGTTCAAGGACTTGCAAGGACTGCACCTCTTCAAAGGGTGGAGGAGCTTCTTGTGAGCCAACAGTCCAACAATATTCCATATGTGGTGCCAAACTTTGTCTGCAGACATCCTCCTGGAGTTGGGTTACCTTTTTCTCAGAGGTTGGTGGCAGTAGTTGCATTCCAGCCACCGTAAAACGCTTCATTCCACAACACCCACAAATATAGCAAATAAAACTTTAAAACCCACTCCATGGAAGTACCTCCTGTGCAACACAAAGTAACACACAAAGCGTCATTTTGTCGAAGCAACTTTAATGGCAACCCTTCAAATGGAGTAAACCCAAATTCTCTCCAATGAAATGTATATACCTCTTTGCAGACATTTTTGTGACCTCACACCATCTACGATTTCCTGTCCCTTGTCTTGGAGCACATGTAACGACAACACTTGGTGGGTCTCTCCCTGGATGGTGGTCGTCCATTTATCTTGCACCCCAGAGCATTGACACCATGCTTGGCTCCTTTCTGAATAGCTTGTGGTTCAGCCAACCAGTCTTCCATCCGACTGTTGATCAACTGGTTACCAAGCTCACTCAAGATTGCTCGAGTTGTTCGAGAGACGTTCAGGAAACTTAATTGTCGACACAATCAGAGCAGCAACATCTATCATGTTGAAGAAGATGGCCATACGCCAGTACAGAATTTTCCTTTTACGGGTGTGTGCAGTGTGACCAAATAGCTCAAGTTATCAACTCCACCCTTTGTTTTGTTGTCGTACACCAGGATATCAGGATTGTGTTTGGGATTATCTTCTGCAGGCACATCCTTGTTATGATGAAGGGTTGAGAGGCAGATGACACTTTTGTTTTTCTTTGGAACGTGACACAATTGTGAGGTTTTTTTATATTTTTTTTCCCACTAAATCCAAATGTTGCCGACCACTTCACGACGATGACTCTTGCATTTCAGCAGGAATATCAGGTTTATTGCTTCTCAAAGTCCCTTCCAGTGTGTTATTTTGCTGATCCACTGTGACGTTTTCAGGCATAATTTTCAATTGTTTTTGAAAGTGTCCTTGCCTTTCATGTGATGATCGCTCGCCTTGAGAATATTTGTTTTTGGAGATTTAATTTTCCAACAATCATAGCACTCGGGAACGTCGAACAGCGGCCAGACTGAAATATTGTTTTTGTATCCCACTGATAGGCCATGGCTTGTTCTTGTCACAAAATCTTCTCGGCTGGTTCTTGTCACCTACCCAACTCGTCCACCAAGTTTTGTCATAATCCACCCACAACATTTTGAAATATGTTGTACTGTGTATCGTTTTTAGCACCATCTCTCAATGGTGAAGAATCACTTTTAAAGTTCTTGTCAGCGTTGTCATACACCCAACCTGTCCACCAGGTTTTGTCTGAATTGGTCCATAACTTTTTTGAGATATCCTGGTCACAGCCAGACAGACGGACGTGAAAGCATAACTTCCGTCCACTTTCGATGGAGGAGGTAACAAGCTATTTCCAGATGTGATGCATTTTGGAGAACAGTTGGGTACCATCTTATGCGGCATGGATAATCGTCGTGTTACCCCGCATGCTTTCACAATTACTTGGTCTGTCTGTTACTTCTTCCCCGCATAAACAATGGTAGTGCCCAACACGTGAAGAGTTGTTCAGACGAATCTTCAGCGGAATCTTCAGCCTGCTTCTGGGCTGCCAATCGGGTGCTCCCAACTATTTGGTGTCGACGCCACAACTGGGAAAGATTATAAAACAGATAGAGTCCTCAGATGAGTATATACCAGCCCGCTCGAAAGGGAGAGCAAATCGGCTCCAGGCTGATTTGCGATCGCCAGAAGCACATGCACATGGTCAGCGCCTCCCACTCGGGTGATCTGGTGTCAATTGAGAACGTGGTCTTCGTCCAGTGCTGCATCATCACCTGTGAGGAGAGACAGTTAGATAAGGCAGACAAGATGATTTGTATTCAGGCTCTGAATGCGAAATTGATTAATTTGCACAAGGAATGCGGTAATGAAACTATTTTTTTTCACCCTTTTCGGAGTTATTACCCTCGCCAGAGGAAAGGGATCACATTTGGATCCGTTGAGAACAGAACTTGAGTGGTTTTTCTATGCAACCACTTGTTTGATTGATTGACTATTCATATCGTATGTTTGAATGATAATTATGATGTCACAGGTCACGTGTGACAGGTATGTTGGGGGGGGGGGGGTGGGGGAAGTTGATAATAATTGATGGGTCACGGTCTGGCAACCATATTGAATGAAAATCTTTAAAATATTCTTTCTCTTGAACCGCTTCATCGATCGACATGGAACTTTACAATTATGATCTTGCGGTGATACCAAAGGAATGTTTTAAGGTTCAACCTGATCAGACGCATGGTCCAGCAGCCAGAATTATTATATATATATATATATATATATATATATATATATATATATATATATATATATATTTTCTTTTAAATCAGCCTCATTTGGCTGTGCCTGGATGGGTTTGAGGGTGAAGGAGCCGCAACTGAAACCCGAATCTATCCAGGTTCCTCCTGATGACTTCATCTTTGCTTTTTTTTTTTGTTTGTTTGGGTTCCTTCTGATGACTCCAATGCAGGACGTGTTCCAATTTGGTCTCTCATTTGAATTGAATGTATTTTCATTCAATTCTAAATTCAACTGAATTTTTTTTTAAACATAATCAGTCAGGTGTCCAAAGTGGGACGTCTTGGTACCCGGTCATTACTGCCAGCTGTGAAAAGGTGCAGTTCCAGTTGTCTCATTAATTACGTAACACACCAGTACACAAACGCCACACAAAATACACCACACAAAACAAGTCCTGGTGAGGGTCTACAATATCTGATTGCTCTTTTTCTTGTTGACTTTTGAACCATTACATGTACACTGTTGCCAAATGTATTAGGACAGCACAACAAAGGTTAAACCCTCCCAACCTTCCTGCATAAATTTTTCCCACATTGCAAAACAGCACGCAGTTTAAAAGGTGTGCAGCAGGTATTTTAATTGTCTCAATTGAGATGCCATGAGGCGTCGAGCCTTTTCGGATGAACAGTGATTTGTCCTTTTGGGGGGAGAGAGATGTTGCAATATCAAGTCTTATACCCATGCTTTTTTTTTTGGGGGGGGGGGGAAGAAGGATATTGTAATCTGCTCCGTCCCCCTGTGTCTGTTTCTGTCACGTTGTCTCCGAAACGGTTATGCAGAAGAAATTCACTAAACCTGGTAGTTATGTTCACCACGTGGCACGAAGGTGCAAGAGCAGGATAATTTTGACCCCGCCCCTTGAAAATTACACTGCTCTTTTGCACCCATGGGGTGGGGTTAAAAGGTCAAAATACCAAAAAAAATGCAATTACGGGCAGATTTTAACACATTCTTTCATGAATATTTGTACATGAAATCAACATTAGGGGATGCATGAAATGTGTTATGTTTTGGGGGGGGGGGGGTTTGGATCTGGCCTTTTTGTGCAGTGGTTCAGGGGCCAAATTTTTGTCATACCTTGCACAACTTGAGAACAAGACAAAATAGGTATCATTTTGTTCCTTAGGATGTCTACTTAAGGAAAAGTGATGTTGTACTGGTGAAATCTCCTGCTGACATGGCATATTAACCCCTTGCATCCGGAAACATTGAAAATATGGAAAGAGGAGAAAATATAAGAAATTTATTTCCCGCATAGGTTTTTATTCTTCCTGAATGGTAGAAACACTCAAAACACTAGCACATATATGCTATTCTGATGTACTTGAGCAACTGTTTTTGTGCAATGAACTATGTTAATCCTTTAACTCCCCCATTCCAGCACTTTTCCCTCAACACTTGAACACAGCTTTGATTTACTGCTCCAGCAGAGCCGATAATTTTGTCATCGCATGTTGTCAGGTACTTCACACAGGAATTGTATGTTCCAAATAATACATAATCAAGATTACAAGTGAATTTAACTCTTTATGTACCGTGAAATACGTTAAGCTTTATCAAGACAATATGAGATAGTCCATTTTTCATGATCGGAAATCACTGTCAGGTTTGGGACACCCTATCACTTTCTCTCCAGGGCTTTGCCTTTTACCACAATGGGATTAGTACATTATTCACTAACAGATCAACTTACATAATTAATGGTCCTATATTCAGGCTTAATATCCTTCAGTACAAAACAAGAAGAATGATTACCAGCACCCAAATCATCAGAAAAGGGATCTTAGGTATCTCCACCATCTGTTTCACCTTCCACCTCCTCTGGTATGGCTTCCTATTGAATGGATTACTGCAGTCTGACCTACAGGAGCAGATCTGTATGCACTCTAGACCTGCTTGCAAGCATTGGCATTTCAGACCTTCACAGTTCTTGCCCATACAATACAAATGTGTAACATCCCTTACTTCAGCAGGAGCAGATTCATTCATGTAGAAGACAGGTCGAAGTTCATTCACATTGTCCATATGCCATCCATGACCGACAGGACCCGCGATTTCTGATCGAGCAATATGACTCTGACATCCATATCATGGTCTGATATCGGGCACGAAGGGAGTGTTGCTTGTAGGCGTCTTCCGTGGGAGGCAGTTGCAAGGCTGGTTTGTCTGTGGTAGTGGCAAGGTGATAGCACAAATTATTCCATGATGCTTGTCTTTTTGCTTTCTTTCCATTCATGAGCAAGGCAAAGTCCATTGCAGATGATGTGAATGACTCTTCATACTGGAGGTTCCCTAAACATTGCAGTGCTTCGGCATTTTCCATGAGGACTGAATAGGCGGTCTTCTTTCCCATCCGGTACATGGGAGATGTACTGTCACAACCAGACAGTGCATGGACTGCAGGTACAGTGCAAAGTCCCAGGGAGAATGTGATAGGTGTCCCAGTCTTACATCCCAGCGAAATCAAGTTATGGCAAATTGCAAGGACTTTGAAATCAATCTTGCTCAAATCTGCGACTGATTCAAATGTGACTGCCCCATCAAAATCCCTTTGGGATGTACACCATGCAATGAAATCATAAAGGGGGTTTGGGACAAAGGCTTTAGCTTCACTCAAGTTGGTCTTCCCACTGGGGTCATACCCTTCAGACTGGAAAGTAAGACCTGAAATCAAATTGTGAATAATACCAGCAGCCCTGTGCAAAACAACCGTGTCATTCTCTGAACTCTGAGCCAATGATTGGTTAAGTAGTCGACAGGACAGTGGATTCCATCTCCTCACAAATACGATTCAAAGCTACATCTTCATCAGGCTGTTCATGAGCGTTTTGCATCTTTCGTTTTGCAGTTTTGATGTTGTAGTCACTGATGTAATGCGAGTAACAGGAGCGATGGTGCTTTGCATCCATTGCAAAGAGGTCAGGGTATGCCAGCATGCGCATCTTGATTTCTTCATCGTTTCGTTCAATTGCGGCATCTAGAACATGATGCCGCGTTGATTCACCAGTACCAACTGCTATTTCCATCAACTTCTCCTTCCGCTCATATGATGACCCACAGACAAAGCAATCAGTTCTTACATTAAACTTTGAAGTATCCAACCGCCTAAGCCTGGGTAGACCAGGTAGCGTTTCATTCTTGTCATCAGATACAGCTGCGCGTTTTCGAGCATAACAAACGTTGCTCTTTGCGTTGTAGTGAGCTCTGCACTTTTGGTGATATCTGATCTTAATGTTTTTATTTAGAATGTCATCAGCAATGGGTGAGAGTCGAGTGAAAACATCATCTTGGTGATTGTTCGCAGCACTGAGGATTGATTTAAGCCTGTCTATTGTAGGGTTGGCCACAACTGGATTATCACCTCGTACCTTCGTCAAAGAACCCTCGCAGAAGATACAGCGATCTTCATAACTGTTCTTCTTCTTCTTTGCAGGGGGTTCCTCAGCAGGCTCCATTGTGCAAAAGCTGCAAAATAAAATGGGGGGACTATTCAAGACCATGTACAGAAGTTGTCCCATCCCAACATTTTTTTTCCTTGTACATTTACAGTGCGGTACATTTATCAATAAATTAGCGGGTTGCCGTAACATGTAGTTACTGCTATTCACAACAGATGTCTCTACTGAGGTGATCAGAAATTATCAGTATATGGGTATTGTTTTTTAACAGATAAGGAAAAGGGGAAAGGTAATTCACAATCAGCAAACTTGTAACCTGGCCTTGGCCCCAAAGGGGTTAAGTACCGGTAGCCAAAGAGTCTTGAAGTGTGCATGTTATTCTGACTCAATTGGCATACCGTAGAATGAAAGTGAAAGTACATGTATGTCTAAACCATGCCTTTTTTTTTTCAAAAATATCATTCCACTCTCTCCTCATTTGAAATGTTGTATAGAGATTTACCTTTGCCTCCCCTTTGTTCTTGAGAACAGGAAGTCCTACTTTGCAAGACAATTCATTGCCATTGTTGACTGTTTAGTCATGAATGGTTTCAACTCGTTTTTCAAAAGAATGAAAGCTGGGAGTGACATCTATACCCAGGCTTGGTTATCTATCATATTCTATGGGAGGCAACTTCAACAAAAAATCAAGGAATCTCAGAAAATTAAAACTATTTTTTAAAAGCTTCCCATAATAGGGGCTGAAGGGTCAACGCAGGGTTTTTATACCCTTGTAACTCTCCATCTGGATGGAAATGGCTTCAAAATATTAAGAATCAAAAGGAAATGGTCTAAAACCACTTTTTTTTAAACATGGATAGAGCAAATCCGAACACAAGCGACAAACTTTTCATTCATTTTCTTGAATTTTCATGTATGCCACAAGTAGGGGGTTAATACGCCATGTCAGCAGGAGATTTCACGAGTGCAACATCATTTTTCTTTAAGCAGACATCCAAATGAACAAAATAATACCTATTTTGTCTTGTTCTAAAGTTGTGCAAGCTATCTCCATTTTTAGGGCCCTTTTTGGAACTCTGCCACTACACTATTTGATTCATGCCTTGAGGGGACTTGGGGTCTTTAGGGCCAAAACGGTGGCGGGGGGTGGGGGGTGGGGAGGGAGGGTACAAAAAGTTCATATTGGGTAATTCTGGTGGAACTTTTTTCCATCTTTCAACTTCGTTTCAGGTGGGGAATTTGCGATGGCGTGCCATCGACTTCGCTCGAGTTTGATATTCAGTTCGCAATTTAACGTCCTTTCATCATTATCTCAGTCTTTCTTAACTGTGGTTTCATTTATCATGGTTGTTTTTCTTTGTCTTCCTCAAAATATCCTTTTCCTTCCTTATTTCACTCTCCTTCCTCTTGTTCATCTAATTGCTGATATATTTTATGGATTTTTAATTTAAATTGCAACTTGATATTATTTTCCAAAAAAAATTTTTTTCCATTAAAATTGTTGACTTCTCTTTTTCTTCCTCCCTCCGCACCCTCTTCTTTCACAGAACCTGTAAAGAGGAAGCGTGAGCACCCCAGAACTTCCATAGGGCCAAGTAGCAACTCCTGGAGGTGTTGGGAATAGCAACTCGAATCCTGGAGGTGTTGAGAAGGCGACCGTTGTTTAACGCAAGCATTAGTGAAACCGCTTCACCTCGTCCACCCACAGCCTCACATCCTTCATTTCCCCACAACATTTATTGTTGGAGTTCCTGCACATTTTATACTCCTACCTGGGAATTTTTTTTTGGGGGGGGGGGAATTGCATTGTGGGGTTCATGATAATCCCATTGTTCAGAAAGCGAGAAATGCCTTGCTCCAGGTATTTCTCGCTTTATTGAAGTCTCTTCCGCATTGAATGATTTTTAGTAATATTGTTGCGAATCTGGAAGCCACGATCACACTCAACATTCAGGTCCTTTAGCTCGGTTATCTTGGTAAGTATGTGTTTTATAGATAGCTCCCCTTCCCTTGTTTAATGGGTAAATCAATGTAAATGCGCTGTCATTTACTCTAATAGTTAGGAGTTTTATCGAGATTCTGCGAAGAAGAAGAACCACCCTCCCGCCCCGAGATTCTGAGACGTAAACAAGGATGACGGTTGATCAACTCCCGCCCCGAGATTTTCCCCGTGTGTCGGGAAGGGGGAGGGGGAGCGTGTCAAAGCGCATAAAAAGGAGTGAGTGAATCGGAGCGAGCCAGCCAGCGAGCGCTCCTATCGTCGTCGTCATCGTGGCCTAGGAGGTCGAGAAGTGCTTCTGTCGTGGTGGAAGAAGTCGTCGTCGTCGTGGTCTGAGAGGTCTGGGCTGGTCGTGGCCGTCTAGAACGTCTTCTTGCTCCTCCTCCTCCGGAGGGACGAACTCGAGATGGACCATCTGCCGAATGGAGTCGAGGTTTTGGTGGCCGGGACGGGCGCCGACCGAGTCAGCTGGAAGACCGCATGAGGCGGAAAGATCCAATATAGACCCTTACCTCCAGCTCACCTTCCCTCCTAGCTGGGGGTATTAATAAAGGCATTAGCCACCACTTCTTTTGGGTGTGTGTGTTCGTGGGCCCGTCTTATAAGTAATAAACCATTAAGTGCTTTTGCTGTAAATTATTTGCTTTGCTTTAGTAGGTTTAATTCTGCTCTTACGTGCTTCCCTAATCCCCCCATAATTGTTGTATAAATAAACCCCGATTGTTAAATGTTTCAGTTCGTTCACGTCCCTTCTTTCATTGACTGAGCGTGTCGCGTGCTAGGGAAAATTAGCAAGGCCGTTGTGCCGCCGGGGACATCTGGACTGACGGTTCTCGGCGACGAAACCGCTTGGAATCACACACGGAACGAGCGCACTAAGCGGCTTGTTTCCGTACGAGTTCCGTCGAGGGTGTGAAGACGCGGTAGATCGTCACATGGTCTCTAGGTATTTTGAGATTTGGCGAATAACCCTGTACCACGTGGTGGAAATATTGACGCTTCACGGTCCAAAACAAAGGACCCGTCGACTCCGGACTTATCCGGGGCGACGATCTGAATTCCGGGCGATCGGTCGAGCCGACTTGCGGGTCCATCCAGCGGTCGTGCCCGCGGCCGACGTCCCGGCTCTGCAACAATATCTTCCTAACGTGTGAAATCAAGTCGATGGTTGGGTGAGTTGAACATGCTCATGGATCCCTTTTCTTTGGTAATGGTATTTCGACTGACTGCATCCTCCTTTCGGACAAATTGCATTCCTGCCCCACACATGTATAGACAGCTGTTAAAATCTTAATTTCCTCCTCCCAAACTACCTTGGTGTTCAATTTCGCAGTTCTTTCAAGGCTCTGTGGACCTCACATTGCATCACGATTGGTTCTTGCTCATGTTCTTTCTTCAAATATTACTCTCGCGCGTCTTTCAATCCTGACAAATCTCACACTCTCACCCAGTCTCCAAAAGCACAGTCTGCAAACTCCTTCCCCTGCCATCTACTTCCTGAATCATCCTCTCGGAGAAGTTTAGGAACTCAAACTCCTGGGTCTCACTGTCATGAGCTTCTTTGGGCAAACCACATTTCAAAATTCGCCTCCAAAACCAGCTGCCAACTGGGCATCCTCCATCGTACAAAGTCCTTCCTTGGCATACCTGAACTCCTCTCGGCATCTTGATTGAATGGTGATGTCTGGGTTGGCTCCTGTGCCTCGCATCTTCCTCTGCTTGACACTGTGGAAACCAAGGCCTTCAAGATTATTGGAATCCCATGCGATGAAGTTGAGTTTGTTGGGCTTTTTGCGTGGAAAAAAAGATGTCTGTGATGTTTGGATTCTGATTTTAACCGTCCGCGAGGTCGTCTTGTCCCAAACGCGGAGCGTTTCCGCACCGGATTCCCTCCACGCAGACGCCCGCGCGAGTTACGTGCGAGCGGCGCACGTTGGCTCGCATGGCGGACCCAGTGAAGGCGAGCGCTCGTTGCGATGTGCAGGGTGACGACAAGGCCCCAGGTATCGTCCGACGGAAGGGACGAACTCGCGAGTGGCAGACCGCCGCCCTGGTGGTGGGAAAAAATAAAAATAAAAAAGGCCTTGCTCCAAGTACACGACCTCAGCCAGGATGTTGCAAACATCCTCGCTTGGGCAAAGGAGCACTACTTAGTGGGAAGGGTTTAGCGATAGATATACAGGCCTCATGGGGCAGGAACAGTTCCTCATGGGGCCCATGGAACAAGTTAGTGGGTATGTTAGGTTAGATTTAGAGATGGATTTTAGAGACATGGACAGACATGGAATGTGTAGTGGAGACGTAGATTAGCTACGTAGGGTTAAAAGGAACATGCACTATTTTAAGGGATGATGCGGAGCACGAGTTAGTAAGGGGAATTTAGTTCGCAGAATGGCAGTGTTGAGTGATGAAAGTGAATGGAAAAATTGAAAAACATAATGAATGAATGAATGGGTCAGCGGACCTGAATGTGTGAATGGAGCGAATGTGGAATGCATGGTGCGAATTAATGATTGGGGGGAGGAGTGAATCCCACCCAAGTGACCCCGGGGCCAGTGTTATGTTCGTGGGTCAGTTAAATTTACCAAAAGGAGGTCGTTCTGTTGGTGGTGGTGTTCGAAGGCACGATACCTTTTGGAGGGGTGCAAGAGTTCATTGCCTGGCTGGGAGCGTGGCTGTTGAAATGAGTGTATTGAGGGGATGGCACTCTGGGCAGCGGACTAGTCGGCTGGAGTAGGCCATGGGTCTGAGGGACCAGGATTGTGTAGTGGGCACGGGCGACCCTCGGAAAGGGACCTGGAGCACCAAAATGCCATGTGGGCATGGAAGGGGGGAAATGCCAGGAAGGGAACCCCCCCTCTACGTTCAGAGGGAACAGGTAGGCTCGAAGACAGCCTTAGGGCCCGGGGGTGCCGTAGTTTGAGTTCGGCAGACGGAAGTCCCTGCCAGTTGAGCCACGCTGCCCAGCCACGAAAATGTGCAAGGGCACGAGAGAAAATGAGGGCTCGGTCCAAATTAATAATGGACACCATCACAGGCGACGGGATTCGTGGTTGTTGGAACCGATAGTTTAAAGGTCCCATGACACTCAAAGGTTTCTGGTTATTTATATCTTAACTTGACCTTCCTCGTGAAGAAATCACCCATGTTTCTTTTTTTAATATCAACAATGGGATAATTGGACCAATATTTCGAACATTTGTAGTGCTTTTCACAACTTGCTATGCCCCGCCCCTCAAAAAAGTTGAGTTCAGCGAACCGCACGTCACGTGACCATTGATGTCATCTGCTGAACGCGACTCGCTCAGAGTAGATTGATTTGACGTCGCGCGGCCGTATTAAGTACGTACAAATGCATTGTGTGCATGTGTTTGCTATCTCACTGATCATCTTAATTCCTATGATTGTTTCGCGGGAAAAGAAATTCTGCTTCTGAGTATGCACAACAATCACGAGGCAATTATTTCTCCCTTTACTACCTTGTCGTAGTCGTGTACAAATCCAATACATGTATGCACAATATAGGGCTATACCATGTCCAAAAAATATAAAATGTGACTGTTGAACCTTTCCATTAAAAAAGAAACTTACAGGGACATACAAGTAAAATACTAAAGATTAATATTGCATCATTTCAAGGCGCAAGGAGATAATTTTAAAATCAAACAATGTGAAAAACCTGCACCCACATTTTGCAGCTTATTGAATTGTTCGTTGAAACTAGTCTGCTGGGATAGGTACGATTCCACATACATGCAAGCCAGGTACGGCTGCACTCGACATACATGGGTTTATTCAAAAGTGAAGGTACTGCTTTCATTGGCTTGCTGTTCATTAACATTTAGCCAAAATGCTGAAATAAATGAACGGGGAAAAATATGTTGGCACAAGTATGAAAGACAAATTTATCTGTCCTATTACACGGCCTCATAGCCTCGGGAACGAAGAGTTTGTTGTTCTGGAGATGACGTCATGTGGGTTACGCCTCTTTCAGTGGATTTTGGCAGAATTTTTAGTGGTGTTGCTTAAGAGGTTTGTTTTTTTTTTATTTTACATTTTACAGAACGAGTATTGTGAAAAAAAAACATTGTCAGATGAGAAATCACGATGAAAAACTCCTATAGGACATATATATGCAATTTCAGTACTTTTGGGTGTCATGGGACCTTTAAAGTGACAGGCGTGTTGAAAAGCCCCGGGGATAGTTTAAAATGTAATAAATGCTGGGGTAGTGAGAAAAAAATGTACCCCTTCGCACCATCCATCCCTTCGCTCTTTGTAGGCCGCTGAACCCACCCTGGGAAAGATTGCTGAACTCTGGAGGCTATTCTGAGGCTTTGTTGGGCCTCGAGGCAGGACACTAGTCTCTCCCTTATTCCCCTCAGGAAGGAGCTTAGGGGTTGGGAGTAGACGGACAGGATAGGTTAGCCGGACAAGGACAATAGGAGGGTTAGGGACACTTGGAATTACAAAGAAAAAGTAAAGAGGGGTCAATTTTGTTTTCTTGTTGCAAACTAAGGGAGTGGGTATGGACAGACAGGCAAAGGCAATAGGTTGGGGTAGACGGTTGGTCCGAGCCCGTTTCCGGACCGGCCGGCACCACCGCACTCCGTCCACAACCTCACGGGACCATACCAGAGGCCGGCCAGCTTCATATGCCGGCCTGTTGTGCTACAGTTGCTGGTCCGCATCTGCCTTGCCATGCCTTTGTTGCCTGCCTTTTTTCTTGACCCCATGCCTGCTTGACCTTCGTTTCATTGCCCCCCATGTCACCAACTCACCATGTGTGCCAGGACCATCTCCAGTGTTTTGCAAGGACTGCCCTGCAGGCAGCCACACCACAGGGACTGCATTGGTGCAGCCCGTGCATCCATCATCCATCTTGTGTTTTGCATCCTGTCCATTCTTCATTCCATTCACATGAGCCAGGGACTGCATTGAGCAGCCTGGCTGCCTCCTTGTCTTCTTGCGTAAAGGCCAGTTTAAGTTCAAATGGCCTGTGGGACGGCGCATGGCCTGCCGTGTTAGGGTGAGTTTCCTCCAGCAGCTGAGGTATGAAGGAAGAAAGGAAAAAGAAAAAAGGTTCAGTGAGACAAAAAAGGGACCTTTTGAGCAGGCCCTGAAGACGTCTGACCTTCAAGCTGCTGTGCACTCACCTCCACAAAATGATTAACTTTACTGTGACTTTTTCCTTCCATAGATCACAGGTCCTGGGCCATGGTTAGTGTAAATATTAGAAAATGTAAATAAGTTTTGCAACCCACCTATGTTTGGCTTAGCGCCAGCAATTTGGTTAAGTTGTCCATGTGAGTCTGTTAGTTTTGTTACGTAGCGCACTAGGTTATTTATTTTTGGGACATGTATGCAAATGTCGCACTCAGGAATCCGTAGGTAAAACGTACTTGGGGAGGAACCTACTCCTGCATGGCACACGAAAATTTACGACTCGGGACGAGTCTGTAAAAAGGGGAGGGGGTAGTGTTGCAGATTTGGAAACCTTGTGCACACAGCCAGAGTCCCCGTAGTCCAGTTATTTCGATAAGTATGTGTACAGTTAGAATCCATCCCCTTCTGTCTAATGGGAATTTCGTGTGTGGTTCGAGTTATTTTTTTGGTTAGGTTTTTACAACTACTACTACTACATCCACTACAACACCGCCACTGTCCCGGACTCGACCGGTCGCCATTGCCCACGTGTTTTTGGCTGAAGGCGTGGGCGGAGCCTCCATCGCCTCAGATCGAGGCTCCGTCCCAAGGAAGGCATGGACCGTTTCCTCCAGCCAATGAACGAGGGGCGAGCATGACACGCACGCCACAGCCAATCGGTAGGTGACCACGACTTGTCCGACAACCCCTCGTCCAATCAGGGTTTGAGAGAGAGAAGAGACCCCTCCCACCTCAGAAGAGTAGAGTGGTTGTCTGGACCAGTTTTGGAGGGAGAGGAGATCGTGGCGATTGCAGAGCGGTCTGTGGCTGAGTGGTTGGTGACGAGGGCTCTGCAGGTGGTCGTGGTTGGAGCAGTCTGGTCCTTTGGAGGGCAAGTCTGGTGACCGAGCAGCCAGGGTGGTGGGCCGTGGACTTTGGGTCGTGGGTTCGAGTCCCACCGTGGTGGTTCGAGTCCGTGTGACCGCACGAGGCGGGACAGGTACCCCGGCCCGGCCCTACCGAATAGACCCACGGGGTCCAGTTTCTTTTGTGTGTGTGTCCGTGGGCCCCGTCTTTAAGTAGGATTGTTAAGTGCTTTTGCTCATTGTACATTGCCTGTCTTTTGTTCGTGATAACTCTGCTCTGTGTTCCCCTCCCCGATTATTGTTATAAATAAACCCCTGTTAAATGTATCAGCTCGTTCTCTGTGCTTTCCTTCATTGGCCTAGCAAGGTGCGTATTGAGAAATAGTAAAGCCGTTCGTGCCATAAAATTGTTCATTTGGTCCGGCGCGGCTTTGGTAACTTCTGCTCGGTTACGCCGGATCCGAGTCGGTGATGGCATCTCGACTCGGACAAAGTCGGCTGAGGGTGTGGTTTCCCCAGTAGTTGGACGGCGTGAGTACTTCGGTAAATTGGAATTGGACAAGTGGACCCTACCTCGCGCCGTCAAAATATTGGCGACCACGGTCCTCTAAGTGACCCGTGAACTTTCGGAGTTGTCCGAGAGTCACGACCTAAATTCCGGGTGTTCGATGGGAGATGGCTCGACTGCTCCCCTTGGTGGTCGTTTATTGCCGCTGAACCCCGGCCCACAATATTGGGTAATTCTGGTGGAACTTTTTTTCCATCTTTCAGCTTTGTTTCAGGTGGGGGATTTGCGATGGCGTGCCATCGACTTCGCTCGAGTTTGATATTCAGTTCGCAATTTAACATCCTTTCATCATTATCTCAGTCTGTCTTAACTGTAACTTAACTGCATCAGTGTAAACATCTGCTGCAATGAAGCGACTCCCTCCACTCAGTTGTTCGGCTCAAAGCGTGCCTTGAGTGCGTGGGGTCTTCCTGATGGGAAGTTGAGAATCGATCATGAAACTTGTAGATGTGTGACCATCGAATGCATGGATTTTGATCCTTTCTCAGTATCTACTCGAAAAACTTTTCCAAATCCATGCTTGCCTTCGAAAATGGTGGCTGAGCGAACCCATTGTGCACTGCACTCATCATGGCTGAGTAAGCTCTTCTTCTTATTCTTTTTTTTTATTTTAATGGTGCTTTCAGAGCCTGTTGGCTCGAAACACGCCACGCACCTGAACGCGATCAAAATTATTTATTAGCCCATCGAATGTAAGGAAATTTAAATGGATTTCCCACACTCCTTCAGGAATTTTAGTACCAGCTTCGAGTTGAGGGTGCTTCTGGTTCATCAGCCTCAACACTCCCAGTAGATCCAACACCTTGATCTCCCTTACTCCTACTTTCTGCACAAGATGCTGCCTGGGTCCCTCATAAAGAGGGCAATTTAGGAATAAATGATTTAGATCTTCGTGTTTTCTACACGTCTCACAAAACCCCGTAGGGTGGCACCCAATTTTATACAGGTATGAATTTAGGTCGCAGTGCCTGAGTCTTAGCCTTCCAAGAGCCACCTGGTCTCTCCGGGAGAAGCATGGGAAGTTCTACTGGAGATACCACATCCGGATGCACCGTGTGACAGAATCTTCCCTTCGTGCTGGAGTCCCACTGAAATTGCCATTTTTTTCTCGATCTGGTCCATGGCCAGAGGAATAATTTCCGATGGTCCCAGGGGGATTTAGGTGATATTTTCCAGTTTGAGGGCATGCTCAGCCGCTAGATCACAGGCCTCATGAACACCAATGCCGACATGAGCAGGGATCCAACACAGGTCGACCACCAGACCCCTCCACTAATGCCCTGACCACCCTGAAATCAGGGATGCATATTGCTGCAGCTGTGCAACCAACACAAGGTTCTTTGGAGCCATCTGTATATCCATGTAATGATTGACTCCATATTGAATTGATAAACTCAATAGCCTGATTGCATGCGGCCGCAGGATTAACCGTGTCTGATTTTCCCCAGAGATCCACATGAAGGAGAGGGGGTTCGAGGGTCCAGGGGAGCCAAATCGAAATTTTATGATGGGGGTTCATCGGAAGGGAATCCAACCCCATTTCCTTTGCAGTCATTTTACATTAAACTCGGGGAAGTGAGGTTCTTGTCAAGCTTCAGATATTCCCAGCAGGTGGCAAATAAGGCTTGACCTGGATGGAAATAAGACCGTTTATATTTTTATTATTATTATTATTATTATTATTATTATTATTATTATTATTATTATTATGTGATGGAGATTGTGGTGAATTGAAGGTCGTGACGTGTGATCACATGTTGCCCGGCTCGAGCACAGAAGAGATAAAGCTGAGGTTCGGCTCGGTCGGGGGGGATTGTCCCAGGGGCATTGTCGTTTTATGTCGGAGATTCACTTGGTGCTCATTGAATGGTGAGAATACTGATTTATATATAATACTGATTTATTTTGCGGTGATTAGTTGCGCGTGTATACCTTACTGCTTATGTACTCCATGCTGCATCTGTATTTCCTGGTGTGCCCGTAGAAGCGGCTCCAATCAAATGGAATAAAGCCTAAACTCTGAAGGTTCTTCTCTCGTCTTCATTTCAATTTATTCCATTTGGTTTTCTCGGCTCTCTCAACCAACGATGGACAAGATCTACAAACCAGAGAGGTTCGACGCAGACCCAAACGCGACTGACTCAGAAATGAAATGGTCGCATTGGTTCCGTTCCTTCTCATACTATCTGACCATCATCGAAGAGGGAGCTGACAAATTGGCCGCCCTCGTGAATCATGTCTCGCCCGGCGTATACAGGCTCTTCTCGGAGTGTGACACCTACGAAGCAGCGATCGACGTGCTGCAGGCGCTCTACGTGAAACGCAAGAACGAGGTATACATACGACATCTTCTCAACACACGCAAGCAAGCAGCCGGGGAGACAATCGATCAGTTCCTGCAAGCTCTGAAACAGCTGGGAAAAGACGGCAGCTTCCGGGCCGTAAACGCCGAGGAACACCGAAATGAAGTGACCCGGGAGGCATTTATCCAAGGACTTAGATCAGCCCACATACGGCAATGCTTACTAGAGAAAGCGCAACCCACTCTTGAAAAGGTAGTCGATCAGGCTCGAGCGATGGATACGGCTCAGCAGCAATCTGAGTCATTTGGGACACCGATGCTGCTAATGAACGCCGCTACACTGGAAACTCAAGGAACCCCACAGACACAGACACAGCCTGACACAGGGGATGGAGAAAAACCCGAGGAGCCGGATACCCAGACCACGTCAAACTCCTCAGCAACTGCTCCGGTTGGTAAATGCTTCTTTTGTGGGTACAAAAGACACCTCCGCCACAAATGCCCCGCCAGAGATGCCACATGCATGAATTGTGACAAGAAAGGGCATTATGCCAGGGTATGTAAATCTACTCTAAGGAGAAATAAACCCACTTCTGCGGCTCTCTACTCGCAAAAGAAACTAACTGCAGCCTCCCCGGGGAATCTATCCAAGGCTATCATCAACGTACGAATTAACGGGCATATGGCTGAGGCACTGATTGATACCGGTAGCTCTGAAAGTTTCGTCAACAGCTCGCTAGTGAAGGGCAGGAAATGGAAAATCCACCCGACAGACAATACGGTATGCATGGCCGCCACATCACTACAGTCCCGCGTACGAGGGTACTGCAATGTTGAATTGGACGTAAAAGGGTACACGCATCGGGATGTAAGGGTACTGGTGCTTCGTGATTTGTGCGCAGACGTAATTCTGGGTCATAATGTCCTCCAGCAGCACACGAGCGTCAAAATACCCTTTGGAGGAAGCAAACCTCGTCTAATTTTAAATGCTTTGACTACCGCAGAGGTAACGTCCCCCCAGCTGTTCGCTAACTTGTCGCCGGTCTGCAAACTGATAGCGATCAAATCGCGGCGATATACCACTGCTGACATGAATTTCATCACTTCAGAAACCAAGCGATTACTGGAAGAAGGAATTATAGAACCGAGCGATTCGCCATGGCGCGCACAGGTGTTAGTAACCAGCAGTCAGAACCATAAGAAACGAATGGTTGTCGATTATTCCCAAACGGTCAATCGCTTCACCCAATTCGATGCCTACCCCCTGCCACGCATAGACGAGATGGTCGAACGCGTGGCCAATTATAAGATATTCAGCACCATCAATTTGCGAAGCGCCTATCACCAAATTCCCATCCGAGAGGAAGACAAACCTTACACCGCATTCCAGGCAGGGAGGCGCCTCTTCCAATTCAGGAGGATTCCATTCGGCGTCACGAATGGAGTAGCTTGCTTCCAACGGGTTATGGACGACATCATCTCAGATGAAAACCTCAAAGACACTTTTGTTTACGTGGACAATGTCACAGTGTGCGGTAGGGATCAGGGGGAACATGACATGAATCTGGACAGATTCTTGAGCATTGCTAGAAAATATAATCTGACTCTCAACTACGAGAAATGCGTATTCTTGGCAAGGTCAATTGACCTTCTCGGCTACACAATAGCCGACGGCACGATTAAGCCTGATCCTGAATGATTGCGCCCACTTCGTGAGCTACCCCCACCTCAGGACCTGCAGACAATGCGCCGGGTGATCGGCATGTTCGCTTACTATGCAAGATGGATTTCGCAATACTCCGAGAAAATACATCCCCTAGTGCATTGCAAAAACTTTCCACCAGATGCCGCTGTTGTAACAGCTTTCCACAACCTCAAAGACGATATCAGTAATTCCGTGGTTTTATCGATCGACAGCTCGGTGCCCTTCGTGGTGGAGACCGACGCTTCAAATCACGCCATAGCTGCTACGCTTAATCAGTCTGGGCGGCCGGTCGCGTTCTTCTCGAGAACTCTTTCTGGAAGCGAGCAGAGACACTCGGCAATAGAGAAGGAGGCGTACGCCATCGTCGAAGCCCTGCGTAAATGGAGACATTATTTACTGGGAAACCACTTCACGCTCGTTACGGACCAACGATCCGTGGCATTCATGTTTGATGGGAAAAATAACGGGAAAATTAAGAATGAAAAAATTATGAGATGGCGGATAGACCTAGCTTGCTATAGTTACGACATTGTTTACCGGCCCGGGAGGGAAAACCCTGCTGCAGATACCTTCTCTCGGGTCTACTGCTCGGCGACAATCAGTCGGGCTTTGCAAGACCTCCATGTGTCTCTGTGCCACCCGGGGGTAACCAGAATGGCACATTTCGTGCGCAGACAAAATCTTCCCTATTCTGTTGAAGATATTAAACAAATGAATGCTTCATGCCCTGTTTGTGCTGAACTAAAACCCAGATTCTATGGCGCGGCTTCTGGCAGATTGATCAAGGCCACTTCTCCCTTTGAGAGACTAAACATTGACTTCAAAGGGCCCCTGCCGACCGAGACAGACAACAGATACATATTCACTGTTGTTGATGAGTATTCAAGGTTCCCTTTCGCATTTCCGTGCTCGGACATGACCTCGGATATGACCACTGTCGTTAAATGTCTGTCTGACCTCTTCGCTATGTTTGGGAAACCTTCGTACATACATTCAGACAGAGGGCCGTATTTCATGTCGGCCGGGCTAAAACAATTCCTATTAGAGCACGGCATAGGAACTAGTCGAACGACGGGTTACAACCCACAGGGTAATGGGCAGGTGGAACGGTATAATGGAGTCATTTGGAAAGCCGTAACTCTGGCGTTGAAATCAAGAGGACTGGGGCCCGAGCGGTGGGAGGTTACCCTTCCCGACGCTCTGAATTCCATACGCTCTTTGCTCTGCACGTCCACCAATGCAACTCCTCACGAACGAATGTTTACTCACCAACGACGTTATGTTGACGGCCAATCGGTGCCCAACTGGCTAACCCATCCCGGAACAGTGTTCATGAAACGCCCGGTACGACAAAGCAAGTATGAACCCATGGTGGAAGAGGTCGAACTCATCGATACTAATCCAGAGTATGCTCATGTCAGGTTCCCGGATGGCAGGGAGACCACTGTGTCGGTTCGTCATTTGGCTCCCTCAGGTACTCCTCCCGCAGGTACACCACCATCTGGCACTCCTCCCTCTGACATCCCCTCCCCAGGTGTTCCCCCCCCCCCCAGGGACTCCACCCGAGAAGGGTGACGACGGAGCTTCCGCGTTCCACCCGAGAGCGATCGGGGAGTCATCTCCGGCACGAGTCGAGGCTCACCAAGAGGATCGGAAGCCTCCCTCAAGTGAAACCGCCATCTACTCCCGGAGAGGTCGACGAATAATACCCCTCGCCGACTCAATCTGTAAAGGGGATTATCGGCATCCTCGATGCTCATGCTCCTATATGCTCGTTACATAATATATCGATGCTCTTGACCATGCTCCTACAACTCAAAATAATCCTCACTGCTTGGCATGTATGCTTCTGTAGTTTAGATAGTTCGCGTTGCTTGAAATGTATACTCCTGTAGCGCTGAAGTAATCATGGTGCGTTAGCTGGGCCTCTAGTTACATTTTAAAGACGGGGAGTATGTGGTGAATGGAAGGTCGTGACGTGTGATCACATGTTGCACGGCTCGAGCACGGGATAGATAAAGCTGAGGTTCCGCTCGGTCGGGGGGGGGGGGATTGTCCCAGGGGCATTGTCGTTTTCTGTCGGCGATTCACTTGGTGCTCATTGAATGGTGAGAATACTGATTTATATATAATACTGATTTATTTTGCGGTGATTAGTTGCGCGTGTGTACCTTACTGCTTATGTACTCCATACTGCGTTTGTATTCCCCGGTGTGCCCGTAGAAGCGGCTCCAATCAAATGGAATAAAGCCTAAACTCTGAAGGTTCTTCTCTCGCTTTCATTTCAGAGATTGTGTAGATTAGGTAAAGGAAAGGTTGAAGAAAAAAATTGTGAGGCGAATGATGGATTTGGAACGGCAAAACGCAGAGGGTCGAAACAGATCACGTGGTTTCGGGAGGTGTATAGTTAAAAGTGAGTTAATTAATTAATTAATTATTTCGATAAGTATTGCGTAAGATTCGGAAAAGGAAAGGTTGAAGTAAAATTGTGGAGATGTTTGGTGAATTTGGAACGGAAAACGCAGAGTGAAGCTGATGGATCAATGAAGATGATGGGTTCCAGGAGGTGTATAGTTAGGAAGGACACAAGGAAAAAATATATATATTTTTTTTTGATGGATTTTTGAAGATTCGATAAGATTTGAGAATGGAAGGTTGAAGGAAGAAATTGTGAGGTAATGGTGAGAGTGGGTCAGGTCAATCAGAAGAAAGATGAAGAAGAATGATTGGTACTCGTGGGTATGGAGGGACAAAGGGTTGTTGTGTTTTTTGTTGTTGTGTTTTTTTTTTTTGTTATTTTTTAATTGAAGACAAGAATCAGACTGTGTAGTTGGGCCGGATAAATGGGGGGCATTGGGAAAAAGGGGAAAATAGGGATTAATGGAAAAAGGAAGAAAAATACAAATAAAACGATGATACACCAAGACGGGAAGGACGAGTAGGCCTCAAGGAGCCCGGGAAGTCAAGTTCGATGAAAACTCACAAAATAACACGAGTTTTGAAACAAAACCGAACGAGGAACACACAGTAAACGTGTCGGTGAGAAAATAAACAGTTAAAACGTGAAATTGTGACCTGCAGGCGATAAACACATTGACATGGAGACAGACAAACAGACAGAATACAGAATTGACTGAACAATATACTTGAAAAATCTTCAATTCTGCAAATAACACACAAACAAACTAGAAGGGCACTCGGTAGAACGCGTACCTCCACCAAGCTGGTTAGTTTACCTTTTTTATCCCACTGATAGGCCGGATCTCGATTTGGAACTGAACTAAAATTTAATCGGCTTGTTCTCGTCACCCAACCAACTCATCCACCAAGTTTCGTTTGATCCGTCCACAACATTCTCAATATCCTGCAAAATGTCGTTTTAACCCGATCGCTCCAAGGTGAAGAATCACTTAAAACATTGTCGGATCCGGTCCGGATCTGTGTCTTCACTTCACAAAATCCGACTCATCGAACGCAGACAAGAGTTTTGGCAGGGGCTGCTTGCAGCCTATGTTGAACTCTGGAAAGCATTTGATTCAGTGAATCGGGATGCCCTCTGGAGGATTCCTTGTCTTTGTGGGACGTCACCAAAACTGATCAATCTGATGTCTGAACGACACTCTGGAACGGAGTGTTGTGAGATGTGGTGGTACCATCTCTGACTTATTTCCACTTGTTACTGGAGTTCGTCAGCGGTGTGAACTGGCCCCTGCACTTTTTAGCACTTGTATGGACTGGATTCTGGGGGGAATGTCTGAGAGATCAAGCTGCGGTGCATCGTTTGGGAATGTCAAGATCTCTGACTTTGATTTCGCAGATGATGCAATCATCTTTGCGGAGACTCAAGAGTCTAGATATCCTTTTGGGGGTCCTCGAGGTGCTATGAGGAGTCGGAGCCACTGGGATTACAGGTTTCCTGGGTCAAGATGAAGATCCATGCTTTCAATGACGTCTTGGATGCTGCTATCATGTCCGTGCCGGTTTGTGGTGAGGATGTTGAGGTCACAGAACGATTCACTAACATTGGCAATGATATTCATGTCTGCTGGCTGTGAACCAGAGGTCAACAGATGTCTGGGTCAGGCCTGGGGAGTCATGGATTCACTGAATCACGGGGTGTGGTGCTATCGGTACCTGTGCGGGAGGACGAAAGTCTGAGTCTTCAGGTCCTTGGTGCTTCCAGTCTTGGACTTTGACAAGGGATCTGAGGCGGAGACTGAATTCCTTTGGTACCAGGTCTCTTCAGATAATTATTGCCTATCACTGGTCCGGCTTTGTGTCCAACGAGCAGATGCTGAGACAGACTCAAATGAGATTTGTTCCCTGCATAGTCCGTGAGCATCAGCCGTGTCTGTATGGACATGTAGTTCCTTTTCCTGATGCTGATCCTGCTCACCAAATTCTCTCAGCGAGGGAGCCTCGTGAGTGGAGGAGGCCAATGGGCCGACCACGTGCCTCGTGGTTGCAGCAGGTTGATCAGCATCTCAATCAGATGTGGATGGGCCAAGCATCTGCTGGAGGATGGCCAGAGGTCCCTGGAGGACTGGCGGAAAGTGGCCCCACCAACACGTGGGTGTATGCTCCCACACCTGACCTGACCTGACCAAAATCCAATCAATTCTTTCTCATTACGTTCCCAACCTGCCCACCAAGCGTTGTCTGAGTCCACAACTTGAGATATTTTGTTCGCAAACAAACTGATAGACAGATGGGGACGGCAGTTTGGTGGACGGAGGTAATTATTTATTATCCCCTCGGAGCCATTTCCACAACGCCACTTCAGACACCGTTCCTTGGAATTATAGATTATGATTTGAAAGAAGAGATTTTGAGATAATTTTATTCACAGTAATTATAAAAGACAAAATCGACAATCATATTGGAAAACGAAGCCCGCCCCGAACCCTCACATTCAAACCCAACACGAACACCCCAAACCCAAAGCCCACATTAATCACAAGATCATAAATAATTTTTGCACAATTTATTATTATTTTTAAATAGCTCAACAATTTTTTTTTGTTTTTTTTTTAACAGTTCAATAACAACACAACGTGAATGAAATGTTTCAGCTCAACAAAGTTTTTTTTTCCATTTCTTCCTGTTCTATCTTGATAATGAAGTTTCAGTTCTTTGAAATGTGAGGAAGTAGAAATGGGGACGGAGATATATCGAACACGTCATAAGAATCCACAGCTCTTCCCAGCACTTTCTTGATGTTGCTGAAAAATAATAAATAAATACATTACTTTTCCAACATCAAATTAATTAGCATACCATTTAATTAATTTTTAATCAACTTCACTTCCCTTTTATCAAGCACCATCCAACAAAGAAATACATCGATACGTTTTGAACCCAGAGAGTCTTCTTGGTGAAACCCACTTTCCAAGTCTCCAAAATATAACCCACCTTCCAAGTCTCCAAGGAAGAACTCTTTTCCTGATTTTCCTGAATTTCCTGAGTCTCCAAGGAAGGTCACATTGTGAGCCATCTCAGCAGAACTCTTCCCCCCCCCATCCGACCCCCCAGCCCAAGTCTCCAAGGTCGGTCCCACATCGTGAGCCATCTCAGCAGAACTATTTTCCTGATTTTCCCGAATTTTGTGAGTCTCCAATGTAGAACTGGTATGTTGGTTTATCAAGGTAGAACTCGTTCTGTGGGTCATCAAGGCAGAACTCATATGCTGGGTCTTGGTTGTTCTCAAGGTCTCAAAACAACTTTCTCATCATCGTCGAGGTAAGATTTCAACGTATCGATTTGGAGGTGTAAATCAGCACAGGTAGCAGAGAGAGGTTACCTGCTTGATGGACTCATTCAAATTATTAAATTCTATTCACTCCGAATTATTAAGTTCTCATCATGATATTTTGAACAAGGAAGCCACAGATTGACAAATGGACACAAAAAAGGGTGCAAGTGATTAAATAAGGTCTACGGAAGGTTTAAGTACCTGGAGTTCTGGAGACAGGTGTTTATTTGAATAATCTTGGATCGGCCATCTGTAACAGCCTGATGTTTCGTTTTAAATTCTTCGAGAGCTTGTACGATGGAGTGATGATCGATCCACTGCCAAACATCGTATCCTCGTATCCGGCGGCCAATACTACAACTTCTTCCTCTGCACACATCAACAAAAGGGAGTCAAAACCACTCAATGGCATTGTCATCACAATCTCCATCATTATCATATCTTCCAACACAATCCTGGAAATACTGGACTGTATTCTCTCAATAGCTTTCTTCATCTCGGTTCAATTTTTCTTTTCTTTTGCCTTCAATTTCACATCTTCATTTTCTTCATCACAAACTCCCACTGGATTGGCATTAAAGGTTTTCACACAATTCATTTTAATGATCATCCAGGTGAACACACTGACTTTTATACGGATACATTAACACTCAAAACAGACTTCCACCAATTGGCAGATATGTTTGGTCTTGTCTGGATTCGAGTTCAGCAAAATATTCATTTGTTATCAACACGTGTGAGACACAGACAAAATAGGACACAATGGAGGTGAAGGACGTGAAGTTCAGACACAGTTGGAATAATTTGAAATTTAAGGAAAGAATCTTGACAACTTACGTTCCAACCGGTTCGATGGTTTGATGTGAGGAGGTGGAGGAGGGAGTGAGCGCCTCTTCTGAGGGTCCTTTGGAAAAACAATAAAAATATGAAAGATTAAATATATTAATATATTTATCAGTTTGATGACTTGTTCAGGAAACGACAGAAGGAAATGTACTGATGGAACAGGTAATCAATGAAAAGGTGAATGAGGTGATCTAATCCAATCGAGGGAGACAAAGTTCTTGTTATTTATCCTGCGTGGAGATGACCATGCCAATCAGGTACCTTTCCACCAAAATTATAATTACAATTATCTCCACAATTAAGGATATTATTATTATTATTATTGTTAGACAATGAACAGCAATGTCTGTAAAAGACAAAACGCCAAAATTTATTTAAATTTAATGTCTTGATCTTGGTGTTGGTTGTGTCTGCACCCAGTGTGTTCACCCCATATAGTTACAATTCATCCACTGGAGGGTCCAGTTGGAGATTAAATCACGGCCATGTTAGAAACCTTGGTCACTATCATCGTTCTGGGTAAAATTTACCATTGCACTGCGTGGCGCGCCATTCCACAACACACATCTGTAACGGAGTCCCACCAGGCACTCCTGGCCCATCTCAGATTTGAATCCAGTTCCACATCTCAAAACAATCTCAAGCACCTGAAAGATGCTGGAAAGCTGCTCTTGCTACGGTTATACCAACCGAAGGAGGAGAAACAATGGAATTTCCTTTTATAAGTGAGTCGTAGTGGAGCCATCTGATTTGTATGTGTTGATTGAGGAACACACAGTCCAGTTGGTGAATGTAAGCCTACGGTTCACCCCAAGTGCCCCAAAGTATTGAACAGTGCTCACCTGTTGAAGTACCTGTGTATGTTGTGGTCCCTGAACATCGTGCTGCTTCTGCTGTTGCAGCTGCCTGTGCTCACAATGAGGCTTCTGCTTTTCCTTCAGCCCCTCAACAATGTGTTGTTTGTGTTGTTGGTGTTGCAGTGAGTCATCACGGTGAGGATTCAGTTGCTGCTGGAGGACAACACTGTACCGTTTCTGCTGCTGCAGTTCGTCATGATGTTGAGGCTCCAATTTGGGTGGCAGCCAATCGACAACGTTCTGGTTCTGTTGGAACCTTCCTTCACGGTGAGGTTTCTGACGCATTCTGAGGGGCGTCACTTCAATTTCCACCCTCTTGTTCACTGCGTGCCTCTGCTGCTTCTGTTGTTTTTTTAAGAAGACCTTTTCCTTTTTTTTCAGAAGCTGTCCCTCTTCTTCCTGTTTCTTCGGATTCAATTTCCAAAGAGCATTTGGCACAGTTGGTTCGTCCAAATCCTTAAACGGTTTGTTGAGGACCTGATCAATGACCATGTGTTCTTCTTTCCCAAGACTGATCTCAACTTCCTCCCTTTTCCACTCCTTTACCTGATTACTTTGCTTCTCCTTTTCATTTCCTGAGCGACGTTTCCGTACAAGAAGCTTTGTTTTCTCACCTGGAGTGTTTGTAGGATTCCCCCCGACAAACACCTGGGAATTTTCTCCCTGAAAATGTGCTTGGCGTATTGCTCGTTTGCGTCCTTCGTAATTCCGTATCCCGAACAGGTCTTTTCCTTTCCTCTCCTGTTCGTTTTTATCACAATGCTTCACTTCGTGTTTATCTTTCTGCAGTTCTTCTTGTCGTTTCTTCCGTTCTTCTTCCTTCTTTTGCCATAAATCTTTTTTCAATTTGAGTTCCTTGTCCTTCTCCTTCAACTTCTGTTGTCTTTCCTTCACTAATTTCTCTCTTCGTTTCAGGTTTCCTTCGTTTTTCAGCAACTTGTTCTTTCCTTTCTTCGGTTTTTCTTTCTCTGTGAGCAAAACCTTCTCTCGATCTTTTAGATCTTCTCCCTGTTCTTTGTAACCAAAGTCTTGGTTTCCCGTCATATCCATTTCTCCTTGAATCTTCTGAACTTCCTCCATCTCAACGTGTTCGTTTTCCTGATCCTGAAGCTCCTTAACCAATGGAAGTTGGGATTTTAATTCTTCCTTTGGTTTTCTTTTTCCACCACATTGTAAACTGTAAGATAAAAACAAACATACTCATTTCAAGCTAAAATGAAGTTCTTCATAACATGTGAAGTATTGAATGCATGGTTTTATAAAACATCAACACACATGATACATGAGAGTAGGAATATCATCGGACACGTGATCCGGAGCGTGCACATGTAACTTAAACAAGGTTCAAAGGATGGGTGTGGAACGATGAACCCAAAACATAAAAACAAGTAAATATTTATCATCATCATCATCATCATCATCATCATCATCATCAGATTCCTTTAACCTCCTTTTCTCCTATTTTACGAGGTTTGTCCATTGATGGAACATCTCCATTTACATCTTTCTCCAAACCCAATCTTTTTCATCTCCTTGTTCACACGTTCCTGCCATGTTTCCCATCTCCCTCAATTCCATCTTTCCTGTCCTTGGCACATCCTTGTTTGTTGGGATTCCTCTTAACTCTCTCCATTTATTCCAAGATAATTTTATCCTCGTCCTTCCAGCCATTGCTGCTCTTCCGTTGACGTCCAACTTGTCTCCTAAATATCAAATGTTTCATCATTTCATTTCCACTCCCAATCCCACATCTTCCTGTATTACACTGTGATCAACCTGTGTCGTTCCTTTGAAACATTCCTTGTATTTAAACCCACCAGATTCAAACTACCCTTCACACTACTACAGTTACTGTGGCACTACCTTCACACTACAACAGAGCACTGAATCGAGTTTGCCCCCAAACACCTTTGCCATATCGATCACGTGACCGTCCACTCGACACTTTTGTTGTTTTCTTTACCATTAATCATAAACTTGGTCTTGGTACTTGTAATTGGGGAAACACTTTCACCGAGGAAGAAAAACAAGGAGATGTCTTTGTGAAGACTTAAAATCATGTAAGAAAAAGAAAACCCAATCTGATCTCCTTTGAAATGTTCAAACCTTATGGTGAGTGTTTAACGGTTCCCATGATCTGGTTCCCCCTGCTCTCACTGGACCAGACATTCGTTTATCAGGATTGATTATTTGTAAGAATTCAATGTGAACTTGTTTCTAATCTCTGAGCTATCTTGTCCCTTTGGATGAACACATTTTTATCGTGATGAAAGTCACTCGTGTTCCTCACCAGTGAATGCAGCACTTCTTTTTGTGACATGTCTTTCTGAACCAACGTGATGGTTCACGTGAAATGACACCGACGAACAATAGCAACGCAATCGCTACGACGACAATGTCAAGAACACTGTCCATCATTCCCTGATCCCCAGGATCATTCTGGAAAATCTGTGGACATGGACAAGGGCAGGGACAGGGGAAGTGTTCATTACATTTTTTTAAAAACAACAAAAAACCTCATCCAAACAGTTTTGTGATCTATAATAACAGATGTGTGTGTGTGTGTGTGTGTGTGTGTGTGTGTGTGTGTGTGTGTGTGTGTGTGTGTGTGTGTGTGTGTGTGTGTGTGTGTGTGTGTGTGTGTGTGTGTGTGTGTGTGTGTGTGTGTCAGTATGTCCTCCATAAGTCCAAAACCATAAAATCTAGAAACCTGAATCTTTGTACGCACACAAAGAAAACTCCAAGGAAGGGCAGTACTGAAAATTTGGTGTTGTTGTTAATTAAAACACCCCTTTGAAGATAATTAATGGACTTATTAATTAAATCCTTCATCAGGTGAATCATCGGCCACCTCGCTCTCTGGGGTCTGAAGGCTCATCCTGGGTTGCCCCACTGGGGTCTGAAGCCGCCATGTTATTTTGGCCTCCTTAACCATACCCTGACTTGGAACAGGCCATAACAAATTGAAATGACAGTTTTTTTTTTCTTTGTTTTTTTTTCCACTTTCATCATTCATATTATCAAATGCCTGTTCATCACAGCTCCGAATCGCTGGGTACATTGCAATGCTGATAAACGCTCGGAGACGCCAGCGTTCGTGGCTTTATTAATTTCCACACATGCCATAACCTCAAGTATTTCTTAGCCTTTGCCAAATTACAAAATTTAAACTATAGAATTGAACTTAGCAACAGTTCTGATGCTAAGAAGTGTTCATTTGTCGAATTCAGACATATTTGATAGTTTGGGTGTTTCCGAGAGGTGTATGTTTAATATGACAGTTTGGTGACCCAAACGAGCCGTTACTCATCAACTGTTTCAATGGAGTGTTTAAGCCACTTGGCAATTGTTCTACAATATTCACACTGTCACTTAATATTGTGTATCAATTGTCTTGAACAATGTTCAGGGTCCGTTCACCTGTGATGGCCCGCGTTGTTTTGTGGTCACTTCAGCATCGATAAATACCAATAAAAAAACATGAAATGTTTGGTGAACATCACGGCAGGATAGCCGAGAGGGACGCATGCTTGTTCGAAGCTGTATCACCTGGATATGAATCCCGACCCAGCGATAAACTGTAACCCCGGTGTTTCACAGGCAGGATGATTCATCAATTGTCACATCTGCCGATTGTGCGGTTATAATATGCTGTTAAAATGGACATCACATCTGCCGAATCCCCCCCCCCAACCTACCTCCTCCGCTTCTGGCCTTCTCTACCCCCCACCCCCCGGCCTTCCCTCCCCCCCGGCCTTCCCTCCCTCCTCTCTCACAACAAAGAGAGTTTCCACAACTGAAAGGATAAACCAGGAAGCAGAAATATGGGATTTAAACTGGGTACCGACACACAGTGGACGACTACTTTTTAAAGACTACTGGAATCTTTACTTTCAACAAGAATGGGTCATTAGGACAGCCGGCTTGATTTGTTCTCTGAAAGGATGGGATGAAAATCTGACCGTTCCATGATGAAGCACTACCCCAACGGATTATAGTGGAATCTGATTACATTGTGAATCAAACTTAGATCAGTGAAAACAAAATGGCGCTCGCACCGACCCTGGAAGAACATGAAAATAAATTCCTGTTTAACCACCTGAACAAGTCCCAACTTGTGTCCTTTTATCTGAACTTTTGTTGAGCTAGTTATCTCTTACAACTTCCACTTAGCTCCTGAGGTGGTCGAGATATTCTACTACCGAGGACTCGCAAGACCGCAACGAGAATCCACATCTCTGGTGCACGCTAACCCACCAACTGGTGATTCAACGCTCTGATTTTCATTGTTTGACGTCACAATGAACGGTGACCACGCCCCCCACTTGTATCACCTTTTCCATTGTTCTCGTTGGAATTCCCATTGTTAATTATCACCACTAACAACCGATGCTCAACTTTGACCACGCCCACTATTTTACATCATTTATTGTCTTTAATTATTCAACTATTTCCAGGGTATCTCTAAAGTTCAGGAAAGGACAATCAAGTTTAATTTAACAATTCAGGGAAATTACTGCGAGTTTATCAATAAGGCAGGAAATACAATTTAAATTCTCTTTACCACCACCATCACAACCACTCCAATCACCACAACCACAATCACGATCAGCACCACTCTTACAACAACCATCACTCCAATAACCAAACACCACCACCATCAGCATTCCATCGATCCCTCAACTGAACCACACCACCACCACCACCACACTACACCACACCACCACCACACCACATCTGATGTTATATTCAGAACAAGAAAGTTGTTTTGGTGAAACGTTTTACATTTCAATCACACTTGTTACATTCACCATCACACCTTTGTCGTCGAATCAAAAACAAGAGAAATTTCACCTGGACTACACCACCTGTTCACTCTCCCATCCCACCACAAAAAGGCATTTCACAATCTCCCAACAAAACAACTCTTATTATATTCATTGTCTCCCTTTCCTGATTACATAATCCTTTACAATCTCCACTTACCTCCTGGGGTGGTCGGGATGCTCCATTACCAAGGACTAGTAAGATCGAGATGAAGAACAACATCTCTGATGATCTCTAACCCTCAAACTGACGAGCTGCTGGTTCAACGATCTGCTTTCCGTTGGTCTATTGTCTGTGACGTCACAGTGAACCGTGGCCACGCCCCCTACCACACGTCACACTTTTTAATATCTCAGTAAACTCATTATTTTGTGAAAGTAAACTCACCCGAGTTTGTTAAACTTATTACTCGAACATCATGAACAAAGAGAGAGAAAAGTGTCGTTTTGTTCTAAAAGTTCTAAAAGTTTTGTTCTAAAAAGTTTTTATGCCCTGCATAAAAAAGGTGCAAAAACAGATCCCTGTAACTACAGACCAATCAGCCTTCTCCCAATCATCAGCAAGGTTATGGAATCCATCATTGCTTCAGACATGAAATCCTTCCTCTTCTCCAATGGCTTGATTTCCAATCATCAATTTGGTTTCAGACCAGGTCACTCTACCCTGGATATGCTGCTACTGCTCTCCCATCAATGGATGGAGGTCCTCAATGCCAGACAGGAAATCCGAGCCGTATCCCTGGACATATCACGTGCTTTTGACACAGTCTGGCACCCTGCCCTACTCACCAAACTCTCTTCCCATGGTATTCAAGGCCATCTCCACTCATGGCTCGCAGACTTCCTCTCCTGTCGCAGTCAACGTGTGGCCCTAAATGGAGTTCTTTCATCCCCTCTTCCTGTGCAGGCTGGAGTTCCTCAAGGTAGCGTTCTGGGCCCTGTTCTTTTTCTGGTTTTCATCAATGATCTCTCGGACTCTCTGGAAAATCCTCTATTTCTCTTTGCCGATGACTCCACCCTCTGCCGTACCATCTGTCATCCCTCAGACCGGCAAGCAGCAGCTTCTTCGCTCACTGCAGATCTGGATAAAATCACAAACTGGTCCAACACGTGGAACATGTCTTTCAATCCACACAAATCTCACACTCTCACTATGTCTCTTCGAAAGGACCGTTTACAAAACCCCCCATCCACTTTCTCAACAATCCTCTGGAAGAAGTCTTTTCTTTCAAGCTTCTGGGTCTCACTATCTGCCATGACCTTTCCTGGGAAAGTCACATTTCCAACCTTGCCTCAAAAGCCAGTCGCCGACTGGGAATCCTCCGTCGTGCAAAGTCCTTCCTCGGCCCTCTTGAGCTCCTGACTACTTACAAAGCTTTTGTCCGTAGCCTGATGGAGTACTGCTCTCCCCTCTGGGCTGGTGCTCCTGCCTCCCACCTTTCTCGACTTCACGCTGTCGAAACCAGGGCATTTAAGATCATCGGCATCTCCCGCAATGAAGCTGAGTCTTTGGGCCTCTCACTCAATCACCGCAGGTTGGTCGGTGGTCTTTCTGTCTTCTACCAACTCCTCTCCAGCCTTGCCCCCTGCTCTCTCTGCGATTTGTCCCAACCACATTTCCACAGGGCGCTCAAGGTCCGCCAACAACCCCCTTCTGGTAAAACTACCAAAATCACGAATCACTGCTCATCTTCACTCTTTCATTCCTCTTTTTCCCGCCTTTGGAATAAACTTCCTCACTCTATTCTTTCCCATTCTTCCCTCCAGGCTTTCAAAACAGCTGTTCACCACCACCTCTTATCTTCCCCCATCCAAATCCTCGATCTTTTCTACCCCCGATAATCCACCCATGCCCACTTCCTTCAATTCTCCTGCTTTCCTTCCTGAAAGTCCCTGTAATGTCCATCTTCTCCTCGCCATGTTCCCCGTCCCATCCCCATCCCTCTCCCTTCCACAGTTCACCTGTGTCTGTTCCCCAATGTTTTGTCCCTTCCACTCCCACCCCTCTTGTCTCATGCCTCCTTGCTGTGAGTTGTGTGTTAGCTCTCATACGAGCCTCGACCAAGGTATACAAAAAAAAAAAAAAAAAAAAAAAAAAAAAAAAGTTCTTCTTCTTCTTCTTCTTCTTCTTCTTCTTCTTCTTCTTCTTCTTCTTCTTCTTCTTCTTCTTCTTCTTCTTCTTCTTCTTCTTCTTCTTCTTCTTCTTCTTCTTCTTATTCTGCTTCTTCTTCTTCTTCTTCCCCATCTTATGAACTGAAACTCCACCATTTGCTGAGAAATATTCCACTGGATTAAAATATCATTTTACGATCTTTTATTACACGTTGTGACAATGACAACGTGTGACAATTACACGTTGTGACAATGTCCACCAAGACAGAGGTCAAAGGTCATCGTGATCATTTTAACACCGAGTGAAGGGAACAAATTCTGTGAAGTTCCACAGAATCAGATTATCATGTTTGGTTTCATTAATAGATATGGCTTCACTGATCACGTGATCCGTGTTCTTTTCTTCATTAAATAATCTTGAAAGGAAAATTTTAATGTTATTTGTTTTCCCTTTACACTCGATTGACTCCGCCCCCCCAAGAAACGCTGGATTGGCCCCGCCCCTCCCACGACGTCCTACGTCATCACGTTCATCACGCACGGTCTGACATCACCTTCTTCATCATGATTTTAACTATCCTCGTAATTTGGGGATTCTTGATCAGAAAATTCTTCATCAAATTCACTTTGTGACCAGTTTAAAGCGAGATACGCGCCCATTATCCGTTACGTGATGACGATCATTCCCTCGATGACGTCATGACGGTTTAAGTGGAATGTTTCGAGGTGGAACCCGACGGGTTTGGGTTTTTAACTGTTCCATCTCAAAATATTATTATAATTAAAAACCACGTTCAGGTCTTTGTTTATTACTTAAAAATCAATATGATCAGATTAGAAATAAATTATTTATTGTTTCTGATTGTGTGGACCTTCAAAAATAAAGTAAATAATGTTGGAGGATGGTGAATATCAATATTATTCCCACCAGGGTCAGGATGGTCAGGATGGTCATGATGGTCAGGATGGTCATGATGGTCAGGATGGTCATGATGGTCAGGATGGTCATGATGGTCAGGATGGTCATGATGGTCATGATGGTCAGGATGGTCAGGATGGTCAGTGAACATCCGAGTTCGTGGTGATTCACACCGACTCGCCCAACATGGTGAGTTTGGAGACAAACTCGAAGACCTTTTCCGTGACTTTTTTCATCCCTGGGATCGATGATGACTCAGTTATCCACAAACTTCATCTTGAATCGAACCCCGATCTGTATAAAGTGATAGAAACATCTCCTGAGTGAATGGAGACAACCGAGAGCAGGCGTGTCATCTCTATCAAGTCAAAGGTTATTCACCATAAACCATCTTTGAACAAGGTTACCCGAGGTTACAATTAATAGTGTCGTAGATAGTGGAAAAATCGTGCAAATTTAATTGTGATACTAAGCATCAAATTTGGCATTTCTGTTCTGCAAGGCTTTCTGATCAACTCTGCCCAATTGGCCATTTGAAAATCCAAGATGGCGGCCATTTTTCAAGATGGCCACCAAGTTAGCCTCCCAAAGTTGACTTTTTGCTTAGAAGTATTTGTAGTTGTCCGATTTGCATGATCTAAGTGTGGATTCCTATGTTTTCAAGCCTGCTGGAGTGGATTTTCCTGTTTTTAAAGCCCTCTGACACACACTTTTTCTGATTTTGCACATTTGTGTATGATTTTCATACGTTTGCATGACTTAACGTGTATGTAGTAGTAGCTACTTATGCATGGGGTGTAGGGGTGTAGTGTTAGAGGTAGTACCTTTGTTTCAGCAGTCAGCCACATCCCTTGGATGGACTACTGGCACTGGCCCTCATCACTGGCCCAACTCTCATCTATGGCTCCAAGAAGTTGCTAGTGCACGGCATCGGCCACACCCTGGTAAACCGCGTTGGCTCGTGGGCTAAACTAGATGAGGGTAGCACACAGAAGGTCTCTGCGTGTGATGGAGTACATCTAGCTCCAAATTTTCAAAGTGCACGAAGTTGATGAAACAGATGTGCTGATTGAATCCAGGCCACTTACCAGTCCTTTAATCAACATTTCCAGTTCATCGCCAAGTAAGAATTTCTTGAAAGAGTGATTGTCGGGCACCAGGACAAGACAAGCACACCACATCACTGCATGCAGCTTGTACAAACTAATGAAGGAAGCATACCATGACTACCGCTCTGAAGAGTCGAACAGATCAGATCTAACCTTTGAAGATTGGTGTGAACAACGGAGGCAAGAGAGTCCACAGTTCCAGTTCTGGAGTCTGGTGCTGGACATGGAACTCACCATATTCACCCTGATCCGCTCATTCAGAGGAGACTTCAACCTGTACCGTGAAGCACTTTCAGAACTGGCGCCTTACTTCTTTGCGAATAACAATGTCAACTATGCGCAATGGATCCCAGTTCACCTCCGAGATATGATGTCGCTTGAGCAACAACATCCAGATGTGGCCTGGGAGTTTCACAAAGGGAACTTCATTACCCACAAGTCTAGAAGATAATTCTCTGCCCTGGCAATCGACCAAACTCACGAGCAAAATAATGCAGTCATCAAAGGTGACGGAGGAGCAATTGGGTTGACAGAAGACCCAGCAGCACTTCGTAGGTGGATGGTCGCTGGATCCGAAGTGAGTCGTCTAGTAGCTGGATGCGAGGCCATGTCTGGTATGAAAGATGCAACCAACAACAGCAGACACCATGAGCAGACACTGAGTGCCCAGAAATCTTTCTTTGAAAAGGTGAAAGCACTCTCTGCAGTAATGCAGGAGATGGGCAACCCATTCCAAGAAGAATCAGCCGACCTACTAGTACTAGACATGAAGAACATTGCAGACCCAACTCTAGCCGAAATGGTAGCTCCACATCACCAGCGGGGCAAAAAGCAGTTCCATTCATTCATGGAGGCGCTACAGAATGAAGGTGAATGTCCTTTCTATCATCCAATCAAGAAAAACATTGTTTCTTTCTTCAAACAAGAGCAAGCTGGGGAAATTTCTAAGGAGAAAGTCCTGAAAGACGACTGTCAGCTGTTCTCACGACTGTTCATCTCATGCCAGAACAGGCAGTGTGACTTGCAAGAATTCTTCAAGCATGAGAATCAGTCACACCCTGCATCTCTCAGTGACAGCGGCAAGCTTCATACATGTCAGAAGTCACAGCTGGCTGAAATTCTTGAAGCGCAAGTGAACATCCCAGACAGAGAACCAAGGGGAGATGCAGTCATCATTGATGGCTCAGCACTTATCAATGCCCTACCTCCACGCACTTTAAAGATATTTGATGACTATGCTAAAGAAGACATCATCCCAAAGGTGGAATCCTATGGTGCCAGGTACGAGAGGGTGGACGTAATGTTTGATGTGTACAAGAAGTCAAGTCTGAAGTCCGAGGCAAGGTCGAAAAGGGGGCAAGGAATCAGAAGAAGAGTGACAGGAACCAGTACGACCACAAGTAACTGGAGAAGCTTTCTTCGAGATGACAGCAACAAGACTGAGCTGTTTCACTTCCTTGCGGAAAAGATGTGTGAAGCACAGACGACAAGCACAGTCATTGTCACAAAAGGAGAAGATGCCATAAGCAACACAAGGAAGTCACTGGATGCTGTGTCTCCATGTTGTCATGAAGAAGCTGACACTCGAATATTTGTACACGCCAGGGATGCAACGACGGATGGTAGCAAGTCCATTATCATTAAGGCTAATAACACGGACGTACTATTCATAACAATATCTGTACTGCCATCCTTACAGGAACTAGGTCTTGAGAACATGTGGATTGCCTTTGGCCAAGGAGCCAAGGCGCGATGGATTCCAGTCCATGAGGTAGTTTCTGCAATAGGGCCTGAGAAACCTCGAGGGATCCCATACTTCCATGCGTTCACTGGATGTGACGTCGTGTCTTCCTTCCACGGTAAAGGGAAGAAAATTGCATGGCAGACTTGGAACGTCTTTGATGATGTTTCTGAAACATTCACCAATCTCAGCCAGCATCAAACATTGATTCGTGATCTTGACCTGCAGAGGCTGGAGAGATTCGTTGTCCTCATGTATGACAGATCAAGCGCCGCCACTGGTGTGGGCGGAGCAAGACTGGATCTCTTTTCCCGCAAGCAGAGGCCGTACAACTCAATTCCACCAACACAGGCAGCCCTCAGAGAACATGCAAAGTGTGTGGCCTATCAGGCTGGGATCATCTGGGGCCAGGCAACCATCTCCAGACACGAGTCCAGACACGAGTAGTCCCGCTGAATGGGGATGGACACAGAAAGGAGAGACGTGGCAGATATGTTTGACAACACTACCCCCTATTGCAGCCAGCTGTCAGGAAGTGACCAAGTGTTCCTGTAAGAAAGGTTGCAACCGGAGATGCAAGTGCTTTCAGTCAGAGCTCCCCTGAACAGCACTCTGCAGCTGCATATGTGGACAGTAGCAGCTGGAGGAACATTCGCATGGTATGCATAACTTTGAACATTTAGTTGCCAGGGCCCGGATGCAGAAAGGCCTTAGCTTCATGACAATCATTAAAGTGGTGCAAAATCAGAAAAAGTGTGTGTCAGGGGGCTTTAAAAACAGGAAAATCCACTCCAGCAGGCTTGAAAACATAAGAATTCACACCGAGATCATGCAAATCGGACAACTACAAATACTTCGAAGCAAAAGTCAACTTCGGGAGGCCAACTTGGCGGACATTTTTCAAGATGGCCGCCATCTTGGATTTTCAAATGACCAATCAGGCAGATTTGATTAGAATCCCCTGGAGAACAAATGTGCCAAATTTGATGCTTGTATCATCATTTGCACGATTCCTCTCAAAAATTGCTGTTATCTGCCCCACGGAGTGTGACCAAATGGCTCAAGTTATCAACTCCACCCTTTACTTTGTTTTGTTGTCGTACACCACGATTTCAGGATTGTGTTTGGGATTCTCTTCTGCAGGCACATCCTTGTTATGATGAAGGGTTGAGAGGCAGATGACACTTTTGGGTTTTTTTTGGAACGTTTGACACAATTGTGAGGTTTTTTTTCCACTAAATCCAAATGTTGCCGACCACTTTACGACGAGGACTCTTGCATTTCAGCAGGAATATCAGGTTTATTGCTTCTCAAAGTTCCTTCAAGTGTGTTATTTTGCTGCAGTAGTTCAATTGCTATTGGAACAGGTCAGGTCAGGTATGGGAGCATGTGCCAGAACAGCGCGTTGCTGCGTCCACTTTTCCAGGGGCCTCCGTCTGGCCATCCCCCAGGCAGATGCCAGGCCCATCCCCATCTCCTTGAGATGATGGTCAACCTGCTGCAACCATGAGGCACGTGGTTGGCCCACTGGCCTCCTCCACTCACGAGACTCCCTCGCTGAGAGAATCTGGTGAGCAGGATCAGCATCAGGAAAACGAGCCACATGTCCATAAAGCCGCAACTGACGCTCACGTACTATGCAGGTAACAAATCTCATCCGAGTCTCTCTCAGCAACCGCTCGTTGGACACAAAATCCAACCAGCGATAGCCAAGGATTCTCCGAAGAGACCTGGTACCAAAGGAATTAAGTCTCCGTCCCAGATCCTTGGTCAGAGTCCAAGTCTCGCATCCATAGAGCAAGACTGGAAGTACCAAGGACCTGAAGACTCGAACTTTCATCCTCCCGCACAGGTACCGGCAGCGCCACACCCCATGATCCAGTGAATCCATGACTCCCCAGGCCCGACCCAGACGTCTATTGACCTCTGACTCACAGCCAGCAGAGACATGAATATCACTGCCAAGGTAAGTGAATCTCTCCACGACCTCAACATCCTCACCACAAACAGGCACAGACAGGACAGCAGCATCCAAGATGTCACCGAAAGCCTGGATCTTAGTTTTGACCCAAGACACCCGAAATCCCAGCGGCTCTGACTCCTCATTCAGCACCTCGAGGGCCCCCAAAAGGATATCTAAAGTCTCCTCAAAGATGACTGCATCATCTGCAAAATCAAGGTCCGAGATCTTGACATTCCCAAAGGATGCACCGCAGCTTGATCTCTCCGACATCCTCCCTAAAATCCAGTCCATACAAGTGCTGAAAAGTGTGGGGGCCAGTACACACCCCTGACGAACTCCAGTAACAACTGGAAATAAGTCAGAGATGGTACCACCACACTTCACAGCACTCTCAGTACCAGAGTAGAGTTCAGACATCAGATCGATCAGTTTTGGTGGCACCCCACGAAGACCAAGAATCCTCCAGAGGACATCCCGATTCACTGAATTGAACTCATTATAGAGATCAACATAGGCTGCAAGCAGCCCCTGCCAAAACTCTCATCTGCGTTCGGTGAGGACACGAAGTGCAAGGATATGGTCAATCGTTGACCTCTTTGGTGTAAAGCCTGACTGCTCTGGATGCTGGTGCTCAAGCAGATGGTGGCGAACCCTATCAAGAATTATCCGAACAAAGACCTTGCCCGGCACTGAGAGCAGCGTCACCCCTCGGTAGTTGTTGCAGTCTTGGCGATCACCCTTCCCTTTCCAGAGAGGAACAACAAGGCCCCTCAGCCAATCAGTTGGGATGATGCCTGTGTTCCAGGCAGAGCACAAAACTGAATGCAACGACACGAGTGCAGCATTTCCACCAGCCTTGAGAAGTTCGGCTTGGATGCCACAGATCCCTGGAGCTTTGCCCCGTTTCAACTGGTTCACCGCAGCCCGTGTTTCCACAAGAGAAGGTGGACCACAGTTGATTCGAGGGTCAGCAACAGGGATTGTAACACCCCTGACATCCATCTCGACAGCTGGGGGATCAGCCTGGTACAACCGCTCAAAACTGGCCCAGCGGGCCTTCACTTCAGACTCCTCTGTCAAGAGCCGACCACTCTCTGCTCTAACTGCATTGCTCCGAGGGATGGGCTTGGATGAACGCAATGCGCGAATTGCCCTGTAAGCGGGACGAGAATCACCTGTCCACAGGTGATGCTCTACCCCCTCACAGATTCCTCGCACATAGGCCTCCTTGTCCACCCTCAGTGCACGTACAGTTTTACGCCTCAGCTCCCTGAACAGCTCAGCTCTGCCATTCAGCCTGGCCCTGCGACTCTGGTCAATGGTATCCAGTGTCCCTTGAGAGACAAAATTCTTCTTTGCCCTGCGGTGAGTTCCAAGACATCCACCAGCAACATCAAGGACAGTGGTCTTGAAGGCGCTCCACAACTCTTCAGGACCCCCCAAAGCACCCAGACCCCCCAAGTGTCCACTCAGCCTGTTCGCAAACTCCTCAGCTGCTCTCTCATCCCTGAGCTTGCCAACATCCAGCCTCGGCTGGGATGGTATCATTCTCCAGGATTTAAGGTGCAGCTTTAGAGTTGCTACAACAAGCCTGTGGTCAGTATTGAGGAACTGAGCACTATGGTAGACCCTGCAGTTCTGGATCATCCTCCAACGACCGTCAATGAGGACATGGTCAATCTCCTTTGCCACACTGCCAGCATTGGAATACCAAGTCCAGCGATGAGCTTGTGGGCGCTGAAACCATGAACCAGCCACCCTAAGTCCATGACTTCTTGCAAAGTCAAGGAACTTAGTGCTATTCTGGTTCATAGTTCCTGACCCATGGGGACCAACACACACCTCATCACTATCCCTATCAGTTCCAGTTGATGCATTGAAATCCCCCAAGACTAGAAGTGTATCTCGTCTGGGGCACTGATCAACCACAGACTCGAGTGTGGCGTAGAATGCATCCTTCACGGTGAGATCACTCGCCTCAGTCGGAGCATAAACAGAGACCAGGGAAATGACACCTAAGGAGTGACCAATCCTTAATCTCATAATACGCTCGTTGACCGGTGTTACCTCAATTATCATTGGGGTCAGCTTATTGGACACAGCTACAGCAACTCCTTGGGTATGGTAACCATCAGAGCGACCAGACCAATAGTAGGTGTAACCACCCACCATTATCTCGCCGCAATCCGGTCTCCGAACCTCAGAGAGAGCTGCAATCCCGATGTCCAAACGCTTGAGCTCAGATAATAACAGAGACAGGTGATCATCCTCTCTTAGGGATAGGACATTCCAGGCACCCACCCGAAGGGACCGCCTCAGGTTAACCCAAGGAGACCGCCGTCTGGTGGATAACACCTCAGCACCACTCCGACACACTCTCCCGCAATCTGACCCAGGGATGTTACCCCGTGGTTTCCATCCTATCATCAAAGATTGGGGGTCCCGAAGGCTTTGCCCCAATCCCGTCATCCGGTGAGCTGCCCTGCGAAGGGAAGCTGCACAGGAGGTACTCCCACGGAGTGGGTTTTCAGATTTTTTGCGTTTTTGTGTTTTGCGGAATGAAGGGTTTTACGGTGGCTGGAGTGCAAATCCTGCCACCAACCTCCTAATAAAAAAGTAACCCAACTGCAGGAGGACGTCCGCAGACACAGTTGGGCACTAGATATGGATGGCCGTTGGCTCACAAGGAGCTCCTCCACCCTTTGACAGGTTTTGTTTTTAATCCTGCTGGGTGTCCATATCCAAACACCCTCCTCACCAGAAAACCTGGTGGGGGAGACGGTTTAGTCGCCGACAACCCGACCATGGAACAGGTTAGTACAGGTTTACATGGTACCTGTAGCAGGTCACAGATCTAACCTGACCCGTCCCTTGTCTATTGGAACACTGGTGAAGAAATTGTCTGTGGTTACATTTCTTCCTGTTTTGTACCAATGAGACATGAGATCCTTCGCCACCCTTCTACTCCGGTTCACCTTCTGGGTTTCATTCAGATGTTTACCAAGGGACACCTAGCTCGTCAGCGGATAGCTTCTCTCACTGTCACGGTTCCACCAAACTTTGATGCAGTATTTTGATGGTTTATACTGGCCAGGTAATGATGAAAGGGACAGCGACCTCTGAATGGTACCAACTGCTCATGCACAGTCATAGAAGGGCCAGGTATGTAATATTTAAGCAGGGCAGCAAAATACATGTCCCAAATGTCTCTGATTGCAGTGAAGTTCATCATCTTCCCTCCATGCATTTCGTGCATTTCGGTTGTCGAATCTGAAATGGCGCAAGATTTGTTGAAACCTTTTTGGGCACATTGTTGCCCTGAGCATAGGTCTGCCAGTTCTAAAAGACTAACGTTCATCGAGCTGGTCACGGTTGCTCTTGACCACACCTGCGAGAATCGGGAGTCCATAAATGATTTCAGCTCGACGTCAGTGCCAGATTTCCAACTTCTTGGTGGCTGGTCAGCATGAATTTCATTGCACGAAAAAGAAAAAATCACTTCATTTTGCTTGTGGTCTGGTGAGACCCCAGTAGCCAGGGAAGATTGTTTCTAACTTCCATCACATTTGTATTGCTCCAAAATAGTTTCACGTAAAAACTGTTCATATTGCCTGTTGAATTGAGACAACACGATGGGAGGATATTGCAGGAGAAAAACGACAAAACATTAGTTTCAGAAAAATCAACAGGAATAGCACCGAGGGGTCCGAACAGACCCACATGCCGGCTTTCAGGCTAAGGATGTGGACAAGCCCAGGAAACCATGTATTGTTACGAATCTGGAACCCATCGCACACAACAGCCAGAGTCTTTATAGATCAGTTATATCGGTAAGTATGTGTTTCTAGTTAGGGTCCCGTCCCTTGTCTAATGGGTAATTAAGTGTACGTGCGCTGCGAAGTTGTTTTCTAGTCAGGTCTTTAAATCCTTAGATCCGACAAACCAACCACCCTGCCACTGAACTAGCGCTTTACAGCACGTTCCCGTTCACAACTCCTCCACTGAACTAGTGCTTTACAGCGCGTTCCGATTCACGATGACTCCACCGAACTAGCGCATTCCCATTCACAGCTCCTCCACTGAACTAGCGCTTTACATCGCGTTCCGATTCACGACTCCTCCACTGAATGAGCACTTTACCAGGCTCTCCTTGCTATCCAATCAGGAGCGAACAGCGCGTCGACACACCTGATCCCTGTCCAACCAAACGCTCACAGAGCGTCCGGCACCGAGGATCCGCCCCGCTCAGGGAGCGGATAAAAGACCAGGCTCCCTTTGGAGGTGTCTTCTTGTTCTTGTTGGGTTTCGCGTTCATGATTGTGTTGGCGTTGGAGCCTGGTTATGTGTCGGAGCCTGGTTGTGCCTGAGGAGGATCACTTGCTTCGCCTGCCTCGCCGCCTCCTCACTTGTTTTACCATCCAGATTGTGCTGGCGTCTGCCACTCCACTCCTGGTGCTTTCGTCCTTGACGCCATGTGAAAGGTGCGGGTTTGAGTCCCACCACTGAGCCAGACAATTCTGTCGTGACCCTCTCGGACTAACGCCGGGAGCTAGTCATGGGTGGGCCTTTCGGCCTCACCACGATCGTGCCAATCGGCCCCCCACGTGGGATAGGGTTGTTCGCCAAATTCGACCTACCTAAATACCCACGCGGAGGGTAGACCGGGCGATCGCACCTCGCCGCAGGTCGACTCCGGGCACGGGCCACTTAAGCGACCCGTTCCGTACTATCGGGATAACCGAGCGGTGTTATCGTTGGCCTCGACGGTTCCGATTAATTATCGGGCGTATTAAGCCCACTACCAACCCTTTACGTGAAGCAAGATGGAGATTCAATTAAAGAAAAGACGAAGCGAAACGGGAAAAACAGTTCAACATAAAGCACATTTATTCCACGGCACACGGAGAGCACACATATACAATTACAACAATTATGCACCCACAGCAAATGCTACAAAAGAAACACAACAATGCAGATCTACTACCGACTACGCGAGCACACGGCAACACTTACACAGTTTTACTTTACAGACGGCGCCAACAACACATTTACTCAAAAGCAAAAGAAAAGGGCCACCCTCAAAGACATGGGGGCAGGCGGGGCCTGTGGGCCAATATTTGCGCGGAACCTGAAAGAGCGGTCAGGTCCGCGAGACCGGGTGGATCCTACCCGTGTCTTTGTGATGAGCCGCCAATGTGGTGGCGCGGCGGCGCCCCGACTCCGCGCTCCTTCGCGGGTTTCGTTGGCACTGCTTGCAGTGGGGTGGGAACGGGGCCCCCTTTTCGCACGATCTCAGCGCGGGGGGAAAAAAGGGGGGAATTGTTGATGCTCTGGGGAAAGAGGATAGCTGGCTTGTTTGGGTCCCGCGACGAGCGATTCCACTGCGAGCTCGTCGCCGACCGCCATCTTCCTTGCCTCGGACCCGAGCTATTCGGTCTCTTCCCCCTTTCTCCTCAGCCGACTGCAGCAAACCACCTGTATGCCCTCGCCTCCCGACTCACTCCCCGCTCCTCCAAGGCCGACTCTGCGCTCAAACCGACTCGACCGCGCTCCAGGCTTCCTCTCTCTGCAGCTCCCCGACAGACTCCGAACCCCGACAGACTGCGAAACCCGACAGACTGCGAGCTCCCCTCAGCTTTCCGACCTCTCCAGACTGACTCTTCTCAAACTGACTGCCAAATTCGCCCCGCGTCCGGTGCTTTATAGGCCGGCAGGAGAAGCCATATGCAAATTTCTGGATCAGAACGAGCTCGGAGGTGGAGCCACGCTCGCCCATTGGACGGAGGAAAAGGGGCGTGAGTCTCCCCTGATCCGAGAATTTGCATATCCCGATTCTACTCCGACGCGCCTGGAGGCGGGGCCAAACCGCCCCGCGCTTGCTGATTGGACGGATCAGAAGTGGGCGTGTATCATTCCTGATCCGAATTCTCCTCGGAAAGGCCGCACTTTGCACTCGCGGTTTGGCGCGCGTCCCGTATGAGGCCAGGACAGCCCGACGCTCGGTGTTCACAGGTGGTGCGGGAATGGCGGCAGAAGGAGGAGAGGTGAAGTTGGTGGAGGGTTTATGGTGGTGCTTTATGGCCCTGGTGCCGTTTGGAATGGCGGTGATGCGATGTTTGCAGGAGCGAGTTGTGAAGGTAAAGATCGTGGCTGTTGGCGTTGTTGTTGTGAAGCGGCGTTGTGGTTGGTGGTTGTTGTGTGATGGCGGTTGAGACGTGGTTGGTTCAAAATAAAGATAGAACAGAAAAACGGCTATCTCAAAGGGTCGCAGCCCAAATGAATCACATTTATTCCCTCTAAACAACGGGTTTGGGGCTAACTACACATGTACTTACAGAGATATCTCACCTACAGGACCTGAATGGTGGTTTGCGAATTTCCTCAACAAAATATATATATATATATATATATATATATATATATATATATATATATATATATATATATATATATATATATATATGTGTTGGCACAGTGGTTAGGGCAGCGGCTTGGGATCCAAAAGGTCCTGAGTTCAAGCCCCGTTGGGCCACTGAATTAATGCACCAGGGGGTTGACTCAGCCTGTCATCCTTCCGAGGTCAGCGAAATGAGTACCAGTATACTGGGCCAGTGTATACCCTGGTTAAAATAGGTGTACCATATCCCTGTGTCGTAAGAGGCGACCAGGGTTGCGTCAGGAAGGGCATCCGGCGTAAAACATGTGCGAAATCACTATGCGGATCATACGGATGATCCGCTGTGGCGACCCCGAACGGGAGCAGCCGAAAGAAGAAGATATATATATATATATATATATATATATATATATATATATATATATATATATATATATATATATATATATATATATATATATATATATATATATATATATATATATATTGTTGTTGTTGTTGTTGTTCGTCTTTCGGCTGCTCCCGTTAGGGGTCGCCACAGCGGATCATCCGTTATGATCCGCATACTGATTTGGCATAGGTTTTACGCTGGATGCCCTTCCTGACGCAACCCTGGTCGCCTCTTACAACACAGGGATGAGGATTGGGTTTTGCCATGATTCCGGGCTGCCCTACACCCTCTCATAGCGCGGCCCAGCACAGAGCACCCATCCTCAAGCAATCCTCCAACCCAAGCCTCCGAGTAGCCAGATTACAGGCGCACGCCACTACGCCCGGTTAAGAAGATTATATATTAAATATATATATATATATATAAATATATATATATATATATATATATATATATATAAATATATATGTTTATATATATATTTATATATATATATGTATATATATGTATATATATATATATATATATATATATATATATATATATATATATATATATATATATATATATATATATAGATATTGTTACGGTTCTCGGAACTGTATGCATACAACAAATAGTTGTCCTGACTCAGTTATTCCATTAATATATGTGCAGATAGATCCCTACCTTTTGTCGAGCGGGACAGCAGGGAGTGCGTTTCGATGAGCTATTAGTTAAGATTAATAAATCATTTTTCCCCCTTTTATTTTATTTCCTCCTTTTTCTGAGGTGAAATCATCTCGCTTGCTACCCTTGTTTCGCTGGCCACAGCGTACCACCGTCTATCCAGCGACTCGTTTTCAGAGGCAAAATCCCGACGATCGCTGTGGAAGCCGCATCGGCATCCACCTTCCCAAACCCAGACACGCGCGGCGTGGGCTGGCCAAACTAGCGTCTGGCCGAAACCCCACCCAGAAAGGCGGACCACATGAAGGCCCGGTCCAATCGGGATGCTCGGATCGGACGATGACGTCGGTTTCGCCATGGCTCCTCCCCGAGCTCCGTGATCTATAAAGTACGGAGCAATCCTCAGAGTTGGGGCGAAATTGGGGTGGATGGAAAGGAAGAAGTTGGTCGGAGTTGTTGGATGCGAAGGTATTGAGTTGAATGGGAAGGTTGTTGTTGTGGGAGGCCGTTGGAAGGAGAAGTGCGAAAGGGAATTGAAGGAGTTGTTGCGAAGGTGTTCCGGCTGCTTGGCTCTGCTTCCGTCTCAACTCGACGGCCAGCCTACTGGTCGTCCCCACTGACACGACCTCGACCAAACCTCTTGTCTGGTCCTGCTACTGCTCAACTCTCGCCATTTTGGACTCCGCTCTCCTCCACTCAAGCTGCTGCTGCAGACACGATTACCACACGTGCGGCTGTGGACCAAACTGCACAGCTTTTGTCGGGTGCCGCACCACAGAGCATCCCTTCCCCCAAAACGTTCAGGTACCAAAAACTGTAACCTCAACTCCCTCCCTCCCTGGCTGGAAAAGTCCTTTGCCTTTCATTCGGTATTTTTTGTCTGAGTATGTTGGCGCCTGTCCGTTAAGTAAGCCTGTATAAGATCTTTTATTGTTGTGATTGTTGCTTTTATTAATCTCGTGTCAAGTCTGCACTGTCTGCTTTGTAAGTTGCTTGTAAAATTGTCGCACCCCACACCTCTGTCATCTTTCCCTGCATTACATCCCCTATAAATCTTTTGTTGTGCCACATGCTTTTCCTCGCTTATTGTAAATAAATAATATTTGTAGAAATGTTCCCAGCTCGCCTTTGTCTTGGTCCTTGGTAGAGCTGCTCGGCTGCATCCGATCTGGAAAGGTGATCCGTAGTTGGTAGAGTGATCCTGTTCGGATAAAGAGTACCGAGGGTGTGGTTCCCTGGTGGTTAAACCGCTTGGTTAATTTGGTAACCTGATTCTAGACAGGAAGACCCGAGGTCATGGTCACGGTTGAGTTATTGGCGTCCACGGTCGGTTAAGCGACCCACCGCATCACGGAATTATCCGTGAACGACGGCCTACAATTCCGGGGAGGCTGGTGGGAATTGACGTAGCTTTCCCCCACCTAGTGGTCTTCTCACCCGACCCCACTGGCCTGCAACAATATGTCTGTATATTGTATATGTATGTATATATATATATATATATATATATGTATATATAATATATTTTAATAAGGCTCACTTGGCTGTGCCTGGATGGGTTTCAGGGTGGAGGAGCCACAACTGAAACCGGAATCTATCCAAGTTCCTCCTGATGACTTCATCTTTGCTTTTTTTTTCTTGTTTAGGTTCCTTCTGATGACTCCATTGCAGGACTTGTACCTCTTTGGTCTTCCATTTGAATAGAATGTATTTTAATCCAATTCTAAATTCAATTGAATAATAATTTTTTGAAACGTCATCAGTCAGGTTCAGGTGTCCAATCAAAGTGGGACGTCATGGTACCCGGTCATTACTGCCAGCTGTGAAAAGGTGCAGTTCCAGTTGTCTTATTAATTACGTAACACACCAGTACACAAACGCCATACCAAATACACCACACAAAACAAGTCCTGGCGAGGGTCTGCAATCTCTGATTGCTCTTTTTCTTGTTGACTTTTGAACCATTACATGTACACTGTTGCGGAACGTATTAGGAAAGCACACCAAAGGTTAAATTATTTTTTTTAGTACCGTATTGTCATTGCACATCTACCACTTTTTTTTTTTAGCACAACTACCTGCATAAATTTTTCCCACATTGCAAAACAGCATGTGCTTTATAAAGGTGTGCAGCAGGTATTTTAACTAGCTCAATTGAGATGCTATGAGGCGTAGACCCAGATGTTCTCGAGACGTCGAACCTTTCCGGATGAAGTGTTTTGTCCTTTTGGGGGGAGAGAGAGGTTGTAATATCAGGTTTTATCCCCACGCTTTTTTGGGGGGAAAAGGAAGGATATTGTAATCTGCTCCGTCCGTCTTTGTCTGTCTCCGTCACGTTGTCTCCTAACTGGTTATGCAGAAGAAATTCAATAAACCTGGTAGGTATGTTCACCACATGGCACGAGGGTGAAAAAGCAGGATAATTTTGACCCCGCCCCTTGAAAATTACACTGCTCTTTTGTACCCTTAGGGTGGGGTGAAAAGGTCAAATGCCAAAAAAATGCAATTATGGGCATATTTTAAAACATTCTTTCATGAATCCTTGTACGTGCAATCAACGTTAGGGGATGCATGAAATGTTATGTTTTGTGGGGGTTTTTTTTGGATCTGGCCTTTGGTTCATGCCTTGAGGGGACTTGGGGTCATAAGGGCCAAAACGGGGGGGGGGGACCCAAAAAGTTTATGTTTGGTAATTCCTGGTGGAACTCTTTTTTCCATCTTTCGACTTTGTTTCAGATGGGGGATTTGCAATGGCGTGCCATCGACTTCGCTCGAGTTTGATATTCAGTTCGCAATTTAACGTCCCTTCATCATTATCTGTCTTTCTTTACTGTGGTTTCATTTATCGTTGTTTTTCTTTGTCTTCCTCGTCATTTCACGCTCCTTCCTCTTGTTCATCTAATTGCTGATATGTTTGTGGATTTTTATTTTAAATTGCAACTTGATATTATTTTCAAAAAATTTAAAAAAATTAAAATTAAAATTGTTGACTTCTCTTTTTCTCCCCCAATCCGCACCCTCTTCTTTCACAGAACCTGTAAAGAGGAAGCGTGGGCGCCCCAGAACTTCCACAGGGCCAAGTCGCAACTCGCATCCTGGAGGTGTTGGGAGGGCGACCGTTGTTAAACGCAAGCATTGGTGAAACCGCTTCACCTCCTCCACCCACAGCCCCACATCCTTCATTGCCCACTACATTTATTGTTGGAGTTCCTGTACGTTTATTACTGCTACCTGGGAATTTGGGGGGAGAAGTGGGAATTGCATTGTGGGGTTCATGAGAATCCTGTTGTTTTTATTCATGTTGTGCACAACTTTGCTCTATCGTTGATGTTCTCTTGTGTGAATGTGATGACATCTGAACACATGTAACAGTTGTCTGCTCTTCCCCCTTTGGTTTGAATTTCCTTCTGGACGAGTTTGACTCTGGAGTCGACCATTGCGTGACGTGTGCCCTCACCATGTGCATATTGTCGAGGCGTTTGTCTGACCTCTCCCTGATTTGAGGGTACGTAACATCCAGTGCACGATGTCCACATGGTCCCGGGAAGAAAACCACTTGGTGGTCAGAATATCATACCTGAATATTGCTTACTTGTTGGAATTTTGAGATGTGAATGTTGACCCTGAATTTGTTTAGACATAACTTTTGTTCATCGCTCTTTTAACCCCCACCCCAATCGCTCCCTCCCCTCCCCTTTCTTGCTCCCTCTCCCCCATCTCTTGATATTCCCGTCAGCGAAGCGAGGGGCTCTATTTGCTGGTGACACATAAAAGATTCACCTTCCTTTTTACACGATTAACCTCAAATTGGTGATTTGATCTCTCGTACCTCTTCCTCTTCATCCGCTTGTTCCAGGCATTTCTTGCTTTATTGAAGTCTCTTCCACATTCAATGATTTTTAGTAATATTGTTGCGAATCTGGAAACCATGAGCACACAACATTCAGGTCCTATAGATTAGTTATATCGGTAAGTATGTGTTTTATAGATAGCTTCCCTTCCTTTGTTGAATGGGTAAATAAATGTAAATGCGCTGTGAGTTACTTTGATCGGGTTTTTCTTTTATTTATACACCTTCCCCTCGCTCTGACCGGCAGCATTGTTCTTCGTGCATTCAACCACGAACGTGGGCGGGAATCAGCTCAAGACCCCGCCCAGAATGAGAGGGGTGGGCTTCCTTGGCCAATCAGGGACCTCACAACCTGAGATCGAGAACGGGGAGGGCGGAGACGTTTCCCCCAAGAATGAAAAGGTATTCACATATTACAAAATGAAAAGCAAAGTGATGCTGCTACCAGCCTATCACTTTCCCATCGCAGACAGGTGGGTGGTCTGTGTCTTCCACCACTTCCTTTCTAGTTTTATACCCTCTTCTCTTTCAGTGCTTCTTCCTCAACCTCCCTCCAGGTTTCTGCAGGGTGCAGGCGGTCCACCATTAACCACCACCCCATGAAACTCCCATAACCCAAGATCACTACTCACCTGCTCCTCATTTGTTCCTCTTTTTTTTTTTCCCCAACTGTGGAACCGACTTCCACATTCTCTTCAATCTCATTCTTCCCTCCAGGTCTTCAAGATGACTGTTCACCATAATCTCAGATCATCCCCAATCTAAAACCATGATCTTTTTTGCTCACATCTTGCTCAGTTTGATGTCGTGGAAGCCAAGGCCTTCATGATCATTGGAATCTCTTGCGCTGAAGCTCAATCGATCAGTTGGCCATCGCCAACAGGTCAGTGGTCTCTGCCCTCTGCCGCCTCCTTTCTGGTCTTGGGCCCTCTCAGTGCTTTGTCCCCCAAATCCATGCAGGATGCACAAGGTCCACCAACGACTCCCTTCTGATTAACTCAATCCAGGATCACTGCTCACCTCCACTCATTTGTTCCTCTTTTTTTTCCCTCTGAACTGTGGAATGAACTTCCACACTCTCTTCAATCTCACTCTCCCTTCTGGGTCTTCAAGACAGCTGTTCACCACCATCTCAGATCATCCCCCTCTAAAACCATGATCTTTTCTTCACCCGTTAAAGCACTGCCCTCCCCTCCCAAATTTTGTGTCCATGTTGTCCACCCCTTATCATTACCCGCATCTCGTTTGTCCGTCTCCGACTATTTGCTCCCTTTCTCCTGCTGTTGGCATTCCCCCTACTCCTGCTGTTCCTTTTCATGTTGCGTTCTCATCCGTTCCGTGTTCAAGCTCTTTCACGAGCCTTGACTGCATAGAAAAGAGAAAAAAATGTGGCGGTGAGGTGTTGCAGGTGTTGCCCCAGCAGGTGAATCGTCCGTTCTCGTTCCAAGGTCTTGCCCCAGCAGGTGATTCGTCCGTTCTCGTTTCAAGGTGTTGCCCCAGCAGGTGATTCGTCCGTTCTCGTTTCAAGGTGTTGCCCCAGCAGGTGAAGCGTCCGTTCTCGTTTCAAGGCGTTGCCCCAGCAAGTGAAGCGTCCGTTCTCGTTCCAAGGTCTTGCCCCAGCAGGTGATTCGTCCGTTCTCGTTTCAAGGTTTTTCCCCAGCAGGTGAAGCGTCCGTTCTCGTTTCAAGGTCTTGCCCCAGCAGGTGATTTGTCCGTTCTCGTTTCAAGGTCTTGCCCCAGCAGGTGATTCGTCCGTTCTCGTTTCAAGGTTTTTCCCCAGCAGGTGAAGCGTCCGTTCTCGTTTCAAGGTCTTGCCCCAGCAGGTGATTTGTCCGTTCTCGTTTCAAGGTCTTGCCCCAGCAGGTGATTCGTCCGTTCTCGTTTCAAGGTCTTGCCCCAGCAGGTGATTCGTCCGTTCTCGTTTCAAGGTCTTGCCCCAGCAGGTGATTTGTCCGTTCTCGTTTCAAGGTCTTGCCCCAGCAGGTGATTCGTCCGTTCTCGTTTCAAGGTCTTGCCCCAGCAGGTGATTTGTCCGTTCTCGTTTCAAGGTTTTGCCCCAGCAGGTGAAGCGTCCGTTCTCATACCAAGGTCTTGCCCCAGCAGGTGATGCGTCCGTTCTCCTTTCAACGTGTTGCCACAGCAGGCGATGCGTCCTTTCTCGTTTCAAGGCGTTGCCCCAGCAGGTGATGAGTCCGTTCTAGTTTCAAGGCGTTGCCCCAGCAGGTGAAGCATCCGTTCTCATTCCAAGGTGTTGCCCCAGCAAGTGAAGCGTCCGTTCTCGTTTCAAGGTGTTGCCCCAGCAGGTGAAGCGTCCGTTCTCCTTTCAATGTGTTGCCACAGCAGGCGATGCGTCCGTTCTCGTTTCAAGGCGTTGCCCCAGCAGTTGATGCGTCAGTTCTCGTTTCAAGGTGTTGCCCCAGCAGGTGAAGCATCCGTTCTCGTTTCAAGGTGTTGCCCCAGTAGGTGAAGCATCCGTTCCCGTTTCAAGGTGTTGCCCCAGTAGGTGAAGCATCCGTTCTCGTTTCAAGGTGTTGCCCCAGTAGGTGAAGCGTCCGTTCTCGTTTCAAGGTGTTGCCCAGCAGGTGATTCGTCTGTTCTCGTTCCAAGGTGTTGCCCCAGCAGGTAATGCATCCATTCTCGTTTCAAGGTGTTGCCCCAGCAGGTGATTCGTCCGTTCTCGTTTAAAGGTGTTGCCCCAGCAGGTGAAGCGTCCATTCTCGTTTCAAGGTGTTTGCCCCAGCAGGTAATGCGTCCGTTCTCGTTTCAAGGTGTTGCCCCAGCAGGTAATGCGTCCGTTCTCGTTTCAAGGTGTTGCCCCAGCAGGTGAAGCGTCCGTTCTCGTTTCAAGGTGTTGCCCCAGCAGGTGAAGCATCCGTTCTCGTTCCAAGGTGTTGCCCTAGCAGGTAATGCGTCCATTCTCGTTTCAAGGTGTTGCCCCAGCAGGTGATTCGTCCGTTCTCGTTTCAAGGTGTTGCCCCAGCAGGTGAAGCGTCCGTTCTCGTTTCAAGGTGTTGCCCCAGCAGGCGATTCGTCCGTTCTCGTTTCAAGGTGTTGCCCCAGCAGGTGAAGCGTCCATTCTCGTTTCAAGGTGTTGCCCCAGCAGATGAAGCGTCCGTTCTCGTTTCAAGGTGTTGCCCCAGCAGGTAATGCGTCCATTCTCGTTTCAAGGTGTTGCCCCAGCAGGTGATTCGTCCGTTCTCGTTTCAAGGTGTTGCCCCAGCAGGCGATTCGTCCGTTCTAGTTTCAAGGTGTTGCCCCAGCAGGTGAAGCATCCGTTCTCGTTTCAAGGTGTTGCCCCAGCAGGTGAAGCGTCCATTCTCGTTTCAAGGTGTTGCCCCAGCAGGTGAAGCATCCGTTCTCGTTCCAAGGTGTTGCCCCAGCAGGTAATGCGTCCATTCTCGTTTCAAGGTGTTGCCCCAGCAGGTGATTCGTCCGTTCTCGTTTCAAGGTGTTGCCCCAGCAGGTGAAGCGTCCGTTCTCGTTTCAAGGTGTTGCCCCAGCAGGTAATGCGTCCATTCTCGTTTCAAGGTGTTGCCCCAGCAGGTGAAGCGTCCGTTCTCGTTTCAAGGTGTTGCCCCAGCAGGTGATTCGTCCGTTCTCGTTTCAAGGTGTTGCCCCAGCAGGTGATTCGTCCGTTCTCGTTTCAAGGTGTTGCCCCAGCAGGTGAAGCGTCCATTCTCGTTTCAAGGTGTTTGCCCCAGCAGGTGAAGCGTCCGTTCTCGTTTCAAGGTGTTGCCCCAGCAGGTAATGCGTCCATTCTCGTTTCAAGGTGTTGCCCCAGCAGGTGAAGCGTCCGTTCTCGTTTCAAGGTGTTGCCCCAGCAGGTGATTCGTCCGTTCTCGTTTCAAGGTGTTGCCCCAGCAGGTGAAGCGTCCATTCTCGTTTCAAGGTGTTTGCCCCAGCAGGTAATGCGTCCATTCTCGTTTCAAGGTGTTGCCCCAGCAGGTGATTCGTCCATTCTCGTTTCAAGGTGTTGCCCCAGCAGGTGATGCGTCCGTTCTCGTTTTTGTTTCATGGTGTTGCCCCAGCAGGTGATGCATGACATGGCAAGACACCATCCCTTGATGAATTGGACTTTCTGAGCTCCAATTACTTTCAAGTTTTTGAGAATGGGAAGGCATCTGTAAAAGAAAGAGAAATGTTTAGAATTGTGACAAAGAACATCCTGATGGTGTCCCTTTTAATTAAAAAATAAAAATAAAAAAAAAACACCTGCTGTTAAACGTGTCAAACAAACTCCACTGCGTGAACAGTTTCTGCATCTGCTGCTGCATCAGTGTAAACATCTGCTGCAATGGAACGACTCCCTCCACTCAGTTGTTCGGCTCAAAGCGTGCCTTGAGTGCGTGGGGTCTTCCTGATGGGAAGTTGAGAATCGATCATGAAACTTGTAGATGTGTGACCATCGAATGTATGTATTTTGATCCATTCTCAGTATCTACTCGAAAAACTTTTCCAAATCCATGCTTCCCTTCAAAAATGGCGGCTGAGCGAACCCATTGTGCACTGCACTCATCACGACTGAGTGAACTATCTGGCCTTCTTTTATCTTTGGTAAGAATGGACGAATCGTTACGTCACATCCGTTATTGCGTTGCCACCTTCAACACGGGAACGATATTCATTGGTTTCAGTTCCATTTTTTTTTTATTGTGCCGGAAATAATTTTTAAATCCTTCAGATTAAGTTGCAGTCTTTATGATGTGAGTATCATTCCACATTGATATTGTACTTTGAGGACGAAGCGTGTTCCATATAGCGATAAAAGTGGGGGACCAGTATCGCTGGAAGGAAGCCTTGTGATACACCCATCTTTAACTCCCGTGTGTTGAGGGGAAATAAATGAAAATGGTGAACTTGGAAGGTATAAAATACCCCCCCAAAAAAATTCACATCACTGGAATCGGACTGGCCAGTTTCGCACAGTTAAAAGGATACTGCGTTTACAACGGTTTGAGGTTACGGAAGGCATGTTCGTGGATAAAAATTAATACGTGTGTGGTGAATTAACGTGAATCAAGGGACATGACGCGGGATCACATGTTGTGCGTCTCGCGTATAAGGGGATGTCTCTCTGCGGCACGAGTGATTGTCCCCGGGGCATTGCTATTGACATCGGCTGTCCACTTGATGCTCGTTAACTGAAGGTGCTCATTGACTGGTGAGAATGGAGATTATATCGAACTCCGTGCTTACGCGGATTAGTCTGCAATGGTTAACTGCACATGTATACGTTTCTGCTTATGTACTCCTAGCTGAACCTGTATTTCCTGGTGTGTCCACAGAAGCGGCTCCAATCAAATGGAATAAAGCCTAAACTCTGAAGGTTCATCTCTCGCTCTCATTTCAATTTATTCCATTTGATTTTCTCGGCTCTCTCAACCAAAGATGGACAAGATCTACAAACCAGAGAGGTTCGACGCAGACCCAAACACGACTGACGCAGAAATGAAATGGTCACATTGGTTCTGCTCCTTCTCACACTATCTGACCATCATCGCGGAGGAGCTGACAAATTTGCCGCTCTCGTGAATCATGTCTCGCCCAGCGTGTACAGGCTCTTCTCGGGGTGCGACACTTACGAAGCAGCGATTGACGTACTGCAGGCGCTCTACGTGAAGCCCAAGAACGAGGTATACATACGACATCTTCTCAACACACGCAAGCAAGCAGCCGGGAGACAATCGATCAGTTCCTGCAAGCTCTGAATCAGCTGGGAAAGACGGCAGCTTCCGGGCCGTAGCGCCGAGGAACACCGAAAGGAAGCGACACGGAGGCATTCATCCAAGGACTCAGATCAGCCCACATACGGCAACGCTTACTAGAGAAAGCGCAACCCACTCTTGACAAGGTAGTCGATCAGGCTCGGCGATGGATACGGCTCAGCAGCAATCTGAGTCATTTGGGACACCAATGCTGCTCATGAACGCTGCTACGATGGGAACCCAAGGAACCCCACTGGCACAGACACAGCCAGACATGAGGGATGGAGAAACACCCGAGGAGCGGATGCAGACCTCGTCAAACTCCTCAGCAACTGCTCCGGTCGGTAAATGCTTCTTTTGTGGGTACAAAAGGCATCCTCGTCAAAAATGTCCAGCCAGAGATGCCACATGCATGAATTGCGACAAGAAAGGGCATTATGCCAGGGTATGTAAATCTACTCTAAGGAGGAATAAACCCACTTCTGCGGCTCTCTACTGTAAAATAAATTGACTGCAGCCTCTCCGGGGAATCTATCCAAGGCTATCATCAACGTGCGAATTAACGGGCATATGGCTGAGGCTCTGGTTGATACCGGTAGCTCTGAAAGTTTCGTCAACAGCTCGCTAGTGAAGGGCAGGAAATGGGTAATCCACCCGACTGACAATACGGTATGCATGGCCGCCACCTCACTACAATCCCGCGTACGAGGGTACTGCAATGTTGAATTGGACGTAAAGGGGTACACGCATCGGGATGTAAAGGTGCTGGTGCTTCGTGATTTGTGCGCAGACGTAATTCTGGGTCATAATGTCCTCAAGCAGCACACGAGCGTCGAAATACCCTTTGGAGGAAGCAAGCCTCGTCTAATTTTAAATGCGCTGACCACCGCGGAGGTGGACGTCCCCCAGCTGTTCGCTAACTTGTCGCCGGTCTGCAAACCGATAGCGATCAAATCGCGGCGATATACCACTGCTGACATGAATTTCATCACTTCAGAAACCAGCGATTACTGGAGGAGGAATTATAGAACCGGCGATTCGCCATGGCGCGCACAGGTGTTGGTGACCAGCAGTCAGAACCATAAGAGACGGATGGTTGTCGATTATTCCCAAAGCGGTCAATCGCTTCACCCAACTCGACGCCTACCCCCTGCCGCGCATAGATGAGATGGTCGAACGCGTGGCCAATTATAAGGTATTCAGTACCATCGACTTGCGAAGCGCCTATCATCAAATTCCCATCGAGAGGAAGACAAACCGTACACTGCATTCCAGGCAGGGCGGCGCCTCTACCAGTTCAGAAGGATACCATTCGGTGTCACGAATGGAGTAGCTTGCTTCCAGCGGGTTATGGACGACATCATCTCAGATGAAAACCTCGAAGACACTTTTGTTTACGTGGATAATGTCACAGTGTGCGGTAGGGATCAGAGGGAACATGATAGGAATCTGGACAGATTCTTGATCATTGCTGGAAAATATAATCTGACTCTCAACTACGAGAAATCGTATTCTCGGCAAGGTCAATTGACCTTCTCGGCTACGATAGCCAACGGCACAATTAAGCCTGATCCTGAGCGGTGCGCCCGCTCCGTGAGCTTCCACCACCTCAGGACTTGCAGACAATGCGCCGGGTGATCGGGATGTTAAACTTACTATGCAAGATGGATTTCGCAATACTCCGAGAAAATATATCCCCTAGTGCATTGCAAAAACTTTCCACCAGATGCCGCTGTCGTGAAAGCTTTCCACGATCTCAAGGATGATATCAGTAAGTCCGTGGTTTTATCGATCGACAGCTCGGTGCCCTTCGTGGTGGAAACCGGACGCTTCAAATCACGCCATAGCTGCAACACTTAATCAGTCTGGGCGGCCGGTCGCTTTCTTCTCGAGAACTCTCTCTAGAAGCGAGCAGAGACACTCGGCAATAGAGAAGGAGGCGTACGCCATCGTCGAAGCGCTGCGTAAATGGAGACATTATTTACTGGGAAACCACTTCACGCTCGTTACGGACCAACGATCCGTGGCTTTCATGTTTGATGGGAAAAATAACGGGAAAATTAAGAATGAAAAAATTATGAGATGGCGGATAGACCCTAGCCTGCTACAGGTACGACATTGTTTACCGGCCCGGGAAGGAAAACCCTGCTGCAGATACCTTCTCCCGGGTCTACAGTTCGGCAACAATCAGTCAGGCTTTGCAAGACCTCCATGTGTCTCTGTGCCACCCAGGGGTAACCAGGATGGCACATTTAAATCACGCAGAACAAAATCTTCCCTATTCTGTTGAAGATATTAAACAAATGAATGCTTCATGCCCTGTTTGTGCTGAACTAAAACCCAGATTCTTTGGCGCGGCATCTGGCAGACTGATCAAGGCTACTTCCCCCTTCGAGAGACTAAACATCGACTTCAAAGGGCCCCTGCCCACCGAGACAGACAACAGATACATATTCACCGTTGTTGATGAATATTCAAGGTTCCCTTTCGCGTTTCCGTGCTCGGATATGACCTCGGGCACTGTCGTAAAATGTCTGTCTGACGTCTTCGCTATGTTTGGGAGACCTTCGTACATACATTCAGACAGAGGGCCGTGTTTCATGTCGGCCGGGCTAAAACAATTCCTATTAGAGCACGGCATAGCAACTAGTCGAACGACGGGTTACAACCCACAGGGGAACGGGCAGGTGGAAAGGTATAATGGAGTTATTTGGAAAGCCATAACTCTGGCGCTGAAATCGAGAGGACTGGGCCCCGAGCGATGGGAGGTTGCTCTTCCTGACGCAATGAATTCCATACGCTCTTTGCTCTGCACGTCCACAAATGCCACTCCTCACGAACGTATGTTTACTCACCAACGACGTTATGTTGACAGTCAAACGGTGCCCAACTGGCTGACCCACCCCGGTACAGTGTTCATGAAACGCCCGGTACGACAAAGCAAGTATGAACCGCTGGTGGAGGGTCGAACTCATTGACACTAATCCCAAAGTATGCTCATGTCAGGCTCCCGGATGGCAGGAGACCACTGTGTCGGTTCGCCATCTGGCTCCCGCCAGTACTCCTCCCGCCGGTACACCACCTCCTGGCTCTCCTCCTTCTGACATTTCCCCCAGGAACTCCGCCAGGCGACAGGGGCTGCCGTGTTCCCCCGAGGGCGATCGAGGAGTCATCCCCGGCACAAGTCGAGGCTCACCAAGAGGATCGAGGTCTCCCTCAAGTGAAACTGCCGTTTACTCCCGGAGAGGTCGACGAATAAGGCCCCTCGACGACTCAATCTGTAAAGGGGATTATCGGCATTCTCGCTGCTCATGCTCCTATATGCCCATTATATCATATATCGATGCTCATTTCCATGCTCCTACAACTCAAAATAATCACTGCTTGGCATGTATGCTCCTGTAGATCTATTAGTCCGCGTTGCTTGAAATGTATACTCCTATAGAGCTAAAGCAATCATGGTGTGTAAGATGGGCCCCTAGTTACATTTTAAAGGTGAGGAGAATGTGGTGAATTAACGTGAATCAAGGGACATGACGCGGGATCACATGTTGTGCGTCTCGCGTATAAGGGGATGTCTCTCTGCGGCACGAGTGATTGTCCCCGGGGCATTGCTATTGACATCGGCTGTCCACTTGATGCTCGTTAACTGAAGGTGCTCATTGACTGGTGAGAATGGAGATTATATCGAACTCCGTGCTTACGCGGATTAGTCTGCAATGGTTAACTGCACATGTATACGTTTCTGCTTATGTACTCCTAGCTGAACCTGTATTTCCTGGTGTGTCCACAGAAGCGGCTCCAATCAAATGGAATAAAGCCTAAACTCTGAAGGTTCATCTCTCGCTCTCATTTCGCGCACGCATTGATATGAAGAAGAAGAAGAAGAAGTGGAGACGCCGTCATTAAACAACAAAAAAAAACTGTCGCAGCGCGCGCGCGATTTCGCAGGGAAATCCCGCGAGATTTGACGGCATTGCCCTCCCCAGCGAGATCGCGTTCGTGTGGCGCGGCCGTGGAAATCCGTGTTTCCCGCCTGCTGGGTTCGAGTTCGGCGCTCAGTGGGGCACGGTGCCGTCGCCGTCGCCGCGACGATGGCCGTGCAAAGTGAGATGGCTACGCCCGAGGGAAATGGGGTTTCCATGTTTTTGGTCTTGGGGCGTTCCGTGTTGACTGGGCGCGAAGCCATCTGCGGCTTGTTCGTTTGGAGCTCGTGTGTTCTTCATCGAGTTTGGTTTTTTTTTTTTAATCAAAAATCAACGTTTTGCCAATGGAGGGAGGAGTGGTTGTGGTGGTGATGGTAGTGGTGGTGATGGTAGTTGTAATGATGGTAGTTGTAATGGTGGTAGGGTGTTATTTATTATTATTATTTTTGTTTGTTTTTGATGTCGTTGTACGTTTCCGAGGGTCGTGGTCCATTTGGCAGGCGGTTTAGGGACGACAAACTCCAAACAAGAGACCCATGTGTACAATGATGTTCTTCTTGGTTATAGTTCTCTTTTATTAAAGAGGGGATTGGGTTGGTTTGTAAGTTTACTGGATTTTGAGACGAAGCGTAGTTTATGTGCCCCCTCTTCACTTTGTCTTGAACTCTCATGTTGGGGTTAAACTTCAAGGGATGGTCGAACGAGTAGCGGACTCGGTCACATGACTCGGAAAATAAATTCCAATGATTCGCACAACGGAGAGAAGGTGGTAAGTAAACTGTCGGGCATGCTTCCGTCTCTCAACGGGATCCCTCGGAGAGTGTGGCTACAGCTGCTTATTACACCCTCGTGGCTGTCAGTGGTAGTTTCAACCTCCTTCGTGAACCCTCGTCACGTGGGCCATGATGCACACACACACACACACACACACACACACACACACACACACACACACACACCTTTGCCTCTATGAGTACGTATCCCGAGTTTGGGCAAAAACTACGCTATTTGGACCATTCACGCTTTACAATGTACATCTCAGGTGATTGTAACTAAGCCATAATGCTCAAACACAAGTTTTCAACTCTAGGTGATGTCAGTAAGTTCAACTTTACAAACGTAAGTTGTTTTTTTTACGCTCAAACGTAAAACCTAAGTTTTCTTCCTAGTTTATATTTAAAAAAAAAAAAAAAAAAGTTTATATTTTTAGTTTATATATTTTAAGTTTATATTAAAAAAAAAAAAAAAAAAGTTTATATTTTTAAAAAAAATTATACAAAAACTTCCTAGTTTTTGTTTTTAAAGAAAAACCTTACACATTCAACTGTTAGTTTTCAAAACACTTTCCTGACTTTCCTTTTCCTTGAGCATTCATCATTTTTTGATTGCATATCAATCCCCAAATCCTTTCCTCCTGCCTCCCCCAGCTGCAGGTTTCAGTCCC
>NC_140977.1:10949576-10957076 GCF_056783735.1 Eptatretus burgeri | reverse complement strand
AATGGGAAATCTTTGAGGACCAAATGTGTAGAGTGTAGAGTAAGTACATTCCAATGACGTGTAAAACTAGAAGCAGAAAGAGACCAGGGTGGTTGAGCAGTGAGATAAGGAACGCTATTACGAAGAAGCAGAAGGTATTAGGTTTAAAATATCAGGACTGGAGTTAGATTTATATCACTATCGGAGTAAACAGAGGCAAGTGAAGAAAATAACTCGGCAAGCCAAAATAGTGGGGCAACTTAGCATGACAATTGTGCATTTTGTGAGGAAAGCACCAAATTTGGCATACTAGTAGCCTAACATGTTATGAACAGATTTGGATATTGGGCCATCTCAAATTCAGCCGCTGATGGCTGTGGCAGCCATTTTCCACTGCCATCAAAAATTTGAGATGGTTGTGGAGGTATTGATATCTCAAAATGCTGTGGACGAGTTATGACAAAACAAGGTGGATGAGTTTGTTACGAGACGAGACCAATCCGATTCGATTTTGGTTCAGGTCCAGATGCAGATCCGGCCCATCATTGGGATACAAAACACAAACTGTTCAGCCTGGTGCAGGTTTGCACTCGACTGAGTGCCATTGTAATCACCCCCCTTTTTGTTTGTTTGTTTTCTCAATAAAAAGGCATCTCGATGGAGATGATGACCTGGGAGCGAGAATGGCCTCTCGTAGATCGATTCCTTTCCCCAAGAGTTGGGCTGGCTTTGTGAATGAAAGGCTTCTGAAGCTCATGCCTGAATGATGCTCTAACCGGCAGTGTAACGGCTGACTCTGCTTACTGTGGATAGTTCTGTGTTTTTCACAGACTGCAACTGAGCTCAGAATTCGTATTTAATCGTGATATCTCTCTTCCCAGCTGCAATTAGGAGATCTTGTTGAGTGTACCAGATTCCGAAAAAGAGTGGATGCTTCATAGACTCCTCTGTTGGTCAGGACCCTTGCAGCAAGTCTTTGTATACAGCACGAGGCTGTGGGATAGCATCACCAGCTGAGGGAGTGGCTGTGCCTCCTGATGCATTGCCTTCTGGAGTTTAGGGTAGGAATTTGTGATTTGTTCACGGTGCTGGGGATAGCTCGTTTACTCTTCGTGAAGGACACTGTGGGATCTTAAATGTCCACCAACGAATGCTAACAGATGGGAGCCCCAGTTCAACTGCCTGTGAAACACTAGGATGACAGTTTATAGTTGGGTCAGGATTTGCACCCAAGAATACAGCCTGGAGGTGAGTACCTCCAGGGTATCCTGTCTGCCCCTTTGCAGCAAGTGCTGGTATATCGCAGAGTATACTGGTCACCATTCCAGTTAAAAGCTGTTATCCATCAGAGATCGGCAAAATTCGTACCAGGGATAAGCTGGTGGTGTATCCTTTGTTGGAGTGGTGACCCATCCAGGATTTGAACCTCTATTTCATGAAACTGCCTCGGCAACCTTGTGTGCCCTGATGACATGAGGGGGTCATCAATTTCTGTGTATTCGTATATTATTTATACCAGGACACCCACTCCCTGTGGGAGCGGCAGGGTCATGTTATTATCCTCTCCGGGGCATTATATATAGATTACAGTAGATCGATGCTCGGGTCTCAGGAATGTTTGGGGTGTGTTCACTTTCCAAGTGCTCGCCAAGTGGCTTAAGCACTCAACCAAGCGCTCAACTTGAAACAGTCGATAAGGAACGGCTGGCTTGGGAAGCGCTGGCTAGCTAATTGGTAACTGAATCAAAATGAAGACCAAATGCTGCATCAGAGTCATCAGAAGGAACCTGGATAGGATTCGGGTTTCAGCCGCTACTCCACTATCCTCAAAACCCATCCAGGTGCAGCCAAGTGAGCCTTACAGAAAACTTTCTGCAATAATTTATTTCTCCTTGGAGAGATAGATAATGAAAGGGAAATAAAGAGTAAAAGAGATAAAAGAAAAGAAAAAGCAAGTATTACAATTAATAAAGAGAAATGTTAAAAAGGAGAAAGGAACAAAGAACAAAGATGTCGGGAAGAACCCGGACAGATAGATTTCAGCAGTTACTCACCATACTCAAACGCAGCAACACGTCCAAACTACCAGATGTCTGTCAGAGGGGAAGCACAGTCCACACAGCATCAGGATTTCCTGGTTTCTTTCAGTTTAAGTTTCTTTCATCCGGACGACACCCTGGGTTTCCTCCCTTTCAGTTTAGTGTTAAACAGCAGGTAGCGACTGTTTAAAAATGTCATCGTACGTATTGGAGTTTGTAATCATTTCTACTTCTGGTCTGGGTGCACCACGAATCTCCACGATAAGCGATTTCAACACGGTAACACGATGGCGTATGTCCAAGGAGGAAAAACCCCAAGGTGTGGCGGGGATATTATTAGTATTAATCTTGTTTTGTAATATCATTAAGATTGTGCTATTATCATTAGTGTTGTTATTTGTCCCCGACGAGTTTCACTGGAGGGGGTTATAGGTTTGCTCTCAGTGTCCGACCGTCCATCCCACCTGTGGTTTTTCAGATTTTGTTTTTTGTTTTTCCCCCATTCCCTTCAACATATTCAACTGAAACTTGGTACATGGCTTTACTATGATAAGTTGCAGGACAAGTTTGAGTTTCAGGGCATTTTATCCAGTTTTTCACAGAGGTATGCCCTTTTTTTAACTTAGAAAATACCGTTACAAATCTGGAAGCCTTGTGCACACAGACAGACAGCCGTCCCCTATAACTCAGTTATTTCGATAAGTAAATGTGGATCGATAGCTCCCTTTCCCTTGTTTAATGGGTAATTAAATGTTCATGCGCTGCGGAGTTATTTTGATAGTCAGGGTTTTCTTTTACTTTTACACCACCAACATCAACTACAACAACACCAGCATCACCCTCACCTTCACCTTGCTCCCTCCCACCATCCTCCACCTGCACCATTGCATGCGTGCGTGTCAGCACGTATTTTTGGCGGAGCCCACGCAGGATAATGTCCTGTTTTAGCCGATGACAGGGCGATGAGCGCATTTTGTGCGCCAAAACCGTCCAGTGTGGGAGAGCGGAGAGGGAGGAGGCGTCCCCTCCCCTCCTGGACAAGGGTGAATAAGGTTGCGGCGCGATCGGACCAAGAAGAGTTTTGGTTGTTGGGACGAGTGCGAGAGAAACAAGAGGAGAGTTTTGGTTGTCGGGACGAGTGCTGAACGGAGCTCTCGAATTTGATCGCATCTCGCTGGCAGTAGTTCTTCGGACCGCTTTTCGAGCGTGTGTTCTGGGCTCTGTTCGCTCGTGTCAGCCAAACCACTCGAGGCGGGAAGGTCCATGTCCTTCTGGGTATCTGTGTGTGTGTGTCTGTCGGTGGGCCCGTCTAAGTAGAAATCGTTAAGTGCTTGCTCTTTGTACATTGCATTTCTTTATATTCGGTGTTAATTCTACTCTGTGTTTCCCCTTTCCCGATAGTAAATAAATCCCCTGTTGAATGTTTCAGCTCGTCCTCGATGAAGGCCGTTGTTGCCGTAGTGGGGTGCATCTGGGACCGACGGAAGCTCGGTGACCATCCGCTCGGGTCACGCACGCTACTGGCTCGTTCCGCTCGAGCTCCGCCGAAGGTGAATTTCCCCGGTAGTTTGGACGACGTGGGTATTTAGGTAAATTGAAATTGGCAATCGACCCTATCCCACGCGGTCGACCTATTGGCGATCTTCGGTCCGATAAGGGACCCGTGGCTCTGGAGTTATCTGGGGTGACGACCTATAAATTCCGGGTGTTCGGCAGAGTCGACCCTACTGCTCCACCTAGCGGTCGTGCTCGCAGCCGACGCCCGGCTCCACAACAATACCACATCAGTAGGAGACATGTATATGCTCGCTCTTGTTACTTTTTAGGTCATCTCTACCGAGATGACCTTATAAAGCCAGGCCAAATGTCCGTCCGTACGTCCGTCAACAATTTTTCTTTCCGATCTTGATGAAACTTAGTATGTGGGTAGAGGTCGATGAGTGTTGCACAACAATATAACTTTTGTCCAGGTTCAAGGTCAGCGTCAAGGTCACGAGGTCACGTAAGTTATAAAAATCGGCTTTTTCAAAACCTATCTCGTCTGCCATTCTACAAGATATTCGGCAACTGTTTATTGATTATGATAGTAAAAAATATTATCTTGTATCTAACCAGACAGATTTTTGAATTTCCGTCCCGTTTGGCCGCCACGTAACCTGGAAGATGGTCAAAAGCACCTCCCGGTACAAAAAACTTTTTACTTCTGATCTTGATGAAATTTGGTATGTGGGTAGAGGTCGATGAGTGATACCCAACAACATATTTTTTCCCGGATTTGAGGTCAGGGTCAAGTTCACGAGGTCACGAAAGTTGTGAAAGTCGTCATTTTCAAAACCTATCTCGTCTGTCATTTCAGGAGATATCTGGCAACAGTTCATCGATTATGATAGTAAAAAAAACTATCGATGACCGTCACCCCCACACGGGGGTAATTTTTGTTATTAGAAGCGGTCTTGGGGGAAAAAATAACAATGCCACGATTAACTATCTTAACACAGAATTCGCCCAAGGAAGAAAACCCCCTTGGGGAGGGGGACAAATTTAGTCGCTACAACCCCCATCATTTGACCCTTAGGCCTCCTGTCACGTTTGGGAGAAATTGGATATTGTGTTGAGGTGTATACCCGTTTTACAGACTTCTGGTAGTTTGTACATGTTGCTGCGTTTGAGTATGGTGAGTCACTGCTGAAATCTATCTGTTCGGGTTCTTCCCGACATCTTTGTTCTTTGTTCCTTTCACACTTCTTTCTAATTTTTTTCACAATTCTCTTTATTCGTTCTAATTATTGTTTTTTCTTCCTTTCATCTTTTACTCTATTCCTCTCTTACATTATCTATCTCTCTAAGGGGAAATTAATTCTTGTGAAAAGTTTTTCTGTAAGGCCTGGATGGGTTTGAGGGTAGTGGATTAGCGGCTGAAACCCTTATCCTATCCAGGTTCCTCCTGATGACTCCATGTTTCCTCTACTTCTTTGACTCTTGGTCTTCCATTTCATAAGTAACAACCGAATGTATTGCAGCCCAAAAAAAACAACAGACACTAAATTGCGTGATTTAGTATGATATATATTTTAATAACAGGAATAAATTCATGTGTGAGGCTGGTGTGAATAAAATTCTGACTCAAACCCAAGGACCTCGTTGCTTACGTGGTGACAGCCCACTGAGCTATTGAGTCTTCCGGTTAACCTCAGAAATATATATATATATTTGTTATATTTATTATATTTATATTTGTTATATTTATTATATTTATTTGTTATATTTATTATATTTGTTATATTTTTTATATTTATTATATTTATTTTTGTTATATTTATTTTATATATATATATATATATATATATATATATATATATATATATATATATATATATATATATATATATATATATATATATATATATATATATATATATATATATATATATATATATATATATATATATATACAGTAGACTAGGTGTAAGTCGGCAGCGTGTAACTCGTCACTTCGCCGAAGTCGGCAGCGTCAAAAAGTCCCGAATTTATCTCATGTTAAATCCCTTTGAATAAAGGGTCATCCCTCTGTAAGTCGTCATCTCTAAGTCGTCACTTCGTCTAAGTCGTCAGATGTTGTCCATTCCCACGTAATGGAAACTCAAGTAAATTACCACTCCTAACTCGTCACACGGAACTGCTTCCTCATGAGAAGCCCGATTTCATGGAATCGTGATGCTCGCTCATTGATGTACACCGCCAGTGATAAGCTATTTATAACTGCGTACACACGTTGATCGCACTGCAGGCAGGACAATGGCGACTAAGCGTAAGCCTACAACTAAAACCTACCAAGAAAAATACGACATTATCCAGTTTTGCGAGGCAAATCCACTGATGAAGAAAACAGACATAGCTGAGAAGTTGGACATCAAACGGCAGACATTGAACGATATCTTGAAGAATAAGGGCAAGGTATTTGGACAAGTGGAGAAGATCGTGAGGCCGGTGGGAAGTGTGAAATGTGTGTCCTTTGAAGATGTCTGACGTGCTCATCATCTGGTTTCGGCAAATGTCGGCTCAGCCAAATATTCGGTTTCGGCCGATTCGGCTGATTCAGCCAAATATTCGGCCGATACTGTCTTTCGGTGGAGGATTGCCCAGCCAACATCATGGAATACAATGACCGGTTTGAATCCTTTCTCATGCACAAGATGCCCAAGAGTTTGAGGCAGTCAAACATAACGGATTACTTTGCGAAGAAGTAAAGGATCGATCGAGCTTAGTGTTGAAGTCCGATCATGGTTTTATATTGGCTTGTTTTGTACATTACCACACTCACTTACACATAGGCATTGAGTGGTAATCATCACCACGATGACTGTGTCATGTAATTTGTCACCATACCATCGCCGATGGTATACGAGTTGTCTTACAGAGTTGTTCATTATCTTTACTTTTGAAAAACTCATTCATGAATTCCATCTTTGCTTGATCACTTTCCAACTCACCAACTCACCCCCACCTATTCCCCGAGGATTGTGTTTTCCTTTTGGTACAATAGCCGGCTCTCACACATACGTGTCCAGGCCACGCGCGACTTCATCCTTCACCCCACAGTCATCATGAATGTTCGCATACGCGTAAGTCGTCACATTTCTAAGTCGTCACTTTTTTCTCGGTCCCGATGGTGACGACTTGCGCCTAGTCTACTGTGTGTGTATATATGTATATATGTATATATATATATATATATATATATATATGTATATATGTATATATGTGTATATATATATATATATATATATATATATATATATATATATTTATTATATTACATATCTATACTGTACATATATTTATTATATTTAATATGTATACAAACAAACATGACATAATGGTGACCGAAGATTTTCGTGCTGCACTCTTCAGGATAAAAATCGCAGCACGTGAAGGCGCGTTCTTTATACAGAAGTCTCAATAAGGTAGACACTGATTGGTTCAACCGTAATGACGTCACGGTTAATCCGAACGCCAATTGGTCGGCTCATCATCTTCACCTCGAGCTCCCATTGGCTGGAGCAGAGTTCCTCGATGATTGACGTTTGCAACCACATCCTGGAGAGAGGGGGGATGGGTTTCCCCTCAGGTCCATTCACCATTTGTTACCGTACTTCCCTTGATCTTTCGATGCTGAAAGAGACACAGAGATCGTACAAATTCCTTTTGACGACGTAATATTGGATCGGTGGTAAGGATGAAGGTTGCTTCCAACATACGAAAATGAAACGAGCTCCGACTTTTGCTCAATATCCTGAACATATCTGCATTGTGCTGGTCTGCACAGATAGGATTGGCAACCAGGTGCTGTGCAATGGCAGATGAAGCAGGTACAGTGGCCGGTGGTTGCTGGATATTTCTACATGTTCGCACTGGTTGTGTTCGAACCCTCACAATCTTTCTTCGAATCGCCAATGGGACGTGTTGTTTGATCCGATCAGCC
>NC_140977.1:10927076-10947076 GCF_056783735.1 Eptatretus burgeri | reverse complement strand
AATAGGTTTTGAATGCACGAGTGCGGATAACCGCGGCTCTTTGGCGGATTTCATTCCCATTTGAAAATGCTGTGTGATGCTTGCTCTGAGACTCTCCATCCATGCCATCCTTTATTTTTTTTTTTTGATAGCAAGATCGGTTTATTATCCTTCGGTTCGTTCGGTTTATGTTGTGGTCTGTTCGTCACGAGAGCAAATACATGATGCCAATTAAATAATGACCATTCATAAACGTGGTCATCACCGATGCGTCGTCGTCCGAGAGTACTTGTTCCTGGTCTTGTGAACATCGTCCTGCGTCACCAGCTCTGGGAAAAGGAGTCGAGCCTGCGTCTGGGCCTGCGTTCAACCCGGTGTTCGGAGGTCAGGAGGTTGATGAAAATTATTCCACTTTACATATGTAATATATATAGTTGGCACGTTAAAAGGTGTTGCATCTCCAGTCACAAACGAGTGTTGCTTTGGTTAAGGAAAGGGTTTGACGTCACTATGGAGTTTTCTCAGTTGTCCTGTGAAACGCCTGGGGGCGGACAATCTGCCGCGATGGGGACGAACAAATAGACTGTCAATTTCAAGGTCACCACGAGATCCTCAAATTGCTTAAGCTGCCCGCATCTCCCTCGATTCAAGAGGAATCGAGTGTTTGGTGGAAAGCTGAGTTTCTCAAACTTGTCACCCGTCAAACTTCCCCCCCTCCCCCCCCCCCCCGAGCTGGTCACGCTTGTTAAATATTTGAATGTGAATGGTTTGTCCTGTGATCACCGAGTTTTGCGTCTTTTGTATGTTTATCCGTGACCGTACATGAGCCGCTCGAGCTCTGATGGAACGTTTTTATTTTTACATCGGTCTGAGGCATGTGGAAGAGTTTGTACAAATGGTCAACGTGAATGATGACATTAGGAGATATCAATGTGCTGTTACACATATTGCAAGGACATGATGAAATATCAATGTACTCTTTCATGGATTACAAGGACATGATTAGACAAAGGGCAGACACATGAAGCTTTGGGTTTCCCTCATCAAGAGTCGAGTGTTGGGTCAACCAAATGGGTCAACCTGGATTGTTACGTCCTCGAGCTTCTGTCCATGTGCATGGTCGGTTTTGTGGAATTTGCCGGTGATTGGACGGTCCCCGGTACATCATCCTCGATTGATGACTCGTCATCCCGGCCTGTTTTCGGATGGAAAGACTTTCCCGTGACCGTTGTGTCTTTTGACTGTTGTCCTACTTCCTGTGGCAATATCAATCCGTATGTTTCTGGCTCCACGCTGCTTCACTCCATAATAAATGTCTGCATATGCAAAAAGGTTTTAGAATGTCATGCATTACAACTTTCTGAACACTATGAGACCCGCTCGACAAATTTTTTTCCCATACAGCTGTCGAAGCTCAATGGGGAGGGGGGAGGGGGCAGTTGATTGCCCTATAAAATGGGAGAAATGGAACAACCAGTATGGATATTAGACAAGACAAGACAAGGAGAAGAATGAGAACGGTCTCTGCAGGTATCGTAAAGCTCAGTTGTGGATATTGGGGAAATAAATAAATAAACAAACCTTGATGGGTGGTTATGGGTACAGACTCGATATTGTGGAGGAAAGAGCTTGCAGAGATAGCTCCACAACAAATGAAGGTTTATGGCAATCTTTGAATTGGGAAGGGTGACGAGGTAACGGTTTCTGGGAGAATGTACGTGGCCTTGAGGGGCAGAGAGGGAGGGGGCTGGACGAACAGGACCAACATGGAGTCTGTTGAAGACTGAAAGGTCATGAGCATGTCCTCAATGAGCAAAGAGCAGACCTAGAACTGTCTTGACTAAAATCAGTTTTTTTTAATCTTTCATGGCGTGAACACCGTCTGCAAATCTTCAAGCAGCGAGCGTGAAGGACTTTCCGCTCCTCAGCTTCCCTTCCCCCCCCCCCCATCGAATTGTGAACCTGCGGAATGCCCTCCCCTCGCATGTGGTTTTTCCGCATTTAAAGCTAGATTGGATGCCGTATAGGCCCAGCTCGTCCCAAACATTACTTAGCCTTTCTGTCAATAAAAATGCATCGTTTTTCATGGTTTTTGTCCCTTTTAATAAATTTGGGCTGCGCTGCTCTGCTCTGCTCTTTGGCAACCGAAATCCAAGTATTGTTCTGCCCCGAGTCGATTTTAAAATCCGCACAATAATGCATAAACGTCCCGTGAGAAATTCATCCATGGAAATGATAATCGTCGGCCTAACGGTCCTACAAAGATCAGTATTAATGATGATGACGTCTCCTCTAATCTGATGGTAAAGTTGTGACTACAGTACTACTACAGGAACGCCAATTGCTCCCATCTTGTGTTGTTGGCTGGGTTACGTTTTTGGCACGAGTTTTTCATGAATTGGTTGGGCCTGGTGTTCAACCCAAGCTGACTTGAGTAAAAGTTTGTAATTTGTAAACTCGCCTCGCAAATGACGCCATGAGATGTTTAACATCCTCTACTAGAACGGCACTCGGAAGAGCGCATTCCTCTGCCAGGCTGAACAATTTACCTTTTGTATCTCACTCATAGGGTGGATCCGGATCTTCACCAACATCGAATCAGCTTGTTCTTGTCACCTAACCAATCCCTCCACCGAGTTTTATCCGAATCCGTCCATGACCTTTTGAGCTATCGTTTTTGGCTCGATCTTTCAACGGTGAAAAATCTCGTGTCTGGATTCTAATCTTTACGAAAATCGAACCAATTTGTCCTCGTCACGCACCCAACCTGTCCACCAAGTTTAATCCGAATCCGTGCACAACTTTTTGAGATATCCTGCTCACAGACAGGTAGGAGTGAATGCGGAACCTCCGTCCACCTTCGGTAGTAGAGGCAAAATATAATGCTAGCAGACAGGACACCCATGCTCATGTCTACTTTTTGAGGCCCTGCCTGCGAAGCACCAATTTCAGTTTATCGTCAAGGTTGTGAATCGAACACAAATGAGATGGTGCAAAGGTATGTCTGCTACCTGTGCACTCGACCGTCGTACTCCGATATGTCACACGAGTAAATTTATCTATTGTAGTTGCGAGGGTTCGACCGCTTGGCTTCTTGTTTTTGGAATGCAGCGAGTGGGTCATTTGCAACATCAGGGCAGTGCACATCCCTGAGTTGGTCATCTGTATCACCTGGGCTGTGCTTTGTGGTTACCTCCTATTTGTGACACGGCATTATTAAATTGCGGTAATAGTACAATGTGTGTTGTGCTTTGTGGTGGGGAACGGGGATGTTGTTGTTGGGGAGTGGTGGGTACGGGGTCAATGGAGAGCCAGCCTTTCGTATTTGCTTGGTGGCTCCTTACCCAGCTGCAAAACATGGTTGTTGTTTTTTTTTTTTTCAAATGTCAGGCTGACTCTCCTCGTTATGAGTCAAGAATGTGTTGAAAGAGGTGAATTGATGGTTTCAGTTAAATTTGCTGTCGCTACAGGAGTAATAGATGAAGGTGTTGATGTGGTTGCACGCAAGATCGGCCTCCTCCTGTGCCTCGATTCGTTTTCATCATGAAGTTTGTAATAGATGAAGACGAGGTTCGTCGGTCAAGGTGAGGGCTTTGTGTTACAAGCAACATTTGTCCATTTTTGATTTTGATGATTGGGTTCAATTTTCCAAAGCTTTAGTCTTTCACATCACCTGGAAAAAAACCCAAAACCAGCTATTTATTATAAAGAGATGTTAATGATTAAAATGTGTCCATTAATTAAGTGTCACTCCATATTATCTCATGGCCAACCTTGGAGCATGTCAAACATGGGAGGGGGTGAGGGAGGGAGGTTGGATCTGGGGATGGTAATAGATACAGGAGGTAAGCAGACAGGACAATGCAAGGCATCTATAGGTGAAGCAAATAAGGTTTTATGTTGTATTCGGAGGGGGATCATTTATAAATCAAAAGAGGTGGTGCTAACATTGTACAGGAATTTAGTGAGGGCCGCATCTAGAATATTGTGTGAGATTTGGTCACAAACAACTCAGGAAGGACATCGATGCCATAGAGAGGGGTTCAGCGCAGGGTTACCAGATTGATTCCGGGCCGAGCTAGACTGGCCTTATGAGGAGACGGGACTTTATACACTCGAAAGGAGGCGGTTACGAGGAGATATGATGGAGATGTTTAAGATAATGGAAGGTAGAGGTAAAATAAGTGAAGATGAATTAATTCAACAGAGTAGACGGTGATAGGACCAGGGGTCATAAAGCTGAGGGTAAATAAGGGGAGAGTTAAGACGGTAGTGAGGCAGGGGATTTTCACTCAGACAGTAGTTAATGCATGGAATGGACTCCCTGGAAAGGTAGTGACAGCAGAGACAGGAGATAAGTTTAAATTAGAATTAGATAGGTACCTGGAAGTTATGAAGGTAGGGGGGTACCGGGATGTTGGCAGGATTTTTTGGGGTAGTTTTGAGCATTGATGGGGGGGATTGTGTGCAATTTCTGGAGACTATTCCCTCGTTAAGTTGCTGGAATCGTTTAATCCGATGTTGTTGTAAGTGCAGTCATGATCATGATGGGTCGAATAGCTGCCTCCTCCGTCGAATGACGTCGTTCCTCTTCAAGCGTGGATACAAACAGACATGTTGGGCCGAATGGCCTTTTGTATCTTTAGTTCATAGTTTTTACACGTCATTAAAAAATAAAATTACCTCGACAACAAAAAAAAAGAAAGAAGTAACGGGTTTATTGTTCAAATTTGGAAGGAACGTTCTGAACCCCGTTTTGAACTTACCCACGTGACGTGCGTGGTCTCCGATTGGTCGGAAAGCGCCACGACGCTCGGCGAGTCTGCGAACGAAAGCCACGTCTGCGTTGCGGCGGCTATTGCGCTTCTGCGCATGCGCGCGTTGGTAAGTAAGGACAGCAAACGGTATCGAGGGAAAGGGGAGGGGGGCTGAATGTTTGTCGCGCATGCGCAGTGCCCTCGTACGGTAAACGTGTGACCGTCGTTACGGTGCAGTTCGCGTGATGGGGTTAAAAAAGAAAAGTAAAAATCCACCCGTGTTCAGCCACGAGTACCTCATCCAGAACCACGCCGACGTGTTCTCCTCGCTCGCCCTGCTCATCGCTGTGGGACTCATGTTTCGCGTGAGTTCGAGCCCGGCCGCTCGTCGGGGGTGGCGTTCGCGGGTACCCCCACCGAGCGGTTAGGAAAGTCCGTAGGCCTTGCGGCGCTGTTCTCCCGGACCCGTTTGGGTGTTTTGAGCACCTGTTCGAGGCGGGCTTGCTTGTCTCCCTATTCGGGTTGGTTGTGATGTCTGAACGTGTGGTTTGATTATAATTACTCTCCCGACTCAGAGCCAGCTGGCGCCCTGACGTCTCCCCCAGCGATGCAACTTAACGTCTGAAGTTTCGACTCGACTACTCGACTCCTCGACTCGACTCCTCGACTCGACTCCTCGACTCGACTCCTCGACTCGACTCCTCGACTCGACTCCTCGACTCGACTCCTCGACTCGACTCCTCGACTCGACTCCTCGACTCGACTCCTCGACTCGACTCGACTAACGTTTCACCTTTCTCGTCTTTCATTGAAAACTTCCCTGCAAGCTGTTTTAACGACGTCATCTCGCAGTGCGGGGATGTGATGTGGCACAGGCGTCGTGGACCCCGGTGTCCTCCTGTGGTCGGGTTGTATACGTATGAATGACATGCTGTTTAACACCGCATAACGTACATTATAACCTCGTTAGTTACTGCTTAATAAGTTACTGGATCATTGGAGTCGTTTAAAAAAAAAAATCATGTGGGTTTTGTTTAGTATCGCTTCAATCCCACACGCGTTCGGACTCGTCTATTTATTACGTATGCACAGGCCCGTGCGAGAGTAAGTGGAACAGAGTGAGAGAAAGGGGGCGCGGTGCAGAGTTAAGGAGGAAAGGACCTTTGTTGGTGGAGGGTAGTCAGGGTAGGGGCTGAAGTGAAATGGGCACGGACAAGGTTGTGGTTGAGTGTAAAATGTGGAGAGAGAAAAGTTTCAAGGAGAGTGGATATCGTGGGAGGAGGGAGGGTGTCGGTCTGGAGGAGTGTAAAAGATAGAGAATGAGAGGGGGCTAAGGGAGAGTGGAAAGGTCTGTCTGGAGGAGTGCAAAAGGGAGAGTGGAAGGGTGTCTGTCTGGAGGAGTGCAAAAGGGAGAGTGCAAGGGTTGTCGGTCTGGAGGAGCGTAAAAGAGAGCGAGAGGAGGTTGAGGGAGAGTGGGAGGGTGTCGGTCTGGAGGAGTGTAAAAGTGCGAGAGGAGGTTAAGGGAGAGTGAGAGGGTGTTGGTCTGGAGCAGCGTAAAAGAGTGCGAGAGGAGGTTAAGGGAGTGTGAGAGGGTGTCGGTCTGGAGGAGCATAAGAGTGTGAGAGGGTGTGGGTCTGGAGGAGTGTAAAAGAGTGCGAGAGGAGGTTAAGGGAGAGTGAGAGGGTGTCGGTCTGGAGGAGCGTAAAAGAGTGCGAGAGGAGGTTAAGGGAGAGTTAGAGGGTGTCGGTCTGGTGTCGTGTAAAAGAGTGCAAGAGGAGGTTAAGGGAGAGTGACAGGGTATTGGTCTGGAGGAGTGTAAAAGATGGAGAGCGAGAGGAGGTTAAGGTAGAGGGGTGGATAGGAGGTTAGTAGTTCAGGGAAGATTGGGGGAAGGGGGAGGGGTAAAGGGAAATAATTAAATATATTTGTTTTATATCACCTTGGTGACCCCACCATTGATCAAGTCGTGGTTCGGTGACAGAAGACGATGAGGATCACCATCTTGGACATTTGTCGAGTTATTTATTTCCCTCGCCAAAGGTGAGGGAATTGCATTTGAGTCTGTTTGTCCACACAGAACTTTCGTGTTTTTCTCCACAACCGCTCGTCTGATTGACACAAAATTTTCACCCTTGGTGCGACTACTCGTGTGGAATGTTTTAATGATAATTATGATGTCATCGGTCACGTGGTGTGGCAGCCATATTGGAAAAACAAAAATATTGGACCTCTATATCTGAAACCGCACCAAGGAAAAAATTGAAACTTGGCACATATCAAGTACTCCTCATGGGGAATGAGTGTGATTTTTTTTTTTTTATGACGTCATAATTGTTTTTGTAGAACGCTACATCCTATCAGTATGAAAATTTTTGAGGGTCATCGAGGGATAAAATGGTACACATGAAAAAAATTGATGATGCCATCGGTCACATGATTTGGCAGCCATGTTGTTTAAAAAAATTAATAACCTTCAAAAATCTTCTCTCAACTGGCTGAACAGATCGAGGTGAAACTTTACACGTATGACTGACCGCCAATCCATGAGGAACAAAATGTTCACACATATGATGTCATAGGTCACATGGTTTGGTAGCCATATTGGATTTACCCTAAAACCTACAAAAATACATCACTCAAAAGAAGTTCTGTTCGGGTCTGTAATCTCTGATTTCTCTTTTTCTTGTTAACCTCTGCCATCGAAGATGGATGGAGGTTACTCTTTTCACCCCATCCTGTTTGTTTGTTTGTTTGTGAACAGTATTACGGATTTCGACGAAACTTGGTGGGGGGGGGTTCGGTCTGGTCCAAATATCATGCCATAAGATTTTGGATTTGGTCCAAAATCCAATATAGCTGCAATGGCGGCCAATTTGAAAAAATATTTGAATTTTTTTTTTTTGCATTTCTACATGTTTTAAGTGATTTCCAACCCCCCCCCCAAAAAAAATTGTTCGAGAAAAAAAAAATTGCTAATTTTTTTTCAACAAAATTTCGAATTTTTTTTTTGCATTTCTAATGTTATAAGTGATTTCCAACAAAAAAAATGCTAAAATTATAATTGCGGCTGATTTTGGAACTTCAGGTGGATAAACCCACGTAAAATCAATTTCTGTCTCAAGGAATCTAGTTATGACGAATGCATTGAGTATGTAAAAGGGAAAGTTGCAAACTATAACTCTGTGAGCACTGTTGACGTCAAATAGAATGAATAGGATATCAGGTTCACTTGAGTGACCTAGCAGTATTGGTGGCGGAGGTTTTGCACTCTACCGAGTGCTCCCCCTCTAGTTTCATTTGTATTTTTATGATCGGGTATGCCGGGATCCTTGTTCACACCAATTGGGACCGTTACGTGATCAGCACGGGTACTGGCGAGCATGTACACCACTTGCACTAACATCCCGAAAGGAAGAACACTTGTGCTGCTCCTGATGTGGGGAACACCAAACTTTATGTCACAAGATGTTTTTTGCAAGGGATTGTGGGATGTTTGCGGCGGGAGCAGTTTATTACCTCCGTCACCGAAGGTGGATGAAGCTTCTGATCTTTCGGCATGTTCTGCAGAGTGCTTGGGATTGAGGCGAAGTGATGGCATAAACAGACACTTCCTCTTGCTTTTTATCCTGGAGTCGTCAGCTCGGGAAACCGAGCGCGTGTTATCATTACCATGACTGCTGGCCACTCATCTGACCTTGGAAATGACCATGGAGCACTCACTGTTCATGTCGGTTCCGGTTACTCAATGGATAGGCAGAGACTGCACACACTTAGTCTGTGTGATTTCATTCTTGACTGAGCTCACCCAGACCCTGTTCTTCTTGTATTTGGTGGCGACTGATACACATGTAGTCCCCCTCCATTATTCCCTTCTACCTTTCCCATTTCCTTTTCCTCTCTTTGTCTACCGCTCACCTTTCCACCACTGTTACCTATTGTTTGTGGATACGGCGCAGACATGATGGGCCAAGTGACCGAGGTTCCTTGCGTGTTCCTTGTGAACAGCCAGACCGACCTCCATGTCTTCGTGACCTCTCGAGTAAGGAGAGCAAGCATTTGTGGCGGCGTGCAATTTCGAGTAGTGTTATCGATCTCAAAGGCGTGTGCTTTCTCGATTCATAGAGACGTCCACTGCCTAAAATGTGCATTTGCGGAGGTGAACCGCGTGCATGCATGCATCCGCATGTGTATGGTGCCTGACCTTGCCAACAAAAAAAACCTATCAAAGTGCCTCTGCCACTGACCTGTAAGGATGGCTGCCGTTCTTGCACTTGATTGAAGGCCCTTGTCAGAAAGCCATATTTTGCTGTTTGTCTTGTGGCAAAAGAGCGGCAGGGTTTCACATCGGAGTCGGCCTGTTCGATTACGTTCCCCCAACGGAGCACATAACTTACGATGCTAACATTTTGCGTTTTTATCCAATGTGTACTACACCGGCGATGTATACATTGTCTGTGAATGTCCTTTTGCGCACACGTCTCTCGATCTCTTTGTCCTGCGTGCGTTACCTGTACCAGGTCCTCCTTGAGTTTTTGGTGCCGGAGGAAGAAAGAAAACAAAGACATTTTCTTTGTAAACCTCATTTGGAAGATGCTTCTGGATATTCCATTTTTAATGGAGGTGTTTTTTGATACATTACAATCCTGATGATTCTGATGAACCACACTCCGTTACAAAGCATTGGTGCTGCCGAAGCAGTTTCTTGACGAGGGTTGCACTGGCGGGTTTGCCATTGCCCTCCCAGCAGGATTTAATCGGGCTGGAATTTGTAATCTGCTCACGGTGTCGGCGATAGCTCGCCGACACTTCACGAAGGACACCGTGGGATCTTTAACGTCCACCGACTAATGCTGGCAGACGGGATACCAATCTATTGTCCATCTGACGGACGGCACACGCACTGATGAAGCGTCCTGCCTGTGAAACAACCGGATGGCATTTTATAGCTGGGTTGGGATTCATACCCAGGCTCGATAGCTTGGAAGTGAACGTCCATACCTCTGGGCCATCGTCCCAACCGATAATAATAATAATCGTTCTATTTGGAGGAACTTGTGTTATCTTTTCCTTTGAAAACAGAAATCTCTGCTCCTGGAGTAACTAAACGATGGAGGGCATCAGGTTCACAGATGGGGCCAGGGATAAAGGGGGGTGGGGAAGAAGGCAGTGGGAATTTGTTATAACAGTTATTTTCTGGTGTTTCCTCCTTGATAGATATGTGCGCGTAATAAATCTGAATTGTTATTATCATTACGTCTGCAGTGTCTTGGCAACAATACGCCATTGGGCAAATCCATTGTTGTATCACTTCAGACTCGCTGCATTTACGGAACACTCGGCACCCATCTTCTCAATCTGTCTCCTCATCCATCGTTATCAGACGTGCCTTTTAATATTGACAACCAACGTATAGCAACTGACTTTGTAATTCTACATTCAAGATAGTGGGGTGGCTTAGCCCAAATATTCAAAAGAATTGTGCATTTTGTGATGCAAGCACCAAATTTGGCAGAAATGTACATTAATATGTTGCGAACATTTTCAGATATTGGGCCACTTGAAATTATCTCTTCATGTCCGCCATATTGGATTTCAAAATGGCCGCCACTTGAAATCTACATTTGCTATTATCTCTGGACGTAATGCAGCTATTGACTTGATTCTGGTATCTAAATGTATGTTTTTGGGGGCAAGGAATCCAATGGTACCATTTTCAACTTAATATTATCTATCACAGTCTGTTATATAATTTTATTTGGAAATTATCGAGGCAAATATTGGATTCAACACAATACTTTGAAAAGAATGTCTTAGTTCTGTAAATATAAAAAAAAACTATACTAAATCACTAGTAACAACTCAGACAAGCTCATATATATATATATATATATATATATATATATATATATATATATATATATATATATATATATATATATATATATATATATATATATATATATATATATATATATATATATATATATATATATATATATATATATATACTGACAGTCTAAAATATAAATTCATATCCCATTAGGAAACAGTGACCCATTCATTTGTGTTTTTCATATGCATATTTTATGTAGCATTACATTCATATTGTCCATAAATACCAAACATGCATAATCCCCTTTTCCTAGACCCTTTAAGCCATCTTTTGCATCAAAGACCTTTGAAGAGTATGCACAACAGATCTTCATCCCATATATGTCCACGAAGCTGCAAACAGTGTCACGCCTGGATCTGGTCTGGGATACTTACCTTGCTGATTCACTGAAAGGGAGTACACGTGCAAAGCGGGGACAAGGTGTGCGGAGACGTGTGGCTGCTGCAGCCATACCAGGAAACTGGCAGAGCTTCCTTCGAGTGGACAGCAACAAGACCGAGCTGTTCAGGTTCCTCTCAGCAGCTCTCATGGAATGGTTTGACCAGGAGGACAAGCAACTCGTCATTACTGATGGAGAGGCAGTGCTCAGCAAGCCACTACTGCCAGATCTGACCTCACTCGCCCCATCTAACCATGAAGAAGCTGACAGTTGGATGTTGCTGCATGCATCTCACGCAGTCCAGCATGGACACCATTCAATACTCATCCGGACTGTAGACACCGATGTTGTGGTGCTGGCAGTGTCCCTGGCACAGGAGTTGCAACCAGAAGACAAACTGTGGCTGGCATTCAGAACAGGCCAGAGTTTCCGATACCTTGCAGCACACGAAATAGCAGCTGGATTGGGACGAGAGAAGGCTCGTGCACTGCCAATGTTCCACGCTCTAACTGGATGCGACACTGTGTCTAGTTTTCATAGACATGGCAAGAAGACTGCGTGGGCAGTCTGGACGGTACTGCCAGAACTCACTGAGGCTGCTGCTGCTGTCCTCTGCACCTCGTGACATACCAGACGATGCAATGCGCATCATCGAAAGGTTCGTGATCCTGTTGTATGATCGAACCAGCAAATGCACAGACATTGACAAGGCCAGGAGGAAACTCTTCGCAAGGAAGAACAATGTGCAGCTCATCCCTCCAAAGAAGGCAGCTCTGGAGGAAGATGTCAAGAGGGCAGTGTATCAAGGTGGACATGTGTGGGGTCAGATACTGCTGCCAGCACCAGAGCTCCCTCCACCAACCAACTGGGGTTGGTCAAGGACTGGAGAAGGACAGTACACACCTTACTGGACCAGGCTAACTGAGGCAGCTCACAGCTGCATTGAGCTGGTTTCTTGCAAGTGCAAGAAAGGGTGTGTGAGGCGCTGCAAGTGCATAAAGGCTGCCCTTCAGTGCACAGCCCTCTGTGTGTGAAGGGGACTGCACATGACGATGAGTCAACAACATACATGTACTTGTGGCAATGCTGAACTTGTTAACATGACACTGTTTATGTACACGTATCTTCAGTACCAGTATATACCTAGCCTCAGATACCAGTACACCTTGCCTCAAATACTAGACCATGTAGCATGTCAGTATTGTACCTAAGACATTTACAGAACTAAGACATTCTTTTCAAAGTATTGTGTTGAATCCAATATTTGCCTCGATAATTTCCAAATAAAATTTTATATAACAGACTGTGATAGATAATATTAAGTTGAAAATGGTACCATTGGATTCCTTGCCCCCAAAAACATACATTTAAATACCAGAATCAAGTCAATAGCTGCATTACGTCCAGAGATAATAGCAAATGTAGATTTCAAGTGGTGGCCATTTTGAAATCCAATATGGCGGATGTAAAGAGAGAATTTCAAGTGGCCCAATATCTGAAAATGTTCGCAACATATTAATGTACATTTGTGCCAAATTTGGTGCTTGTATCACAAAATGCACAACAGGTTTGCTATGCTGCTACACTAAGAGGGAGAGCGAACGGTCCGCATAGGAAGTTCAGGTTGCTGCTGATGGATGAAAACTATGATAACGACGATTGCTTAACCCCACTTTGGCTGCTTTCGAGATAATCTGGTGGAAATGTACAAGTTGGGTTCGCTATGGAACTGCTGACTCGCTACTTACTCCTTTAATGGCTCAAGTCATCCCCACCTTATTGTGGGGTCGTTTGGGTGGGAGGGGAAGTCTTTGGTGCATGTCTTTAACGAACCATTTTGCCAACCATGATGTTTGATCAGAGTTGATGTTGGAAGAAACTTGTGATTCGTTCAAAGTTGCCGGTGATAACTCTCCTCTCCATGGAAGACACGGCAGGGTCTTTAACGTCCACCGGCTACCGAAGACACCCAGCTTAACGTCTGTCCGAAGGACAACAGACGTTCTGATCCGACATCTGGCCTGCTAAGTATCAGTCTGACCGTTTATAGTCGGGTTGGGAATCAGTCAAACTGGACAGCCGAAGGGTGAACATGTCACCTCTGCTTCATCATGTCGGCTCTCTGAACATCTGATTATCTGACCGATTTCAATGTGATTTTTATCATTTATTTCTTGTGTGCATGAAAATGTCTGAAAGGATTGTGATTGGTTGACATGAACATGGTGTGTGTATCATTATTAATGAACTAGCAAATACCATCAGTCAGGGGAGGGGGCCTTTGGCAGTCTATCGACTTCTTTCGATTTTGTGCTCTGTGCTTTTGGTATGATGCTAAACGGAAGAAGCCATTGCATTCCAGCACGGTATTCTCCCGTATTCCCAATGGACACTCGCTTGATAACGCACACTTGTAAGTCGGTAAATGTTTTATTCCCACCGATCTCTAATGGATTAACTCACCTCTCCCACTATACTATCTTCTGTCTTCCCAGGCCACTTCTGCGATATCAGCCATGTTTGTGGCCTTGCAGTACAACATCACCGTGGCAGATGAAAGTAAGCTTTTGGAAGGTTTCTTTTCCTCCTGGTGATGTCTTTCCTCAACTTCCCCAATTATTGGTGCCCTGTCAAAGTTTGCATTTTTATAATGTTAATTACAAAATATCTGTTCATGAATCCCCCCCCTCCCCCCTTCTTCACCACACCATTCCCACCCCAAATAACATTGTGACTACACAATGCTACATGGTTTATTTGAGTAAATGACTGTTTCTTTTTATCTATTGTGCCACAAAATTGATGGAACACTCTCCTTATAGGTTTTTGTAATGTTATAGGCCCTTATTTGGAATAGTGTTGTATAATTTGTCGTAAATTGCCATTCAATGTGCGGCTGTCTTCCAAAATGTCGATCGGCTTTGGGTCATTGGGCTGCTGGAGAGCAACTCTGCTCGCTGTGGTTCCATGATTAATTATATAATTTCATAATAATCCTCAAACTGCACATACATGTGCTCATAATCGTTAAATGTGCGATTTTTCAGTATTCATGCCGCTAAGGTGTGTGTTGTGTTGTGCTGAATACAAGACCGCCAGAGAATATACTTCCTAAGATGCAGAGCGGCTGTGAAACTGCGAATGTGCAGACAAATCTGCCACGATGCGGTCACGTTTTATCAAATTTAACTGCGTGGCTCTTTCAGCACATGTGTTCGGCTTAACGGGGAAGGAGGTGGGGTTGGTTACACTGGAGGTCAAGATCATGGCTCAAAAAACACAACTCATTTTAAAAGCAACACAGGTTAAACTCAAAAGAGCAATCAGAGATTGCAGACCCTCGCCAGAACTTGTTGTTTTGTGTACTTGTGTGTTACGTAATTAATTAGAGACATAACTAGAACTGCCACTTTATAACTGCTGGCAGTGATGACCGGATGCGAAGACGTCCCGCTTTGATGCTACCCCACTTTGATTGGACACCTGACCCTGACCCATGACTTTTTAAAAATTATTAAATTATTATTTATCATTCAATTGGATTAAAAGAAATTCATTTAAAATCATATGGAAGAGCAAATAGTTACAGTACTGCATTGGAGTAATCAGAAGGAACCCAAAGAAGGAAAAAGCAAAGATGACATCATCAGGAGGAACCTGGATATGATTCACATTTCAGCTGCTACTCCTCTACTCTGAAACCCAACCAGGCACAGCCAAGTGAGCCTCATTCAAAAAAAAAAAAAAATCAAAACGAACCCATATGAAATAATTAAATACTTATTGCTGCCAGGCCACATGTCTGATGAAGTTGAAATTTAAAACATGTATTCCCCATCACTACTCGATCATAATTGTGAAGTTTCACCTCGATTGATTAAGCAGTTCCAGAGAAAACATTACTTAATATTTTCTTTAATCCAATATGGCTGCCAAACCATGTGACCTCAGTTATTCCTGAACAAACTTGTACACAAATGGCTTGGGGAACATTTGTGTGAAGTCTTTCCTTTGATCTGTCCAGCCGTTCTGGAGAAGTAGATTTTAAAAATAAGTTTTAGGGTAAATCCAATATGGCTGCCAAACCATGTGACCTAGACATCATATGTGTGAACCTTTTGTTCCTCATGGATAGTTGGTCATACGTGTAAAGTTTCTCCTTCGGCGAGGGTAACTAGAGCAAAGTCGATGGCGCAGCATCGCAAGTACCAATCCTCATGCTTCCCACCGAAAGCAACGTTGAAAGATGGCGATAATTTCCACCAGGAATGACCCATTATCAAAAATTCCCATTTTGTTCCCTGTGACCTTAAGTCACCCCCTTCCTCCCCACCCACGTGCATGAACCGGGGTTCAACCCCCCCCCCCAAAAAAAAAATCGTTAAATATTTCATGCGTCCCTCAATGTCGATTGCATATACTGTACAACTTTTCATTTACAAAAAAAAAAAAATCTTAAAATGTGCCCGTCATTGCATTCCTGGTATTCGATCTTATGACCCTGCCCCAGGGGCGGGGCAAAAAAAAGATACTGCTCTTTCACCTTCGTGCCATGTAGTGATCATAACTACCAAGTTTGATGGATTCCTGCACAACCGTTTCGGAGGAGATAGCGTGACGGACGGACGGACGGAGCCAATTGCAGTGCAAGGTTATAAGCAGTACACACTGTCCAGTGCAAGGTAGCACATGTAGCTACGCCATGTTTTTATAACCCATGCTCAAGGCCTGACATCGCACACGCATGCCGTCCATGTTGAGGTGTGATGAAAGGCCAACAGGGGTGATTTAATTTAATATGAAACACATGGGAGAAAGAGTGAGGCACAAAAATGCAGGATGACAGGGAATTGAACTAAACAGACTATTCTCGTCGATGCTCATTGGGGTTAACGAATGCTTACGGTGACGCTCATTGGGAAATAACGAATGAATAATTATTTTTGATTGTATCAATATGCTGTTTGTCATCCTTGGTTTGTTTTGTATGAATGCTTGACCGGTTGCCAGAGGCAACAATACAATCTGTCTCTTTTTGTGGCCCAAAAATTGCTTGTTTATTGATGGCCGTCTGACTACAGTAGGCTTGTTATTGAGCTTCGCTGAATTGCTGTGAAAGTATTTTGAAACATGAGGCAAAGGGCTCAGAAGTGACTTCTTGACGTTGTTGTTTTCTTTTTTTTTTGATGGGAATTGATCTGTTGATTCATGGTTAGAGTTCTGGTTGGTTAGAGTGATTTTCCTCGTGTGTTTAGAAATTTTGGGTTCGTTTTTGTTTTTATTCAATTTTACTTCCATGATTTTTATTGGACGTTTTGCAGGTGGAGTGGAGAAGATCGTTGGTTATGGTTTGGGCCCCAAGGATTCAGCCACAGTGGTGTTCTACAGTTTGCTGGTGGTGGTGGTTCATGCCATTCTGCAGGAGTATGGTTTCGATGTGAGTAGGGCAAGGCCACACGACTCGAGGCGGTGTTGGGGCCATGCAATTTACATGGGGCCCCGAGGCAAAGAGGGCTCCCCACTTAACCGATGGTGGAACACAATCTTTTGAGGGTGGTCGTCGTGGTGGTGGTGTTGGTCGTGGGGGAGTCTCACTTTCCTGACAAAACCCATCGATTTGTGAGTGGTGTTAAACACACTGCAAAATGAACGAACATTCCAACTCAAGGGGGAAAAAATAAAATAAAGTCATGTGATCAATTGGGGGGGTGAGAGGGGGGGAGTTTCCCGTTGTTGTTTAACTCGACTAAACTATTACAAAATTATGCAGTGAAGTTGGTCAAGAAAGCATGTCAACTGCAATAATATCTCCGTTTCATGTATACAAATGCAACAAGAATGACAAAAAACAATCTGGAAAATGCCTAATGTTAATAGAAATCTATATTGCTGAGCAAATACACACTAGGATTCATTGTACGATCCACAAAACAGCCCCATTAGTAAATGGACTAACCCACGTGCGCCGCTGTTTTTTTAATTGTTGTTTTTTAACCGGAAGTGTGTTGAGCAACTGAAGATTCTTCATTCGTATGCAGCGCAAGGCTATGGGGTAGCATCATTCGCTGGATCAGGAATTTGGAATTTGTTCATGGTGCTTTTGATAGTTTGCCTGCTCTTTATGAAGGACACCATGGGATCTTTAACGTCCACCAATGAATGCTGGCAGATGGGATTCCCATTTAAACATCCATCCAGGGATGTTTATCCAAGGATATATATATATATATATTATTGGGGGTCGGTGGTGAGAACGGCCACTCGGTGGGGGAAATTACGTCGCCTCCCACCGGACTCCCCGGAATTGTAGGCCGTCGCTCTGGATAATTCCACGAGCCGGCGGGTCGCTTAACCGACCGTGGTCACCAATATCTCAACCACTTAGCGTAGGGTCTTTTTGTCTAGAACCAATTTACCGAATTAACTTCGATTTCGACTACCGGGATTCCACGCCCTCGGCACGTCTTGCCCGAACCGGATCACTCTACCGATTGTCGGCTCGGATGCAGTCGAGCGGGCCTGCCAAAAACGTACCGGCTGGAATGTACGGATTATCGTGTATAAAAACCCGGCCAAAACTCAGATCCGAACCATGCTGGACCAATGCAAGAAAGGACAGAAACGAACTGGGAACATTTCTAATAATGGTAATTTATTTACAATTAGCAGGATACAGAGCAAGACTTATCGTGGAAATACAAGGCAGGCAAAATTTACAAGGATTCAAGCACTTACACATTTTCTACTTACAAGATGGGCCCACACACTCAGACACACACACAGATATTTTATTGAAGAGAAGACTCCCGCAGCAGAGAAGGAGAGACGAGCTGGGGGTCGCAGTTTGGCGGGGTACCTGCACGCTGGAGGTAGGGGGTGCTCCGTGGTACAGCACCTGTCAATGGTGGTGCGGCTCGGCCCACAGTCACGCGTGGGGCTCGTGCCCGTGGAGGAACCCGCGTGGAGCAGTCGGGGTCCACGGGCGGAGATCAGGGTCGCGGACGGGACCCACGAAGGCTCCACGAACGCCAGCAAAAGGACCAGCCAACTCCACGAAGGAACCACAAACCACCAACAACATGACACGACGCACCCAACCAACGTGCTCCTTTTTTTTCTCCAATCCCCTCAGACGCGCTCCTCTCTTCTCCCCTCTCTTCAGAACGAACGAAAGGCAACAACAGAGCCTCCGTCCGGGTCGGGGCTTGATGAAGCACATGTCACTGTCCGCCTTGATTGGACAGGGTTCCCACCTTTTCTGGGCGGGATTTCGGCCATACCCAGAGAAAGCCGCCACCCCTCCACGCGTGTTTGAGCAAGGTGGACGGTGGGGCAAGTACCTCGACCATCGTCGGAATTCCGCCTCGGGCAATGTTGCGCCCGCGAACCGAGGGCTGCAAGCGCGATGGTACCATTGGATGTTTCGTTGGAGGATATGTGGTTTGTTGGATGTTCGTTGGATGTAAAGATTTAATAACCTACCTAAAAGGACATCGCAGCGCACACCTTTGATTTTACCACTACACAAAAGGAAGGGACCTATGTCACATGTACTTAATGGCACAACTAACTTTTGGGACCTGTATGTTGAATGCACGTTTTTCAGATCTGTCACAATATATATATATATATATATATATATATATATATATATATATATATATATATATATATATATATATATATATATATATATATATATATACACACACATCTTCTTCTTCTTCTTTCGGCTGCTCCCGTTAGGGGTCGCCACAGCGGATCATCCGTATGATCCGCATTGTGATTTGGCACATGTTTTACGCCGGATGCCCTTCCTGACGCAACCCTGGTCGCCTCTTACGACACAGGGATATGGTACACCTATTTTAACCGGGGTATACACCCGCCCAGTATACTGATACTCATTTCGCCGACCTCGGAAGGATGACAGGTTGAGTCAACCCCCTGGTGTATTAATTCAGTGGCCCAACGGCGCTTGAACTCAGGACCTTTTAGATCCCAAGCCGCTGCCCTAACCACTGCGCCAACACCAGGCTGTATATATATATATATATATATATATATATATATATATATATATATTGTTGCGGTTTTCGCGCCCGCCGGCGTGCGACGGCCACGTAACTCGAATCGCGGCACGTCGCCCACCGGACGGACAATCCAGTCGTGACCCTCTCGGACTAACGCCGGGAACCAGTCACGGGTGGACCTTTCGGTCTCACCGCGATCGAGCCAATCAGCCCCCGCGTGGGATAGGGTTGCTCGCCAAATTCGAACTACCTAAGTACCCACGCGGAGGGTAGACCGGGCGATCGCACCTCGCCGCAGGTCGACTTCGGACACTGGCCACTTAAGCGACCCGTTCCGTACTATCAGAATAACCGAGCGGTGTTATCGTCGACCTCGACGGTTCGATTAATTATCCGGCGTATTCAGCCCACTACCAACCCTTTACGTGAAGCAAGATGGGGATTCAATGGAGGAAAAGATGAAGCGAAGCGGGAAACAGTTCAACAATAAAGCACATTTATTCGCGGCACACGGGAAGCACACAAATACAATTCCACCAAAAGCACACAAAAAAAAGAAAACACAATTCCATTTACACAAAAAGCAAATATAAAAGTGAAAACACAGTGCAGAGCTAATACCGACTACCGAGCACACGGCAACACTTATACAATTCTACTTCACAGACGGCGCCGACAACACATACCCAAAACCAAGGAAAAGAAATACCCTCAAGAATGAGGCGGCCTGAGGCCGAGACCGGGTCGGGCCTACCCGTCTGGTGATGAGACGCGGAGCGGCGATGGCGCTTCTCTCCGCGGGCCTCGCGGACAGTGTCAGGCAGGGGGGTGGGAAAAGGGGCCCCCTTGGTCGCACTATCTCAGCGCGGGGGGAAACAGGAGGGGGTTGCTGATGCTCGGGGTATAGAGGATCTTTATTATCCCTGGTGTGCGTCTCCACCTCGGCCAGGTCGCGCTGC
>NC_140977.1:10852076-10917076 GCF_056783735.1 Eptatretus burgeri | reverse complement strand
GGGGGAGGGACGTCTCCATTGTTTCGTTCCCTAACTATTAAATCGATCCACAGCGCATCTAATCAATTTCAAAACATTTAAACAATGGAAGGTGAGCTATCTGGGGAACATGCCCTTATCGACATAACTGACTAAGGGAAGCTGTATGTTGTGTGCGATTGAATTCCAAATTCGTAACTATATATTTATATATATTTATATATATTTATATATATTTATATATATTTATATATATTTATATATATATACACACACAACTTCTGTATTTTCACACTATGCAGCACAATTGATGAATCTGTGATGCACAATTGTACGATGTTTGAGCCCAGGGCAGTCGGACGCCGGCGTGTCTGGAAAGCACTGAATGATGACCATTTGATGCTGACGATGATAACAGATCGATTTTGTCTGTGTGTACAGAAGCTTAATCGGCGATTACATCTCTCCAAGGTTAAGCAGAACCGTCTTAGCGAATCTGGGCAGTTGCTCGCATTGTGTGCGGCTTCCCTTTGTGGTGCAATCTTCTGCTTGCCGGTACACACACCAATTAATGACACTTCATCAGTTCGATCGATACTTTGGCGAGTCAAGCTCGTACCTTGCTTACCTTTGTGTGCTGTGTTGGCAGGAGGGGCTCTGGAGCCGCCCAGCAGTGCTCTGGGAAGGGTTTCCGCACTCAGTAATGCCGTGAGTTTCTTCAAAATCCCATTTGTTACCCCCCCCCCCCCAGCCCTTTGTCATTAATCTGTGAGAATTTGGGGAATTAAACTTGCTTTGCAAATTCTGTTGTGTTAATTCTCTTCTTCTTTTGTTCTTGACTTTGATTTGTTTCGTCTCGATTACATAGTTGGTTTGATGTCTGTGCTGTTCTCCTGTATCAAATCCTTTATACATTCCGCCACTTCCCCTGTCGACTTGAGTACATCAAAGGGATTTGAGACTTATCCAAAAGATCATTTGCTCTTGTGATGAAATTCCATTGGTGCTCAAAGCTTGTAAGAAAGCAAAGCGATCCATTTCGCTGATGTGAATCAGAGTTGATCAACACCATTTATTATCTTGCCAAAACGAAGTTTTTGCAAGATATGTGTGTCAGCTTGTATGTTTTTTTGTTTTTCTGTAATCACGTATAAAAAATTCTGCAGAGCACAGTTATCATTGGAAATTTTTGTAACTTCGCATATCAGAGGCCTATAGAGGTCCCTTTCAGTGCATAAAATTTTGAAGGTCAAGATCAAAGGTCAAGGTCACTTTGTCGCAAGTCAGGGGAGTCGACGAAACCCTTATTATTTGAGTAATTTTGATCGGATCGTCTTCAAACTTCATGGGAATATAGTTCATGGTCTGGCGCTCAGCTGATTAATTTTTGGTGGCGATTGGCCTTGACCTTCATATGTTTTTTTTTTTTTTTTTGGTCTGTAATCACGTATAAATGACTCTGCAGAGCACAGTTATCATTGGAAATTTTTGTAACTTCGCATATCAGAGGCCTATAGAGGTCCCTTTCAGCGCGTAAAAATTTGAAGGTCAAAGGTCAATGTCACTTTGTCGCAAATCAGGGGAGTCGATGAAACCCTTATTTTTTGAGTAATTTTGATTGGATCGTCTTCAAACTTCATGGGAATATAGTTCATGGTCTGGCGCTCAGCTGGTTAATTTTTGGTGGCGATTGGCCTTGACCTTCATATGTTTTTTTTTTTTTGTTTTTTTTGGTCTGTAATCACGTATAAATGACTCTGCAGAGCACAGTTATCATTGGAAATTTTTGTAACTTCGCATATCAGAGGCCTATAGAGGTCCCTTTCAGCGCGTAAAAATTTGAAGGTCAAGGTCAAAGGTCAACGTCACTTTGTCACAAATCAGAGGAGTCGACGAAACCCTTATTTTTTGAGTAATTTTGATCGGATCATCTTCGAACTTCATGGGAATATAGTTCATGGTCTGGCGCTCAGCTGATTAATTTTTGGTGGCGATTGGCCTTGACCTTCATGGTTAACACCTAAAGTCAAACATATTTGACCCCAAGGTCAAATTTTCAAGTTTTAGGAACCATATCGTGTAGTACCTCAAATTGAACACCTCGATGAGTGCTTTCTAGATATGTCAAGCTTGAGACATTATGACATCATTTGGTGACGTTATGAGGCAAAAGCATATTTTTCATGGTTACTCTGTAGAACGATTCTCATCGGAATCTCTCGTAGGCAGATATTCCTCAAGGAGTCGCTCCTGGTCGATAGCAGCTCTGTTCACCTCAGTGTGACCTTAAAGAAGTCACATGTGGTCACCTTTTGGCAAGATACGGGTCTTATTTATTTATTTTGGATTGATGGGGAGGTTCTGCTTGAGGCCTTGCTTTCCACAGGAGGCGCCTTGGGTTTGTGGACAAACACGAGCAAGTGCCTGCAGAACATAAAGCTGGCCCAGCATGCCCTCCAGGACGATGTGGTGTAATCCCCACCTTGCCTCCAAATCACCGGAATGCCAGCTTATAACCTGATCTGGATTCTGTCGGCAATGCGAATACGGCGACGCAAACTGTACGTCCGAACCGACGAGATTGGGGATCCATAGATCTGTGTACATTACACACATTTCGCACAGTGTACCTTCGCTGCAGTTGCTTACGGGAAACCCCCACAAGTAGTATTAAGATGTGAGGACTAAATAAAATGAATGGATATGAGTGGAGACAATAGGTGTGCTTGCATTTTGTGAAGAACGAGACGTCGTGCGTGCTTCTCATGGATCGCTGCCCATGCCCCTCATTTTAAGTCTGAGTTCTCCTCGTCTACCCTCTGCATTCGCCGTGCAGTCGGGGTCCTGCATCACAGACTACACCTACATTTATTTATTGGTTGATGTGGATGGAGACCAGGCAGAGGCCTTCCTCCATGAGGTGGCTAGAGCATACAGAATGCCCATTTTGCCGTTTGTTTTACTGTCTGTGTTTCTCCTTCCCATTCTGCCTCTTGAAGCTTCCCGGTGAAGTTGTACTTCATCTGCCAGCTCGCTTACTGGCTGCATGCTGTGCCGGAGTTGTACCTTCAACGTATGCGGAAGGTATGCCCAGACCTTAACCCACCAGCACAGGCCAAGCTGGCCATGTTCATTTTCTGTTAATCGGCCATGTGGATTAACATCTGTTTGTTTTCTCTGCTGTTCGGTCGGAATGGGGACAGTGTTCATTTCAAAGCTGGTATTTTAATGAGCATGGTGCCAGTGTTCTGACGAATCAGAGAATGGGTTGGTCTCCAACAAATGAATGCATGTCATCACAGCCAAGACCTCCATTTTCAATTTATCTTCCTTCTGGCAGTTCTCAACACTTTGGGATCCAAGCATTCAGGAATTGCAATGGATCTTTTCACCATGATTTGGAGAAATTATGACTTTTTTTTTCTTTTTTTTTTTTAATACAGTCAAGGCTAGTGGAAGAGAGATCACTGAATGGATGAGGATGCAACAGAACAGAAGGAACAGGAGGGGTGGGGGGGGGGGCACCAACAGCAGGGTTGAAGGACGGAATAGAGAGAGACATGGGCAAATAATGGGTGTGGGGAGAAAGGGGTAGGGGATGATGCATGGGGTGGACAACATGGATACATAAGCAAACTCTGAGGAAGGAAAAACTGAAAAAATTGGAAGGAGGTGGGGTTAGGGGTAAAGGGGGGTAGTGGAGGTTGGGTTCATGGCGGTAGTAAAGATCATGGTTTAGGACGATCTGAGATGGTGCTGAACATCTGTCTTTTGAAGACTTGGAGGGAAGAATGGGATTAAGCGAATGTGAAAAAGAGGGACAAATGAGTGGAGGGGAGCAGTGATCTTTGATTTCGGTAGTTTCACCAGAAGGGGGTTGACAGTGGACCGCATGTGCTCTGCAGAAATCTGGGGGAAACAAAGCACGACAAGAGTGGAGGAGGCAAAACCAGAAAGGAGCAGGTAGAAGATAGAGAGCTGTCTGCGATGGAGAAGTGATGAGCCCATCGACTCAGCTTAATCGTGAGAGATTCTGATAATCTTAAAGGCCTTGCTTTCCACAGCATCAACTTCAGCAAGATGTGAGGTGGAGGAACAAGCCCACAGGCGAGAGCAGCACTACATCAAGCTATGGTTGAAGACTTTGTCTGTGGATAAGACTTCAGGTGTGCCAAGGAAGGACTTTGTATGAAGGATGATGCCTAGCCGGCAGCTGGCTTTGAGGGCGACTTTGAAATGTGGCTCGCCCAAGAAAGATCATGGCTGTTAGTAACACTCAGGAGTTTGAATGACTGAACTTCCGAACTTCCTCAAGAGGATTGTTAAAAAAAGTGGTTGGGGGGGGGGGAGGTGGAGGGTTGCCAGATGGTCCATTCAGAGTGAAGAGTGTGGGATTTGTCAGGCTTTACAGACATTCCAAGTGTTTGACCAGCTTGAGAGAGAGGGATGTGTGTGTGTATATGTGTATATATGTATACGTATGTATAAAATAAAAATGTGTAATATATATATATATATATATATATATATATATATATATATATATATATATATATATATATATATATATATATATATATATATTGCACACATTTTTATTTTTTCAGGTTCTAAAGATAGGGAAGAGGCTGCAGCCTGCTTGTCTAAAGTCTGAAGGATGATGGATGTCCCAGCAGAAAGTGGAGTCATCAGTAAATGGATAAAGAGGATTTTCCAGAGAGTTTGAGAGATCATTGATAAAGATCAGGAATAGGACTGGGCCCAGAACATTGCCTTGGGACATTTCAGCTTTGACAAGTGGAAGAGATGAAAGGATTCCATTGAGTGCCTCAAGTTAGCTCTGGGAGTCGAAAAAGTTAGTGAGCCATATGTGGAGTTGTTCTTGGATGCCATAGGCAGAGATTTTGGAGAGTGAGGGGGGAAGCCAGACTATCAAAAGCATGAGATTTGTCCAGAGAGATGGCCCTGATCTCATGTCTGACATTGAGGGCCTCAACCCATTGTTTGGTGAGTAGAAGCAGCATGTACAAGGTGGAGTGACCTGGTCTGAAACCAAATTGATCACCTGAGATGAGGTTGTTGGTGAAAAGGAAGGATTTCATAACTGCGATTATGGATTCAGTGATCTTGCTGATTATCAGAAGCAAGCTGATTGGTGTGTAGTTCATTGGGGGTTGTCAGAAACTTCTCCACCTTCTCAGGTGCAAAAGACAGGGTCCAGGAGCCATTGGGTATGACTGGGAAGGAAACACACACACACACACACACACACACACACACACACACACACACACACACACACACACACACACACACACACACACACACACACACACACACACACACACACACACATACACATACACATACACATACACATACACATACACATACACATACACATACACATACACATACACATACACATACACATACACATACACATACACATACACATACACATACACATACACATACACACACACGACTTGGAAGCACATGCAGAATTGAGACACTCAGCCTTCTCACGAGCGGAGTCATCTGTGGTGACATTTGAGGAAAGGGAAGGGATGAAGGGAAGTATACACCAGACACAGATATGATAAGGTGCCACCAGGTTTTGGAGGAGGGAGACATGTTTGAAAGTTCATTCTTGAGGTTTGGACAGATGTTTCCCGGCTCTCCTGGGGGTGGATACACACTTGTGGATTTTGTGGAATGAGCTGAGGTTGCCTTCAGTTATGTTTGCTTTCCTGAGGGGGAATTCAAGTTGTTTTCAGGCAACTGCCTCACTATAGTAATTCAGTGTACCATGGATGGGAAGAAGGGTAGCATAATTGGAGGTGAGATGGGAATAATCTGTGCATGAGAGCAGGTTTCTGTGGAAGAATTCTCAGGATGAGTTAACATCAAGGGCAGTAGATGTGGGAGGCTAGTCCTGAAGAGAGATGGCTGCTTATAGCCCTTGCCAATCTGCCTAAGTGAACTGCCAGACTCGCCAGCATTGAGGCAGCTGCCGGAGAATAGCCATAGCGATGTTGACTTTCACAAACATATGATCAGATGAACCAATTGGAGTAGAGGATAAGCAGGAGACGTTTGCAGGAAAGTTTGTCAACAGCAAGTCCAGAAGGGAGGATTTACCATTGGGAGAACTCGGTGAGGAACGTAGCGAGGAACCAAATTGTTTTAATTGTCCTCCTGTTTAAACTGCCCACCGCCACTCTCTGGTTTCCCGTTTGTGGAACCGTCTTCCCAAGACTGTCCAATCCCAATCTCATCTCCGGAGATTCAAGCAGCCTCACGAGAGGACCTCCGTTCATGTATTCATTACCCAGGATATAACGCACCATTGTTTACAAGAACTTGTAGGGATTCATTACTTGTGGGAAAGTGATAGCGGCACAAAGGGCATGAAGACAAAATTTCACATTTTTACTTTCCACTGTGGTTTTGGCTCAAGAAAAAGCCTGAAATTCACAGGCAATTGGAAAACTCGCCGATGGAAGTCCTTCTTTGCTCAACAATCTTACGTCATGCTTCATCCGTACCCGTCATCTTCTTCTTCTTCTTCTTTTTTCTACTCCTATTAACCTGACCAAAGCCAACCCTCTTACTTATAGGTTACTGTGTTTCCTCCCTGCTTCTCTCTCCTTTTTTTCACTCTTCCGTGAGTCCAGACTTTGTACTTCAGCAGTATTTTGAATCTATACATCGGTGTACTGGGAGCAATTGAAGAGTTTTGTTGATTGGAGTGATGTGATCCAATTATGAGCTGGAACTCGCAAGCCTGGCTGACATTTTATGAATAGGTCGTAAGGGCTTGTGAGGGAAGAGGCACGTACACTTGCTCATGGTGAGTTGCATTCATCGAAGCGTGACGTCACGGTAACACGAGGAACAGAGTTTGTTTGTCCTCTGATTTGAGCGCGAGTAGATTTGGGAAACATTACTGTTACTTCTCCTCCTCCTACTGTGCAGTTTGAAGGAAAACGATTTACGGATTTTTTGAGAAAAGACGCGTGGGAAAATGTCGGGTCAATCTCGACACACGATTTGAAACGGTGAAAGCAGAGATCGGGCAGTGACCCCTGAGTTTCACTCGATGGGGTTCAAGGTTTTTAAGGACCACTAAGAGGGGCTCCATAACCTTTAACCTAAGCAATGACCTTTTGTATGCCGATAGACTCAGAAGCTTCATTTACAAATAACGTATTTACGATACTCATTTACAAATAATAGCTTGGAACTCAGAAGCCTGTCTCATGTTTTGTTGAAATCCTATTTTAAAACGTTTTATTGTCTTGTTTTCTTTTTCGTGTGTGTGTGTGTGTGTGTGTGTGTGTGTGTGTGTGTGTGTGTGTGTGTGTGTGTGTGTGTGTGTGTGTGTGTGTGTGTGTGTGTGTGTGTGTGTGTGTGTGTGTGTGTGTGTTTGCTTGCAGGAGGACATTTTGGTGCAACTTCAGCACATCTCACTGTACATGTGCCACATCCTCGGTGCCTATGTTCTCAAGTACGTTGTACGCACAGCTCTTTGGGAGGAGGAGGAGGAGGAGGAGGAGGAGGAGGAGGAGGGAGAGGGGAGGGTTTGATTGCATCATGCCATGAGCCGCTCTGTCGGTCATGCCGATGCCGTGACTTTGGGCACGCAAAATATTTGCGAAATTTTATTTTGGTTAAATGTTCGTTCCCTTCCACATCTTTTGAGGTGTTTGATGAGATCTCCAGGCTATTCTGAGGAGGAGCAGCAACTGAAATATGTATTTATATTTTTAACATCACACATTGTTGAGGGGGAGGTGGGAGACGTGCCACTTCAGGACTGTCGGGTATCGTAATCTTGCGATTCGAACGACACCGCATTTGATTGTCAACATGGTGCACCAGCAGGAGGTGCTGCATCCTGGAGAGATCCTACAGAGGCTGTGCCGTCTGCACTTCGGTTGTGGAAATTTAAAAATTTTAAAAACCTGCCATCACTTTTGAAAATGGCTCGGTCGTCATGTGCCTGTGCTGTGGGCCATTTCTCTCCTTGAAGTTTTACCTGTATGAGGGATTTCCCAAGGAAATTACCTTGGCCCAAAAATCTTCGGCTCCCCGAAACTGGAACGACGGCAGATAAATAGTAGTTTTTTTGGGGAAAATACTTCACACTTTAATTCCTAGTCGTCGGTGGGAGAATGCTTTCTCGTGCGTTTAGGTTGGTTGATTTTTTATTTTATTTTTTGCATTGAGATTCCAAGAAATTGTCTTGCCATTTAAAATCATTGAATGTGACTTGCTAATCCTCAACCACCTGTTTTTCCAGCTTGACCCGGCTTGGTGTGGTCCTGCTTTGCCTTCATTATGTTCCTGAACTGCTGTTCCATTCCGCTCGACTGCTATACTACCTATCGGGCAAAGCTCACCACCTGTAAGGGTTTGGACAAGCTAACGTCGGCCGATTCACGGATGTAACCTCTAGTGTTTTTTTTTTTTGGGGGGGGGGGGTCGTCGACGTAAAAGCCGCAGTAACATGTTCACGTGCGCCTTTACACCAAAATGAGCACGGTCGGCTTTGCAAACGTGTCCATGCAACAAAAGCATTATCCTGTGCAAACTTGCTCGATCTCCATTCACGTATTCGTTAGCCAGGATATAACACACGATTATACAACAGCCTGTAAGGAAGCATTACGCAATTGAAAGTGGGAGCTTTACACTGGGCATGAAGACAAAATTGCACATTTTTATTTTCCACGGTGGCTTAGGCTCAAGAAAGCGCCTGAAATTCACAGGCAATTGGAAAACTCGCCGATGGACGTTCTTTGCTCAAATTGGTCAGGCCGCCCTTGTGTGAGGCAGGTTCACCTGGTCGAGCACTGGCCAGCAGTGTGTCACACAGCTTGTACCATGCTTTCTCGTTTTGAGCTGTGAATTTGAGTTTACCAGAATCGGTGGTGTAATGGTTAGAGTGTCCGCTTCTCATCTGGGTGATCGGTGGTTCAAGCCCTGGCCCAAGTCATACCAGACACAAAAATGGTACGTGCCGATTCGTTGCTTGACGCTCAGTATTTTAATAGGATAGAGCACGGATAATCCTTGTAGGTTGGCATCCATGCATCGGAGGAAATTCCTCTGAACGAAATGCTCCGTTGAGTGCGGTGACAAAAAGCTGCGCCATCATTGTGACGTTGCTGGTACCCAGAGTGTCCCAAGAAGTGACCGCACTTCTCCCAAGCTCATTGGCTGTGTTTATCTCATCTAACAGTCCTCTTGTTGTATCTCATGTATTCTTCTGTTTGTCCACGTGTGCGAGTGGCAGCCTTGGATTCTGTTTAAAAAACTAATTAAACAGGTGTGCGTGAACTTCATCATTATTGTGGGGTTTTGAGTGAAGGATAGAGGAAGGCCTTTGCGAAATTGGGTCCAAAAATTCAACAGCGTAGAACCACGGTGTGACCGACAGTTGTAGTGGTGACGTGTTCTGGATGGTGTAACCCCTGAAAAGTTTGCTGATGTGCCACAAAAGAGGATTGGGACCACGTTATGAGAAAAGTGTTCACAAGAGGAGGCCTGTGTAATTGAGCGCACAAGACCTCACCACGTCGCTTTGGCAAAATGGTGTACTTTGATTGACACATGTCATGAGGATGTGGATCCATTGCAGATCTGATAACTAGGTCCACCCAACGCTGAGGAGCACACCGTATGGTGTATATTTTGCAGTTGATAAAGTGGTATACCTGGATATGTGCTTGTGAATGTCATCACAGAGGCCAAGTGCACTTGTACTATCATCGTTGCTTTTTTATCTTGCCAAAACGAAGTTTTTGCAAGATATGTTCGTCAGCTTGTATGTTTTTTTTTTTTTTTTTGTCTAATCACGTATAAAAAATTCTGCAGAGCACAGTTATCATTGGAAATTTTTGTAACTTCGCATATCAGAGGCCTATAGAGGTCCCTTTCAGCACACAAAATTTTGAAGGTCAAGGTCACTTTGTCGCAAATCAGGGGAGTCGACGAAACCCTTATTTTTTGAGTAATTTTGATCGAATCATCTTCGAACTTCATGGGAATATAGTTCATGGTCTGGCGCTCAGCTGATTAATTTTTGGTGGCGATTGGCCTTGACCTTCATGGTTAGCGCCTCAGGTCAAACATATTTGACCCCAAGGTCAAATTTTCAAGTTTTAGGAACCATATCGTGTTGTACCTCAAATTTAACACCTCGATGAGTGCTTTCTAGATATGTCAAGCTTGAGACATTATGACGTCATTTGGTGACGTTATGAGGCAAATGCATATTTTTCATGGTTACTCTGTAGAACGATTCTCATCGGAATCTCTCGTAAGCAGATATTCTTCAAGGAGTCGCTCCTGGTGGATAGCAGCTCTGTTCACCTCAGTGTGACCTTAAAGAAGTCACATGTGGTCACCTTTTGGCAAGATACGGGTCACCCTGCGGGTGACATTGGTTTATTTTTTTTTCGTAGCTCATCACTTGACCACCGTGTCCACGAAAGATACACGTGTCGTCACTATCGCCGCTAACCTCTGCCGCTCTGTGCACATCCATAGTAATGGGAGTTAACTGTGTGGAAGAGGGAGAAATACACAATGAGGTAACAATAAAATAAACGAATGTCACCCGCAGGGTGACCCGTATCTTGCCAAAAGGTGACCACGTGTGACTTCTTTTAGGTCACACTGAGGTGAACAGAGCTGCTATCCTCCAGGAGCGACTCCTTGAGGAATATCTGCCTTCGAGAGATTCCGATGAGAATCGTTCTACAGAGTAACCATGAAAAATATGCGTTTGCCTCATAACGTCACCAAATGACGTCATAATGTCTCAAGCTTGACATATCTAGAAAGCACTCATCGAGGTGTTCAATTTGAGGTACAACACGATATGGTTCCTAAAACTTGAAAATTTGACCTTGGGGTCAAATATGTTTGACCTCAGGCACTAACCATGAAGGTCAAGGCCAATTGCCACCAAAAATTAATCAGCTGAGCGCAGACCATGAACTATATTCCCATGAAGTTTGAAGACGATCCAATCAAAATTACTCAAAAAATAAGGGTTTCGTCGACTCCCCTGATTTGCGACAGTGACCTTGACCTTTGACCTTCAAACTTTTATGTGCTGAAAGGGACCTCTATAGGCCTCTCATATGCGAAGTTACAAAAATTTCCAATGATAACTGTGCTTTGCAGAATTTTTTATACGTGATTACAGACAAACAAAAAAAAAAACATACAAGCTGACTAACATATCTTGCAAAAACTTCGTTTTGGCAAGCTAATAAATAAAAAAAATGTGCTTAGCATGACACTTGGTGAATTAGTTGACATTTCCATGTGGTGATCCAAGCTGTAATGTCATGAATCAGTTAAGAATTGTGACCTGTAGAACGAATATAATTTTTTTTGTGAAATCACGCCAATAGTTGAAAACTTTGACATCATACGCTTGCGAAAACTGTGCATGATTTGTACTAACATGCATTTTGAAACATTTAGATATTCCATTGAAGTTTGTTTTGGCGTCAACAGGAAGTCGCAACGACTTCCGGTTACTGAGTTGTGTCCAAAAATGTGTTTTCACGTTGTGCGACGTCACGTCGTGACATTTAGTCCGATTAAGACGGGGTTTGGACACGGACTGTCTCAGGTGGATTGCCTATCAGGTGTAAAATTTTAAGAACTGGTCCAGCCATTTGGGCTGTAGACGACCGGACAAACAAACAAACCAACAAACAAACGGAACAGACCAACATACTTGACAAAATCGAAGATTTTGCCAAGTTATAAGGTATGTTTATGTTGTGATGGACGTGGTCCGGATAACTCCGAAAGGCCGACTAACCTATAAAGACCACGGACTCTGTCTAAAACACTCACCTTTGGGTCGGATCCGTGCACCCGGTGTCAGTTTACCGTACCAGCAAGATGATTGACGAAGATGGGGGAACTGTGACAAAGCTTGCACAATGGATGTTGATTGGCCGAGCAAACCAACGTTAAGCGCCGCACCCTATCGTCGATCAGACCAATGAGTCGCTTGTGATAATTACCCCCAGGAGCGCCATCTCGGACCAAAACACGAACCGAATAAGTGAAGACGCAATGCTGAATCTTTCATCAGTTTATTACAAGCAGGGTGGAAATTGTTGGGAGAAAAGGCGGTTGGGATTCAAACAAAGAATCATTAACTCGGTACAAAGTCCTGACTGACTTGTTTATTTATCTATCAATCGTTTTACTTCGTCCATTTTTGCAAGTGCCGAAAGTGAAGCGGAACATTTTGAAAATCGACAACTGTGTTTCGAATTGTTAATCGAGCAAGCCATAAATAGGTCAATGATGGGAAAGGTATGCGGGAAAGTCCTCCCGTAAGATGCAGATAAAATGGTTTGAAGTTGATTGGGGTATGCCAACCGCGTGGGAAGGAAGGATAACCTGACATTTCATTGTTAACCCTTCTTTGGAGCAAAAGAGGCGCACTATCCTTCACGAGCAAAGCAAGATCAGTCCTTCGTTTTGCAGATGGAGTAACTCAGAGTGATGGTAACACCAGTCGAACATGTCAAGCTCGCTATTCACAGTACTCAACTTGGTTTGACCTGTCCACCAAATTGTTTACGCAGCATGACCAAAAGAGGACCTTTCGAGCAAATCAGCGGGTTGATCGTTTTGTCAATGGCACGGCAATATTTCCAGGATTTAGGGCGAATAGAACGTCCACACTGACCTGTGAGCTCGCAGTTCTTCTTCCCGTCCCTTTTTTAATCCCCCATATTCACAATAAAAGCTTGTGCTCAAACAGTTAAAGTGGACACATTCCATGCTTCGCCTGGTCAATCCCGCCACCCTGATGTGCGCATGACCACAATGTGGACTCGGCAACGGTTCAACTCTCGGCGTTAAAGTTGCGACATCTTATGCCAGGTGATAACCTTGTGTGCAGGGCTGGTAGGATAGCCCAGTGGTACTCACACTTGCTTTGAAGCTGTTTTGCCTGGGTTTGCATGTCGACCCAGCTTTAAACTGTCATCCTGGTGTCTCGCAGGTAAGGCATTTTTGTCACTTTGTGAGCCGACCCTCGGATGGACGTCAAACTGGGCTCCCCGTATGCCGGCATTAGTCGGTGGACGGTGAAGATTGCACGATGTTCTTCACGAAGAGTAGACGAGCTATCACTGACACCCGAAACTAATTAAACATTCCAGCTTCAGCCTGCAGGGGGCATTGCAGCAGCATGAGAAGTGATGAGAAGAAGCCTGTGTCCTGTGGTCACGGATTAACTAAATAACAGCCAACATTTTCTTTCAGTAACGTCGTTTTGTGTCATGGTGGTGGTGATGATCAGACACCATGACATGATCCTTATGAAGCACAGACCGTCGCAGTCGTACTGGAAAGCAAAATGTAAATTCTTTGTATTTTTGGACACCATGGGTTTGAACAAAGGAGTGTTTCCCATTGTGTCCTTCTGCTTTGTTTTCACTCCCAATAACCAAAACGGTTGAGATCCAACACGGATTTTCACTCCCAATCATCTACCCAGAAAATCTAACGCTGCAATACATTGACGGCAAAGGTAATTGTGGGAAAGAAACTTTGGAGGCTTTTGAGATTTTTATTTCTTTGTCACCTCTGCATAGGTTTCAGCTGTGGGTCGTCGTCTTTGTGACTGTTCGGCTGCTTTCTATGACACTTGCTGTCCTCACCATCCTGAGCCTTTCTACTGCTCCACTAATGCTCAGGTATGACCACCACTTGTTCTTGCATATGAACCTAACAGTTGAGCTTTGAACCTTGCCAGTTTTGTTGAAAGAAGAGTAAACTGTTTATCCCCCACCCCCCTCCACATGCCGAACCAACCCCTCTCCCAAACAGACTTCATTATTCATTCGTGTGCATTCACTGTATTAAGACTCTGATCCACTCCGGTCCATTTTAGTTTGTTTTGTTGCCCGCCAGATATTAGACAGTCATGTTGGAACACAGAGTGCAAGTCTTGCTTTTGCGCCCGGTTTGCAACCTTTATTCCCGCTTCACCTGTTAAATGATGCTGGCCCGAACAATACTTACCGGGGGAAAGAACCGGAATATCTGACCGAGGTCATCCTGGTTTTGCCAAGGCACTGCCTCACAATGTAATCAAACGGAAGACCAAGAAGGAACACGAAGAAGATAAGAGTCATCAGGAGGAACCTGGATAGGATTCGGGTTTCAGCCGCCACTCCACAACCCTCAGTCCACACAGCATCAGGATATGGCACAAAAATAATCAATAGTACATAAAGTACATGGTACCCCATCATTTAGCACTTATTTACAGGCATTCGTTTGTGCTACAACAAATTCGCCATTTCCACGTAGCCCAGCACACTGTTTTGCTGAGATGTTGGGGGAGGAGGGGCGGGGTGAGCTTTACTCTCTCTCATATAGTTTACGTGAGTGTTGTTTCGGCGATGGCCTTCCCTTTATTCGTTTTTCAATGAAGACATTTTAAATCTCGAGTTTCAAGGAAAGAAGCTCCGTCCGGCTCAAAATGAATGTTTGAGCCGAGCTTTGCTCGCCGTTTGACCTGAAGGATCCCAAAGGGGGAGGGTGAGAGTCGCTTGCATTTCGATCCGGTTGAATTGCGGACGTCGATTTTGATAGTTTGCTGCAGAACAGTTGCACCTCCTGCACCATGAACAGCTTTTCTATTTTGGCCCCACCATACATCATGTCCATTCTGTGTATGGTGAAGTCACCTGAACCGGCATGGTTCTGTTTTTGATTCCGTGAAAGAGAACCTTTGGAGGCGGTCACGTCGTGAGCTTCCTGGAGCATCGGCGAATCTCTCTGTTTCGATGTAAATTTAAGGAAAGTACTTTGTATTGGGGAATTGATACGTAAAGCTGTTAATTGAACAACAACAAAAAGGAAAACACGATAGGCTTGCATTTTTGATGGTTCAGAGGTTGCAGGTACAAAAGTAATCAAAGGCAGCAGTATTTCGGGTTTGACGTGTAAGCTTCTGGCAACCGAGCTCATTCTAGAATCTCCAAGTTGCTTTGGATTGTGCATTCTGCTCATTCCGTGATCCTTCAGGAAGGGGGTCCTCTACCTGCCCTTCTCGGGCTGGACGACATGTCGGTATCAATCAGTTCGGTGATGGCTGTGTTCAGGAAATGTCCGTTGCCAAGGTGGAGCTCTCATTATTTTTCACTTATGGTTAGCGATTAAAAATTATTTGCTACCCGGCCTTTTCCTTCGTCAGCACTTGTGTTGCAGCAAGAACCTCACTCACCCTGTGTTGTGCGCAGGGTCCCAGTTCTGGGCATCGTCTGCTTTACCCAGGCCTGGCTACTCTGGCACTTTCTGCGGTTACAGATCAGCCGCTGGAGGGAGGCCCAACGGGCCACCACGCCAGTTTCCACCAATGCTACGCGCGCAAAGCAACGACCGGCACGCAAAGATGGTGGTGAGGGGCTTTTTCTCACCGTGGGTTAGCTGGTGATGTGTATTGTGACTGTACAAAGCCACGAGGTTAATGGAAGTTGTGGAATTTTAGAAGGGCCAAAACTTTCTTGCCGTATCCACGTCGACCAAGAGTCTTGAGAAACTCACTGCTCTTGATCAACAGTATAACTAGTTGATAAAACGAGAGTGATCCTCAAATTGACTGCATCTGTGCATGGATGAGACAGGACTTGCATGTTTATTTTGACTTTGCAATGACTTGGCATGGTATCGATGTCAATTTTTTTTGTTTTAACTTTGTTCTGTCATTCCTCCCGTCCCCCACAACCTTCACCTCCTGTCCCACTGAACCCAACCACACCTAATCTGAAACCCAACAGGGAAGTCTCACAACGGCACGACACGTGTTGAGCCTGTGAATCAGCTGAAGAAGATAAAGGCTCGGTGAAGGGATCCGTTGGGTTTAGGGAGGGTTGGCGCAAGTTCTGCTGGAGGGCTACGCTGATGGTTTGGCTCCTCCAAACGTATTTGTGGAACTGTCGTAGGTTATACATATGGTGGGGAGGGTGTTCTAAAGGGGCATTTACATATTACGTATATAAAGCTGGCATTGATCTAATGGCTTTCTTGACTGCCTTCTCTCCCTTCTTGTCTCTCCCTGACTCCCTTCTTCTCCCATCCACCCATCGCTCAGGCCGATTGCACATCCCTTCCCTTATTCTCGTCTTTCCAAATCCTCTCCGTTTTTATGCCGAAGCCGCTGGAGGAATGATGTTTTTGGGTTGGCTGTCCGGCTGTGCATGCGTCCATAGCGGATTTTCCTTCCCATGATCATTTGTGAACGACTGAAAGAATTCCAACAAAACTTGGCAAAAGCATGAACTGTAACACACAGGTCAACTGATTAGATTTCGGGTTCAAAAGGTCATATCTCTGGTCATGTGAACTTTAATAGAAAATCTTTGTCATCACAATAGCTTGTGAATCACAGAAGGGATTTCAACCAAACTTGGCACAAGTATAGACTGCGATACAAGGATGAACTGATTCAATTTTGGGTTGAACGGGTCAAAGGTCATGTGCCCTTTTAAAATCATTTTGCAGATCATAACTCGAGTGGGAAACATCTGACTTTTTCTCTCTCTGTCTTTTCTCTTCTCTCTCTCTCACACACACGCAACCTTTAACGTTTTTTAAAATTCAAACGTAACAGTGGGTTGACCTCCAATGTGGACAAAGACATATCCATTGATGCATTCGTGTCAATTTCTATTTTCTTTCCCTTTAATACCTCCCTGACTCCTTTATCCTCACTGCCCTCCTTTTCTTCCTCGTTTACCTCCCTTTTCACAAATTGTAATTTTTTTTTCCTCCATTTAATCCGACACTTCCCTCCTCTCTGGCCCAGCCTTGTGTACTGAATATGTAGAGGCCCTAAATGGAATTGGGATGGGGTGTATCTTGCAGGGGTCAGATGGTAACAGTTGTTTTGGGATCTCACAAGTGTTTTTTTTAATGCTCCAAGTTTGTTAAATGCAAGCTTATAAATTTTGAGGGGAGGGATAGAGTTGAGTGAAAAATGGAGGGGGGAGTTTATTGCTCTAAGAAAATATTTGAAATATAATGATCCTTGCATGTATTAAACTAAAGCATCGATTTGGCCAAAACTGGTGGATTGCCTGGTTGCTGACCAAACTTCAACATCCCTTTACCTCATCAGATGCTAAAGTTGCCATCAACATCCTCTACCCTTATTTCGATCTCCATGAGGCCCGTTTCACATACAAGGTGCACCTTGTGCCTATCATCTGGGTTTCCCGTAATTCTGACACTATCGACCGCATTGTGGTTGTTGTGGTCACTTCTGAAACGACTCTCCACGGCCTGACTCATTGCATGATTGCCAACCTTTCACTGTCCATCTCCCTTCCATCTGTCCTGTGGTTCTTCCCAAAAACTACTCTGTGCTGCATGGTATCGGATGTCTGTGCCATCTCTCTTCTCTGTCTTTGTTCGAGTCGGCTCGAGCACAAACATAACTTCGTTGTCACTGATGACTTTGTTCCGTCTTGAGCAGGGTGTGCACGTCAGCAAGACATGAAATACGTTCAAACGCTGCACGTGACCCCTCACCTGAGAGTCGATCCCTCTCATCACCATGCCAACCACTAGCATACAAGCACCGAGACTGGCATCCCTTCACCGAGAAGCCAATCCCTCTCATCACCCACACCAACCACTGGCATACAAACACCTAGACTGGTATCCCTTCACTTGGAAGCCAATCCCTCTCATCACCCACACCAACCACTGGCATACAAACACCAAGACTGGCATCCTTTCAGCGAGAAGCCAATCCTTCTCATCACCCACAGCAACCACACGCATACAAACACTTAGACTGGTATCCCTTCACTGAGAAGCGAATCTTTATCACCCACACCAAAAATATTTTTGACACTTTCTTTTTGGAGGTGTTGTCCACCAGACGACGGTCTCCTTGGGTTAACCTGAGGCGGTCCCTTCGGGTGGGTGCCTGGAATGTCCTATCCCAAAGAGAGGATGATCACCTGTCTCTGTTATCATCTGAGCTCAAGCGTTTGGACATCGGGATTGCAGCTCTCTGAGGTTCGGAGACCGGATTGCGGCGAGATAATGGTGGGTGGTTACACCTACTATTGGTCTGGTCGCTCTGATGGTTACCATACTCAAGGAGTTGCTGTAGCTGTGTCCAATAAGCTGACCCCAATGGTAATTGAGGTAACACCGGTCAACGAGCGTATTATGAGATTAAGGATTCGTCACTCCTTAGGTGTCATTTCCCTGGTCTCTGTTTATGCTCCGACTGAGGCGAGTGATCTCACCGTGAAGGATGCATTCTACGCCACGCTCGAGTCTGTGGTTGATCAGTGCCCCAGACGAGATACACTTCTAGTTTTGGGGGATTTCAATGCATCGACTGGAACTGATAGGGATGGTTATGAGGTGTGTGTTGGTCCCCATGGGTCAGGAACTATGAAGCAGAATAGCACTCAGTTCCTTGACTTTGCAAGAAGTCATGGACTTAGGGTGGCTGGTTCATGGTTTCAGCGCCCACAAGCTCATTGCTGGACTTGGTATTCCAACGCTGGCGGTGTGGCAAAGGAGATTGACCCATGTCCTCATTGACGGTCGTTGGAGGATGATCCAGAACTGCAGGGTCTACCGGAGTGCTCAGTTCTTCAATACTGACCACAGGCTTGTTGTAGCAACTCTAAAGCTGCACCTTAAATCCTGGAGAATGTTACCATCCCAGCCGAGGCTGGATGTTGACAAGCTCAGGGAGGAGAGAGTAGCTGAGGAGTTTGCGAACAGGCTGAGTGGACACTTGGGGGGTCTGGGTGCTTTGGGGGGTCCTGAAGAGTTGTGGAGTGCCTTCAAGATCACCGTCCTTGATGTTGCCGGTGGATGTCTTGGAACTCACCGCAGGGCAAAGAAGAATTTTGTCTCTCAAGGGACATTGAATAACATTGACCAGTCGCAGAGCCAGGCTGAATGGCAGAGCTGAACTGTTCAGGGAGCTGAGGCGTAAAACTGTACGTGCACTGAGGGTGGACAAGGAGGCCTATGTGCGAGGAATCTGTGAGGGGGTAGAGCATCACCTGTGGACAGGTGATTCTCGTCCCGCTTACAGGGGAATTCGCACATTACGTTCATCCAAGCCCATCCCTCGGAGCACTACAGTTCGAGCAAGGAGTGGTAGGTTCTTGACAGAGGAGTCTGAAGTGAAGGCCCGCTGGGCCGGTTACTTTGAGCCGTTGTACCAGGCTGATCCCCCAACTGTCGAGTTGGACGTCAAGGGTGTTACAATCCCTGTTGCTGACCCTCGAATCAACTGTGGTCCACCATCGCTTGTGGAAACACGGGCTGCGGTGAACCAGTTGAAACGGGGCAAAGCTCCAGGGATCTGTGGCATCATGCTGAACTTCTCAAGGCTGGTGGAAATGCTGCACTCGTGTCGTTGCATGCAGTTTTGTGCTCTGCCTGGAACACAGGCATCATCCCAACTGATTGGAAGAGGGGCCTTGTTTCTCTTTGGAAAGGGAAGGGTGATCGCCAAGACTGCAACAACTACCGAGGGGTGACGCTGCTCTCGGTGCCGGGCAAGGTCTTTGCTCGGATAATTCTTGATAGGGTTCGCCACCATCTGCTTGAGTACCAGCGTCCAGAGCGGTCAGGCTTTACACCAAAGAGGTCAACGATTGACCGTATCCTTGCTCTTCGTGTCCTCACCGAACACAGACGAGAGTTTCGGCAGATGCTGCTTGCAGCCTATGTTGATCTCTGTAAAGCGTTTGAATCAGTGAATCGGAATGTCCTCTGGAGGATTCTTGGTCTTTGTGGGGTGCCACCAAAACTGATCGATCTGATGTCTGAACTCTACTCTGGTACTGAGAGTGCTGTGAAGTGTGGTGGTACCATCTCTGACTTATTTCCAGTTGTTACTGGAGTTTGTCAGGGGTGTGTACTGGCCCCCACACTTTTCAGCACTTGTATGGACTGGATTTTAGGGAGGATGTCGGAGAGATCAAGTTGCGGGCATCGTTTGGGAATGTCAAGATCTCGGACCTTGATTTTGCAGATGATGCAGTCATCTTTGCGGAGACTTTAGATATCCTTTTGGGGGCCCTCGAGGTGCTGAATGAGGAGTTGGAGCTGCTGGGATTACGGGTTTCTTGGGTCAAACTAAGATCCAGGCTTTCGGTGACATCTTGGATGCTGCTGTCCTTTTTTTTTTTTTTCTTTTTTTTTTTTTTTTTGTATACCTTGGTCGAGGCTCGTATGAGAGCTAACACACAACTCACAGCAAGGAGGCATGAGACAAGAGGGGTGGGAGTGGAAGGGACAAAACATTGGGGAACAGACACAGGTGAACTGTGGAAGGGAGAGGGATGGGGATGGGACGGGGAACATGGCGAGGAGAAGATGGACATTACAGGGACTTTCAGGAAGGAAAGCAGGAGAATTGAAGGAAGTGGGCTTGGGTGGATTATCGGGGTAGAAAAGATCGAGGATTTGGATGGGGGAAGATAAGAGGTGGTGGTGAACAGCTGTTTTGAAAGCCTGGAGGGAAGAATGGGAAAGAATAGAGTGAGGAAGTTTATTCCAAAGGCGGGAAAAAGAGGAATGAAAGAGTGAAGATGAGCAGTGATTCGTGATTTTGGTAGTTTTACCAGAAGGGGGTTGTTGGCGGACCTTGTGCGCCCTGTGGAAATGTGGTTGGGACAAATCGCAGAGAGAGCAGGGCGGGCAAGGCTGGAGAGGAGTCGGTAGAAGACAGAAAGACCACCGACCAACCTGCGGTGATTGAGTGAGAGGCCCAAAGACTCAGCTTCATTGCGGGAGATGCCAATGATCTTAAAAGCCCTAGTTTCGACAGCGTGAAGTCGAGAAAGGTGGGAGGCAGGAGCACCAGCCCAGAGGGGAGAGCAGTACTCCATCAGGCTACGGACAAAAGCTTTGTAAGTAGTCAGGAGCTCAAGAGGGCCGAGGAAGGACTTTGCACGACGGAGGATTCCCAGTCGGCGACTGGCTTTTGAGGCAAGGTTGGAAATGTGACTTTCCCAGGAAAGGTCATGGCAGATAGTGAGACCCAGAAGCTTGAAAGAAAAGACTTCTTCCAGAGGATTGTTGAGAAAGTGGATGGGGGTTTTGTAAACGGTCCTTTCGAAGAGACATAGTGAGAGTGTGAGATTTGTGTGGATTGAAAGACATGTTCCACGTGTTGGACCAGTTTGTGATTTTATCCAGATCTGCAGTGAGCGAAGAAGCTGCTGCTTGCCGGTCTGAGGGATGACAGATGGTACGGCAGAGGGTGGAGTCATCGGCAAAGAGAAATAGAGGATTTTCCAGAGAGTCCGAGAGATCATTGATGAAAACCAGAAAAAGAACAGGGCCCAGAACGCTACCTTGAGGAACTCCAGCCTGCACAGGAAGAGGGGATGAAAGAACTCCATTTAGGGCCACACGTTGACTGCGACAGGAGAGGAAGTCTGCGAGCCATGAGTGGAGATGGCCTTGAATACCATGGGAAGAGAGTTTGGTGAGTAGGGCAGGGTGCCAGACTGTGTCAAAAGCACATGATATGTCCAGGGATACGGCTCGGATTTCCTGTCTGGCATTGAGGACCTCCATCCATTGATGGGAGAGCAGTAGCAGCATATCCAGGGTAGAGTGACCTGGTCTGAAACCAAATTGATGATTGGAAATCAAGCCATTGGAGAAGAGGAAGGATTTCATGTCTGAAGCAATGATGGATTCCATAACCTTGCTGATGATTGGGAGAAGGCTGATTGGTCTGTAGTTACAGGGATCTGTTTTTGCACCTTTTTTATGTAGGGCAGTGATGTTAGCAGATTTCCAAGCAGATGGCAGATGACCTTGGGAAAATGAGAGGGTCCTGTCTTTGTCTGTTTGTGGTGAGGATGTTGAGGTCGTGGAGAGATTCACTTACCTTGGCAGTGATATTCATGTCTCTGCTGGCTGTGAGTCAGAGGTCAATAGATGTCGGGGTCGGGCCTGGGGAGTCATGGATTCACTGGATCATGGGGTGTGGCACTGCCGGTACCTGTGCGGGAGGACGAAAGTCCGAGTCTTCAGGTCCTTGTTACTTCCAGTCTTGCTCTATGGATGCGAGACTTGGACTCTGACCAAGGATCTGAGACGGAGACTTAATTCCTTTGGTACCAGGTCTCTTCGGAGAATCCTTGGCTATCGCTGGTCGGATTTTGTGTCCAACGAGCGGTTGCTGAGAGACTCAGATAAGATTTGTTACCTGCATCGTCCGTGAGTGTCAGTTGCGGCTGTATGGACACGTGGCTCGTTTTCCTGATGCTGATCCTGCTCACCAGATTCTCTCAGCGAGGGAGTCTCATGAGTGGAGGAGCCCAGTGGGTCGACCACGTGCCTCATGGTTGCAACAGGTTCACCATCATCTCAAGGAGATGGGGATGGGCCTGGCATCTGCCTGGGGGATGGCCAGACGGATGCCCCTGGAGTACCGGCGGAAAGTGGACGCAGCGACGCGCTGTTCTGGCACATGCTCCCATACCTGACCTGACCTTCTCATCACCCACAGCAACCACTAGCATACAAACACTTCGACTGGTATCCCTTCACCGAGAAGCGAATCCTCATCACCCAGACCAAAAATATTTTTGACACTTTCTTTTTCCTGAGCTTGCTGTTACCCCAAAAACTTCACCCCCCCCTCCCTACGATTTGAGAATATAATTTGAGTACATTTTCATTGATTGTCATCCTTGTGTGTTCCTACACATATTTCACTAAAACGCAAGTGTAAACACCGACATGATTTCAACTGGACCCATTTAAACGTCGTTTTCATATGACAGAAACAAGTCATTGACTCGTCGTGATTGGTAGCTCAAAGCAGGTTTTGTTGGTTTATTTATTTATAGTATTTTAAGGACTAACCGACTACCCTTGTGCAGCCCACATGGGTCTCAGCCGACAAAAGTCCGTCCTGGAATTTAAGTTGGATCAGAGAGAGCTCGATCCTTGCTTGCGGTTTTTGGTGTTGCCCCCCCCCCCACACCCTCCCAAAAGATAGAGCACACACTGGTTTTCACCAGCTTGCATTATCTGGAGGGTACCAACGCACCCATCGGTAGCAAAGTCTGGGATCTCTGTTTCTGGTTGAAATCCAACCTGACCGATCATTCAGGAGAAGGCTCGTTTCTTACCATTGATGAGATGACATGGAATGGCATTTTAAATTCGCTCTCTATGGATAACGAGCACCGATTACTTTGCACCGTCTGCGGTTCGTGCCAAGTGAACTCGTACCTGCATCCACAACTTCTCCAGTGGCGTTCACGTCTGCAGTTTGACATGTGTATGTTTTTATTTCACCTCTTGTGTATTCATAGCTTGTGCTTTTCCAAGCTGAATCTCCCATTTCTTGTTTTTAATAATAATTATTGATGCAGTGCTTATTCCATTGTTTAATTCCAGGCAATCCACCAGTTTGAGAGCTTGTTAGGTTTGGGAATCTGTGGTTGGGTTGCTTTGTTGAGCCATCCTGCACTGCTACATATGGGAGAAGAGGGGTGGTGGAGAGAGACTACACCACAACACCCTTCTTCAGATGAAAAGTACACCATTTTGCTGTGCAATGACGTCACAATAATGTAACCTTCCGGCAGGGGGGGGGGGCGGTGAGTGTTGGGATCACATTTTCAAGATGCAAGTAAGGCCTTACCAGTCTGGACAGTGCCTTTGCATTTTTCAGCAGATAAGCTTGGAAAAGTTTGGGGTTTTACTTTGGTGACATTAAGGTTATTTTGTGGGGAGGAGTTAGGGGATTGGAGGAGATCTTGGGAGGGCTTTTACTCAGACTCACAGGTTTGACTGTTCTGTTGCAGCTCTTATCAATGTGCCTCACACAAAGCTGCTCCGCCTTCAGAATATGGCACAAAGGACGATTTTTCCGTCTTTTCTCACTTTATGCAACAAAACCTCGAATTGAATGTCCAGGTGGTTAGAATTCTGCACTCTGCCTACCTTGTGTGGGAGCCACGTCGGCCTCATCCCTTCCCTCCCCCACATAGCTTTACGTGCAGGTGGCTTGGCACGGATGATTCAGTCCGTCACCTGGCCATTTTGATGAGAGCCACGATCGACGTACGCTCTTCGCACAGCGGAGGAATACCAACCTCATGGTTATCGCAGCCCCGTGACTGCCACGGTGGCACGAAATCGGGCGGATCAGCCTCATGTATCGACGGGACGTTGTGAAACCTCGGTTTCTGTGAGGTTGCTCAGCTTTTCTTTTCTTGTTTAACTCCTGGTCATTCGTGGCTCGTGCCTGATGGTGATTCATCGTCAAACTCCTTGGATTGTATGATACATGTGCATTCCACTTCTGTCCAGCAACTGCATGCACCCTCGGTTCCTTTTGAGTGTAAAAGCAAGCAAGCAATTTTATCAATAAAATGGCGAAGTACATTTAAAATCAGAAAAAACATTCGGCCGGGAGTCTTTCTTTGATGTTCTTATTCCCTGAGGCAGTCAAGGTGTGCATTTTGACATCACAAAGCTGTCTTACAATGCCTGCTTGGGTGGTACGAACCATCCCAACAATGCAATCACTCCCAGGCCCAGAGGCACCTGCCTGGGACAGCCAGCCTTGTAGAACTTCTTCATGGTCGATTAGTTGTCAGACAGGTGTGATTGTATTTGTTCTTGGCATCTATCACCTCGATTTTTGCCAGATCTGCTCTTTGGGCTGATTTAATAACCCAACAAAAACTCCTCTTGATGATTTATTTGATGCCGACTTGTGTTCTCTCGCCTCCGCACTCTCGCTCCTCGACGACAGCTACGATTTGCTGGCCTGTGACAATCTTGCCAGAACACGTACCCCTCATCCTGCCTTCACGAAGGAGATCCTTCTATCTCACGAAGGAGATAGCTTGGTGTCGGCTGATGATGCAATTGCGTGGAAATTGTAATTGCTTGCAGCTGTTTCTCCATCGCAAAAGAGACCTCGCAGTAACCGGTCATTGATGAACGTCCTCTTGCTGCCACCACGTATGATCGAAAATCAAATGTGATGGTCTTTGAACAGGAGAGTGGTGCTAGTGAACGCGGGAGTCCCTTAACCATCCGTTGGACATCGTTCGATTATAGTGAGATCAAATACAAGAGGAGATGGGGCCTGGCAGGCTCATATTGAGTGTAAGGGAGGTGCAGGAAAGGAAAGGATTACTATGAGTGTGTAACACCTGCCTCCTCAGTTCACTGCAAGTTGAATGATAATGAAATACAAATAAGTATTAAACTACTTGCTTGGTATAAACATGGAGCTGGCAGGACAACTCGGCAGTAAGTCTTCTCGTTTGAGCGGTCATGCTTGGGTTTGATTCCAAGCCCGACTGAACTGTCACTGGTATTTTGCAGGCCGGGCCTTGCTCGCCGAGTGCGCTGTCCCTGTCATCTCGCATGGACGTAAAACTGGCATCCCATCTCCCTGCACTGGACGTTCAAAGCTCCCACCGATCCTTATCTTGCCAAGCCAGCCGATCCGAATCAACCGTTTCATTGCAGTGCTTAACGTCAAGCGAGCCTCTTCGTGAGCACTTTACAAGCTGATTGGTAATGGAACACACCTATTCTGAACATGTCCACCTTCTCAGTTGACAAGATTTTTAAGTCTTTTTGATGAGGTTTAAATAAAGACCAGCCTATTCACTTTCTTTCTTCACTGTCTGCAGCAGTTTCATCAAGTCCTCCACTTCCTGCCAACAGAGTTGCATCAGCATACCTTCGGTTGTTGATATATCTTCCTTCAATCCTGACTCCAGCCTCGATGTCATCGAAGTTCTATTTTTCGTCAAAATTATTCAAACCACAAATTAATCGGTCAATTCTGTCCAATGATAATGGCATAATGTTAATATTAACACGGGGGCTGGCATGATGGCCTCAAGCTGTGCACACTCTCTTCGAAGCTGTCTTGCTTGAGTTTGAATCCCGACCCAGCTGTGAGCCCGGTGTTTCACTGGTGGGGTGATTTATCATTGTGTGCCATTTATCGGATGGATGGAAAGCTGGCATCCTGTCTGCCAGCATTAGTTGGTGGACTTTAAAGATCTCACGGTGTCCTTCACAAAGAGAAGGAAAGCTATCGGCAACATCCTGAACAAAGTCCAACCTCAATTGAATGCTCAGCCTGACCGACCGATTCATGAAAGATTTGGGCTGAGCTTCAACCAGCCAACCCCACAATAACGTGTAATTGTGGCCGTACAAACAATAATTGTATGAACAAACCGCCGTCTGCATCGTGCTTGCACATACCCCCCTCCCTCTCCCTTCCTCGCCCCCTCCCTTCCTCCCCCTCTTCCTCTCCCCCTCCCTCCCCTATCTCTCCCTTTCTCTCCCGCCCTCTCCCCTCTCCCTCCCCGCTCCCTCGCTCTCTCCCCCTCGCTCCCTTCCTCTCTCCCTCCCTCCCCCTCTCCCTCGCTCTCTCCCGACCCCCACTCCCTCCCTCCCGCTCCCTCCATCCCAGCCGCTCTCTTCCTCCCTCCCGATCACTCCCTCTCCCTCCCTTCCGCTCCTTCCTCCCGCCCCTCCCCCTACCTCCCTCTCCCCCTCTCTCTCTCTCTCTCTCCCTCTTCCTCTCTCCCTCCCCCCCTCCCTCTCTCCCTCCCCCTCTCCCTCCCTCTCTACGGTCTACAATTCTGGGGAGTCTGGTCGGAACCGAGATAGCTTCCTCCACCTCGTGGTCTTCTTTCCCGACCCCCGGTCCGCAACAAAATATATATATATATATATATATATATATATATATATATATATATATATATATATATATATATATATATATATATATATATATATATATATATATATATATATATATATATATATATATATATATATATATATATATATATATATATATATATATATTTTGTTATGCCATATATATATATATATATATATATATATATATATATATATATATATATATATATATATATATATATATATATATATATATATATATATATATATATATATATATATATATATATATATATATATATTTTGTTATGCCATATATATATATATATATTGTTATATATATATATATATATATATTTTGTTATGCCATATATATATATATATATATATATATATATATATATATATATATATATATATATATATATATATATATATATATATATATATATATATATATATATATATATATATATATATATATATATATATATATATATATATATATTTTGTTATGCTATATATATATATATATATATATATATATATATATATATATATATATATATATATATATATATATATATATATATATATATATATATATATATATATATATATATATATATATATATATATATATATATATATATATATATATATATATATATATATATATATATATATATATATTTTGTTATGCTATATATATATATATATATATATATATATATATTTTGTTATGCTATATATATATATATATATATATATATATATATATATATATTTTGTTATGCTATATATATATATATATATATATATATATATATATTTTGTATATATATATATATATATATATATATATATATATATATATATTTTTATATATATATATATATATATATATATATATATATATATATATATATATATATATATATATATATATATATATATATATATATATATATATATATATATATATATATATATATATATTTTGTTATTCTATATATATATATATATATATATATATTTTGTTATGCTATATATATATATATATATATATATATATTTTGATGTGATATATATATATATATATATATATATATATATATATATATATATATATATATATATATTTTGTTATGCTATATATATATATACACAGATGAGTGTCCAGTGTGGCAGATGCTGCTCACTTGGGCCAGTCTCACACAGCCGACACACCAGTTGCAGGAGTTCAACACGTGCTCAGGGAAAACCGTCACATTAGGCTGGATGAAGTGGTCAAATTGAACATTAGCCATGGTTCAGCACACCATATCATTCACAACGTGCTGGGGTTCTGCAAAGTGTCTGCAAGGTGGTTGCCTCGACAACTCATGCCCAAACTGAAAGAACTCCACTTTTAAAACTTCCTGTCCCAGTCAAACACCTGCTGCAGCAATAAACATGCGTCACCATATTGCATTTTCATTCTGCGATGGATTTCACTGGTATTCACACCCTCATGTCTCTGGAAACAGATGACAGAACGTTGCTCCTCCCTGGTGCATGCTTCTCAGGGAGTCGCCTTCTTGGAACTGCTCTTCTGATGTCAAACGCTCATTGTTGCCAGATCTGAAACAGGCAAATTGGTTCATACATGTCCGACATGGTTGTGGACACACAGACACACACACGCACGGACATGAAAATTGAGACCAAATCCATCAGCCCCCATTTCGGACCAAGTGCAACAGGGGCAAATAAATTCACTTTCCCATTCCTGGTGGAAATTGTAGGTTTTTGCCTTTTGTCCTCTTCTTTGACATCCCTGGCTCCTTGATCGTCATTTTGGCTTGACAAAATAAATCTTACAAACAAAAAAAAATGAAAAGCTGAGCTTATGCCATGTTTCTGTGGTTTGACAACAGGAATTGAGCAACTGACAACTGTACAGTTGGTGACCATGGCAGTACAGTGACTGCATCATAGATGGATAATTGGTTCGTTTAAATCGCCAACATTTAACTCTTTATTATTATTATTATTATTATTATTTTTTTTTTAACTCTCCGACAGCTTGCATTTGCGAACCACAGCCAGCCACCACCTTACATAATCTTCTCTCTCCTCTCTCTCCCCTCTCTGTAATCTGTCCTCTCTCGCTCTAGAAATTGCAAATACAACCCATTGCTTTGCTGACTGGAATATTGAAGGAGGGGGAGAGGAGAGGGGGTGAGAGAGAGAGAGATAGGAGGGGAAGTGGGAAAGAGTGAGGAGGGGTGGGGGAAGGGAAGGCAGCGTGAGGGGAGGGGAAGGGAAGGCGGCGTACCAGGATTAAAGTGCTTTTAGTTGTCGACGCGAAAGCGAACTTGTTGCTGTTGCAGACTTTAGTTTCTTAGAATCCGCTTTCACAACCATCACTAATAGGTACTCGCTCTGGTGGTTTGGTTTTCAAATGTTTCGGCATATTGGACATATTAGTGTTGAGCAAGGTCTTTTGACGAAAGTGAGCATACAACTTTCAGACTGTCTTATTTAACCTTCCCAAAATAGTTCCAAGCTGCACTTCTGGACCTTTTGAACAACACGCCAACTTTATCAGTCAATGTATTGTTTACTCATCCATCAGCAAAGCATTCAGCATGCTTTGCCGGCCAACTCTAAATGCTTTGCTATTCATGTCAAAGGAACTCACCCTTGGGGCGTGTTTAGTTTGCAAGTCACTTGCTTTTGCTGCTACGTTGCAAATGTGCCACCCAAGGGCGTGTTCCTTTTCAATTTATATATTACCAAGCCGTGTGTAACACAAGAAGGAAGCTTAGAGGCAGAACAGAAGGAATGTAAAAGAATACACCATAGAACAATGGACCACTTACTTCTAAATAAGGCCATACTCAAAAACTGTAAAACAAGAACTAAATTCTTCACAGCCTGGGTAGACTATAAAAAAAGCTTTTGATCGTGTCCCACATTCATGGATGATAAAGTGCATGCAAATCTACGATAAATCCCCAAATAATCAATCTGATTGAGAAAGCTATGGATCTCTGGAACATAATGATATTGCAGCACTCGGAAGGAAAGATCGAAATACAAGGAGTGTGATCTTCCAGGGTGAGAGCCTTTCACCCCTCTTTTGCTTTGCTCTGGACCCACTGAGCAACCTCATTAATGAGCAAGGAGACGGATACCCCCTAACATTCAATAAATGATTGTTCAAAGAGACAGTAAAGTTCACACATCTGCTGTTATCGGACAATTAAAACCTCTTTGCACCAAATGACGAAAAATTGGCAGTACAAATGAAATTAGTGAAAACGGTACTGGGACGACATCCAAATGGAATTTGGCCGAGATAAGTGTGCCAAGTGCTCATTCATACAGGGTAAACCAACAAAAATTAACAGACAATCCATTTTAGTACAACAATGCAAGAGTTAGACAATGAAGCATCTTTCAAATACCTCAGAGTTCAAGAGGGTCACCAAATATGTCACAAACAAATGCACAAAACAATTACCAAAGAAGACTTGCGTAGAGCGAGGTTGATCCTGAAAACTTACCTTACTCCAAAAAATTAAAACAAAGCCATCAACGAATTAGCAATACCAGTATTCCAATGGAGCTATGGAATAATAAACTGGCTACAAATGTAAATCAACAAATTAGATATCAAAACAAGGAAACTCCTCACCATCCACAAAATGTTCGACAAAAATGAAAGCATTCTGAGAATGTACCTGCTGAGACAAGAAGGAACCAACGGCCTGATTGAACTCAACCAAGTGCACAGAATGACAACAGTGGGATTGGCTGAATACCTGAAAAGTTCAACAGATCACAGAATCCAATTTGTATGCAAACAAAAACAGCAAGCCAGAGAAGGTATCCCAAACCCACCGAGCAAAACAATTCCCAAGACAGGTGCGAGCAGACGATATCACACATGAAACCGAAACAGCAATGAATACAGCCTCAATGACTGCAAATAAGACAAGAAAGAAACAAGTACAGGTACATTTGAGGTACACCACCCCCATTCCAAATAAATAAATACCAAATCCTCCAGCGAGCGACATTGCCGGTGCGCCCGGCGATGCCGCCGCGCAATACATGGAGCCGGAAATGGGAGGTAGCAGTATACAATAATTGATTGATTAATTGCATAATTAAAATAAATAAATAGTAATCGTAAAATAATTAATTTTTTAATCAATTGGCTAACAGCATATGAAAACCACCACTGTTTCAACCGAACCTGTAACTTTTTGAAAATTAAGTAATTCATCGAAAAATGAATAATTAATCAATTAATTGATTAATCAATAAATCAAAAATATCCTTTATAGCCAAATCACTTGTTCATTGTCATGTCCAAATATCAGCGTTCTTGCTCAAAAGGAGCCTGAGATATTGCCAGGATGACAAAGAAAATAAATATGTAATAATTAAGTAATTAAATGCTTAATCAAAAATAAAAAGTACCATTTTTTTCCGAAGCACATCTTCACTTTTGTCTCTAAATTTCAGCTTCCAAGCCCAAAGGACAGGTGTTCGTTCTGCAAGGTAGAAACAGAAAGCACGTGTCACTTCCGATCGGGATGTAAAAAAAAACTCATGTCAGAACAGCTGCACACACAAAGCACAACAAGGTGTGTCGAGTAATCCACTGGCACATCTGCAAAAACTTCACTATCCCAGTCTCAGAAAAACTCATGAAAACACAAACCAACTGATAATTGAGAACAAGGAAGTAACGCTCACTCACGTACGACCTAATGATCCCATCGAGCGTGAACATAGAAAACAAAGCTCTGCAACCAGATATTGTACTTGCGTATAAAAAAGAAAAGAAGGCATTGCTAATTGAGGTTCCAGTACCCAGTGATTTTGGCCTAAACGATGCAGAAATCAAGAAAATGACCAAATACCAAGATCTCAAAAATGAAGTGAACAGATCCTCAAATCCAAAGTGTCAAAATTTGCACCAGTGATCATTGGAGCAATGGGAATGATGAAGAAGAACCTTAGAGATCTTTAAACCCATCCCTAAGAATATTACTACAAACTAACTGCAGTTGGAAGCTGTCCGGGGATTGATGATGATCTTGAAAGGAGTCCTTGGAACAAAACTTCACAACTTGGTTCATGAATCATGACCCCCCCCCCCCCCCGTCCGCCTTACAGAAACAGAGAACATACACCCCGAGAATGAAAAATGGATACTTCAAGACCTGGGAGGACCCTGTTCCACCTTCTGAAACCTGCATATGGAGATAACAAATAACACACACACACACACACACACCCATCTCACACATGAATATACAAGATGCAATAGGACTGTGAGATGAGACAAACACAGCCACTGAGTTTGTGGGAAGTGCCATCACTCCCTGATGCACTCAGGGTACCAGCACATCACAACAATGGCACCTCCTTTCTCACCACACTCTTTGGGGCATTTCCTAAGGAGTTTCCTCCTCCCCATGGATGACAAACTATAGTTGTTTGCCCGTGCTTTATCATTTTAAATGCTGAACCTCAAGAAAGAAAGCAGCACATTCGTAGTTTTTAAGTCTCAACTCGGTCAACGTTTGAACCCTCAACCTCCCAGACTCAGAGCACACACTAACCATTACACCGCCAAGCCTGGTGTTGTTGTCACTTGTCCATTGTCTCTTCATGCATTTGACATTCATGTAAATACAGTGATACCTCCTAAATCTGCAACCCACGAACAATTAGACAAGCCCCATCCCATCCTCTCTCCATTTATGGACGGCTGGGCCTTTTCCCCCCTGAATGCCTCATGTCAGTTGGCACACTCTATATCACAACTGATGAGGTATTGCCGGATCTGTTCACCCACGGTTTCTTCCACCAGAAGCGCAGTGTCGATAGTCAGACATTGCTTCAGATTTGCTCTATCAGAGCTGTCAACGACTCCCCACGACAATGCTCTATGAGGATTGGTGTTGATGTGAACTCATGAAAATGAATGTCACCTGCAAAATCATGTGATCCACGGTTATGTCCAGTAGAAACTTCCTCCATATTTTGTAAGTGCAGACTGTTCTGAGGATGTAAGCATCCATTCCACCATCCCACCTGTCCACCTGTTCACCTTACCCCAATGCAGGTTTGCACCCACATGCGTGAACATGCGTTACATGGTTACATCTGTAGCCGTGAAGGTTCGGGAGGGAAGGTCGACGAAAATTCTCCATGTAAATGTGTATCGTGTCGTGCCACACCCAATGGTGGTGGCAGCAGAGGGTGTTTCAAGTCGGCTGTGGAGACAACTTGCATTTTTGCACTGTGCACGTCCCCAGAGAGTGGGAAGCCCCAAATCCAACCTCCACTAATCAGGGGAATGGGGCTAGGAGTCTGGAGGGAGGAGGAAGGGAAGAGGAGGGATCCCTTTCTACATGTGCCATTGTTCCAAGACTTAAGGGTGGTGTGTTTCGGTTCGTAACCTGTACCACTCGTCAGGTATTCACAGCAAAATATTGTTGCCATTCGCATTTCGATCAACGTCAAATGAGGCTTCCTTTTGCGCATTGCGTGACTTCTGAAGTCACGCCTTCTAAAGGTCAGTGTTCTAAAGGACAAGGTGAAGCCTCAGGTCATACTCACGCCCCTTTGTTCATCAATGCCAAGATCCTCACTGGGTAGATTTTACAAATAGTATTTTAATCTATCAACTTATCCACGTTAGGGGAGATGAAATACATGTTACACATGTCCAACCATTAGGTATTTGTGTGTACACGGTCGAGGCTCGTGGAAGAGCTAGAGCAGAATGTAAAGGGGGAAACCCCAACAGCGGAGGGCAAGTGAGAGTGAGATGAAGGGCAGGTACAGAAAGGGGTCGAGAAGTTGCACACAAGGTGAATGAAACAGCAAGATAAGGAAGGGGAAAGTGGGGATGAAACAGAAAAGGAACAAAGAAAAAGGGGGGAGGGTCACAATAACCTGGAAAAAGAGATGCTTCGGAATGGGGTAATTTCGGGAAGAAGAGATCATGAGTATGGATTAGGGGGAGGGAGGTGACGTGAGGTAAGGAGGGAAGAATGGGACGGAACGGACTGGCGAAGTTCACAGGTGAGAGAAAACGGAGCACAAGTGAGCAGCAATTCTGTATTTTGGATGTTTAACAAGAAGAGACCATGTCCCCCCCCCCTACAGAAAGCTGGGAGGGACAGAGCCAAGAGATGGCAGTTGGTGCAAGACGAAAAAGGAGGCGATAGAATCCAGAGAGGCCACTAACCTGTCTGTGATGTGAGAGTCACAGGACTAGACACTCGGCTTCGTCGCGGGAGAGCCCAATGATTTTGAGGGCCTTGCTTTCCACGCCATCATGGAGGACGAGATGTAAGGAACTACTCCATGAAGTTGTGAATGAAGGCCTTGAAGGTTGTCAAAAGTTCAGACCGGCCAAGAAGAGACCTGCCCAGTCGGCGGCTGTCTTTGTCAGCCATCTTGGAAAGATGGTCTGCCCAAGAAAGGTCATGGCTGATGGTGAGGCCCAAACATTTGAGTGACAACCTCATCGAGTGGTTTGTTTAGGAAGAAGATGGGAGGGTTTGCCAGACGTTCTTCTCGGAGAGACAGGGTGAGTGTGGGGGATTTGTCAGGATATTCCAAGTGTTGTGCATGACAGCCTTCCCAAGGTGCTGGTAAGAGTGCTTTTGTGTACTACAGATAGGGAGTGAGACAGATATGTGGCATCAAATTATGTCGGATAGTTAGTAATACAGTATACGAGCAACGAACCCATCGCAACCACTCTGTCTGTGGTTTTGATGTAGAGAGTTGAGGTTTTTTTTACAGCTGCCACCTAAGGTGGACAGAGGTTGTATTTTCACCCCTGTCTGTCTGTCTGTCTGTCTGTGAACAGGATATCTCAGAAGTTGTGGACGAGTTATGATGAAACTTTTTTGACAAGTTGGTTAGGTGACGAGAACAAGCCACTAGATTTTGGTCGAGGTCCGAATCCAGATGCGGCCTATTAGTGGGATAAAAACAGGTAAACTGTTCAGCCTGGCAGAGTGTGTGCGCTCTACCGAGTGCCGTTCCAGTTGTGACTTGTAATACCTTCTCACACCGGGATCGCACCTGTACCATACGATACGAGATGTTAGTGTTCTCCCACCTTGAACCGCGGTGGCTCTGAACGATGACATTCCGTGTACAACCAACAGTTTTCAACTCATTCCGTCCAGTGGGTTCTGAGTTCGTAGAAGTGAAACACACAAACAAATACTGTGCGTGAATGATAATTATTAAACTATGAATGCCCAACAAGACACACCACATTCCACGATGAGGAACCACAACATCCCAGGCTCTGCAGTTCAGATCTCTAGGTTGGAGTAGACGTAAACATCCCGCCATATGACAACAACATAACTGGTTCCACCACCCGGTTTGACGATCCAAACACGACCACTTGTACCCATCCCATGCACAGAGCATCACCAGCCCGATGAATCAATGGTTACACTAATTGCCGGTCAAATATGGTGCCCGTGAACAAGGTTGTGACGTTCTTCCTAATTGCATTTGCGTCGTTCGCATGAATGGTAAGATTGTGTGATCCACTCCTGTGTAATTTAGTCCTTCCACTAATTAGAGGGGACACCGTCAATTAAATCATGACATGGGTTTGTGAGACTGTGGGATACAACCAATGGAGAAAGCAAGTGAATTCGTTCGTTCTTCTCGAAGCAACGATTTGTAGCTTTACCTTTACCTGCGAATTGCTTGCTTTACCTCCACCTGCGAATTTGGAGCTTTACCTTCACCTGCGAATTTGGAGCTTTACCTTCACCTGCAAATTGCTTGCTTTACCTCCACCTGCGAATTTGGAGCTTTACCTTCACCTGCGAATTTGGAGCTTTACCTTCACCTGCCAATTTGTAGCTTTACCTTTACCTGCGAATTTGTAGCTTTACCTTCACCTGCGAATTTGGAGCTTTACCTTCACCTGCCAATTTGGAGCTTTACCTTCACCTGCCAATTTGAGAGCTTCACCTTCACCTGCAAATTTGTGGCTTTACCTTTACCTGCGGATTTGGAGCTTTACCTCCACCTGTGGATTTGGAGCTTTACCTTCACCTGCGAATTTGGAGCTTTACCTTCACCTGCAAATTTGAGAGCTTTACCTTCACCTGCAAATTTGTGGCTTTACCTTTACCTGCGAATTTGTAGCTTTACCTTCACCTGCGAATTTGGAGCTTTACCTTCACCTGCGAATTTGGAGCTTTACCTTCACCTGCCAATTTGGAGCTTTACCTTCACCTGCCAATTTGTAGCTTTACCTTCACCTGCGAATTTGGAGCTTTACCTTCACCTGCGAATTTGGAGCTTTACCTTCACCTGCAAATTTGAGAGCTTTACCTTCACCTGCAAATTTGTGGCTTTACCTTTACCTGCGAATTTGTAGCTTTACCTTCACCTGCGAATTTGGAGCTTTACCTTCACCTGCCAATTTGGAGCTTTACCTTCACCTGCCAATTTGAGAGCTTTACCTTCACCTGCCAATTTGAGAGCTTTACCTTCACCTGCAAATTTGTGGCTTTACCTTTACCTGCGGATTTGGAGCTTTACCTCCACCTGTGGATTTGTAGCTTTACCTTCACCTGCAAATTTGTGGCTTTACCTTTACCTGCGGATTTGGAGCTTTACCTCCACCTGTGGATTTGTAGCTTTACCTTCACCTGCGAATTTGGAGCTTTACCTTCACCTGCAAATTTGAGAGCTTTACCTTCACCTGCAAATTTGTGGCTTTACCTTTACCTGCGAATTTGTAGCTTTACCTTCACCTGCGAATTTGGAGCTTTACCTTCACCTGCCAATTTGGAGCTTTACCTTCACCTGCAAATTTGGAGCTTTACCTTCACCTGCCAATTTGGAGCTTTACCTTCACCTGCCAATTTGTAGCTTTACCTTCACCTGCGAATTTGGAGCTTTACCTTCACCTGCGAATTTGGAGCTTTACCTTCACCTGCCAATTTGGAGCTTTACCTTCACCTGGCAATTTGAGAGCTTTACCTTCACCTGCAAATTTGTGGCTTTACCTTTACCTGCGAATTTGGAGCTTTACCTTCACCTACGAATTTGGAGCTTTACCTTCACCTGAAAATTTGTGGCTTTAACTTTACCTGCGAATTTGAAGCTTTACTTTCACCTGCGAATTTGTAGCTTTACCTTCACCTGCGAATTTGAAGCTTTACTTTCACCTGCGAATTTGTAGCTTTACCTTCACCTGCGAATTTGGAGCTTTACCTTCACCTGAAAATTTGTGGCTTTAACTTTACCTGCGAATTTGAAGCTTTACCTTCACCTGCGATTTGTGGCTTTACCTTTACCTGCAAATTTGTAGCTTTACCTTCACCTGCAAATTTGTGGCTTTACCTTTACCTGCGAATTTGGAGCTTTACCTTCACCTGCGAATTTGGAGCTTTACCTTCACCTGAAAATTTGTGGCTTTAACTTTACCTGCGAATTTGAAGCTTTACTTTCACCTGCGAATTTGTAGCTTTACCTTGACCTGCGAATTTGTAGCTTTACCTTGACCTGCGAATTTGTAGCTTTACCTTGACCTGCAAATTTGTAGCTTTACCTTCACCTGTGAATTTGGAGCTTTACCTTCACATGTGAATTTTTACCTTTACCTGTGAATTATTAGTTTTGCTTTTACCTGCAGATTTGTTGTTCCATTATCGGTGAAGAGATTTTTTTACCCCGTGGGGTCTTCCATCCCACGGGGTCTAAGCGCCGCTCGCGTTCTCTCATTTCTTGTGTACAGTTCATTTGAACGTCTATTTCTCCATTATTCGTGAACAGAATTCGATGAAAAATGACAGGTATATACCAGACACATATGCGCAGGTACTAACTGAGTCAAAAGTGCGATTACGGCCCTTCGGGCCGAGGAACGGTCCATTTTCTTAAAAATAGTTATTTCTCGGTTATTTGTGAACGTAACCGAACCAAACCTGACAGGTGTATTCTAGAGACCATTCCCCAGTCATTAACTGAGCCCAAAGTGCGATTCCGGCCATTTGGGCAGAGAAACGGCCCTCTTGGCCCATTTTCTTAAAATTGCTATTTCTCAGTTGTTCGTAAACGTTACCGAACCGAACTTGACAGATATATTCCAGAGACCATTCTCCAGGCATTAACTGAGCCCAGAGTGATATTCCGGCCCTTCGGGACGAGAAACGGCCCTTTTGGCCCATTTTATTAAAATTGTTATTAAAAAAAAAAACAAATAATAAATGCGCTGGGTGATGCCCAACGCAAAATGAAGTCACAAATGATGATATGAAACGAGCCTCACTCTTGTGAGGTGTCCTGGTTTCGTTTTCTGATGCGATGAAAATCTTACCAAATTTCAAAACTATCTGTCATCCGTGCTGTCGATCAGCTGAGAGTTCTACGAATGAACTCCCACGGGGTATGTTCGCAATTCGAACTTGTTTTTCTTTGAAACGCATTTTACAAAGAACACACCGGAGGAGGTAATTTGGCTCAACCTGCCTGCTCTATGTCAACGCCACATTCGTGTGGCGTGATGGTGACACCGACTGAGGTTTCCACGAAAGTAAGAATTTCGAAATGGACAAGGTAACACGATGGTCTTCACTTTTTGAAGGGTAACATAGGATAATCAACCTTTTACAAGAAGATGTCAGCATGCAAGACCGCGGGGCTTGACTTCCATCCGAAGGTCGACACACTCACTCGCAGCACGCAACACCATCCCTGCGAAGCACCATAGTGACAATTTGGGAATCGAACCCAGACCAGATGGCCTATTGGTGAGTTCACCCTCCCCTGAGCAATCTTGCCAGCACCAAGTATTGTGTATTTAATTATATACCCTTCCATGTAACTTGTACCAGATAGCTGTAAGTCCAACATCATTGGTCCAACAATGGAATTCATTGTCATGACAAGGCTAAGTTCAAACAATGGGTCACCACTCCATTTGTCTTTGGGATGTGGAGCAGGAACCTGGAATTTGTTCCAGCGTGCCGGTGATAATTCACCCACTCTTCGCGAAAGAGACCGTGCGATCTTTAAAGTCCACTGACGACCAGTGCCGGTACACGGGTCCTCCGGATCAACGTCCAGCCAAGGAACGGCACAGCCATTGACGCCTCGTCCAGCCTGCGAAACACCAGGACGGCACGTTATACCTGGGTCGGGCTAGACATCTCCAAGGTGAGTGCGACCTCCTGACTCATCTGTTAAAGACCTCCGGACAGCCCTTAATTAGACATTTATTTATTTATTTGATTCTGATGAACCATACTCTGTTACAGAAACACCCCGGTTTGGAGTCATTTGCTCAACATCAAAAATTTCAAACCATCCGATGGAAACGGATGAAAAGTTTCGTGTTTGCCTCATGGACGTGTCATTGCGCGAATCGGTAAGTAATCCGCAAGTTAACCGGATTGTGGAACACTGGGGCCTCGAATTGTGTAAGTGCGCTTTTGGGTAATCCGTGTTGGCCAAGAGGTGTTGGAACGCCTCAATGAAACTAGTGGTCTCAGGAGGCGAGGATGTAGGAGAAGTAGAAGAGTTGGGAGAGGTTCCTTTGGCTCTAGTTCGAGGGCCGGCGGTATCTCAGGTGGAGACATCATTGACGTTCCAGGTAGCTTGGTGGTCCACACCTGGTGGAAATAACCGCGAGGCAGACATCATTTCACCGTCTGCGTTATGAACCCAACATTTAAAGGATCAACACATTCCTTGGCACAAGGCCTTCTCGGGGTCACGTATCCGCTTCAGGACGGAGCGGTTTGAAGCAGATCGCCCATTGTCCCGCCTCAAGGGGCTCCTTCGCAGGTGTTCGAGTGGACACGACACATGGAGGTCCAAAGTGGGATCAGGGTGCTTGAAGATAAACGGAAGTGTCGAGATAGGGATCGTGTGTCCCATGCCTTCAACTTTAGGAGTTACCTGTGTATATTTATCTCTTGTGCGATTTATAATTGGACAGCCTGTGAGCAATGCCTATTCTGGGAGCTCTATCATTAGTGTACCTGTCATGATGAGTAACGACACCTGTTTAAATATGGACAAAGGTAGACGTTTTTAGAGACTCCCTGGTAATGCATCACTTGCTGACGGAGGTCTTTGTGGTCGTAGCCATGGAAACAAAAGGAACTCCCACCAGCGCCACTTCCTTTGGGTGCGTTCACTCTCGATGGAATGTCAGCTGCATGTACGTGTTCATCGAGAGCTGCTGCGTCACCATTCCACGCCCAGGTTTCTTTATAAAAATGCCTGCTGCTGCTCAGTGTGCACATTGGCCTCAATGGCAGCACCTGTTCTCAGTAAGGCCTCCATCGCTGGTATGATGAATCACCGGCTACTCAGACCTGCACTCAAAGTGGCCGTCGGATCGACGAGACGCGGTCCTCCACGCTCCGTGACTTTCGACCTGAGTCGCAATCAGGTTTTCCTGCTGCCTCCGAAGGTCGCCGGCGACGATACGTGGATCGAGGACGACGAGCCGGTCTTCACCGGGGACGCCAAGCAGACTAGGCCGAGAAGCTGCGGCTCATTTTCACTGGATGGAGATTTGTGGAGCCACTCCGCGCCCGCTCGGCCGACGTCTTTGCGACTGCGCCCTGCAAGTACCTCCACCGTCACCTTTAACGGCCACCGGCCCGTGTCGCTGCAGGCTGAAGGGACGCATGCCCAGGTTTTCCCTTCTGCTTCCACCAAGGAGGTCCTCAACCAGGTGGTCTCAATGAGCCTGCCTCTGACAACTACTGCAACTGCTGCAAATCATGAGGCTTACTTGGGTCGACCTGCGGTCCCTACGAGCCTGCCTCTGATTCCTACGACAAATCGTGATGCGTGTTCGGGTCGACCTCACCAACTGTGTTTTGAAATTCCTGGAACAGGAAGACGGCCAACCTCGTCGATGGAATCGGCATACCACCTCAATGCAAGGGATCAACTGTGGCAGATGTCTCTCAACCGACCTCGGCGGCTAGCAGTCAGAGTCAGGGATGCCGCATCGATGGTCTCTCCACGCATCAGAGCACTAGACCTCGACGGAATGAAGCAGACTGGTGTATCCTTTCCACCTCCATGTGACGAAACCAACGACAGCCTTGCGGCGGACATCTCGCTCGACTCCAGGAGGTCATCGATGCACAAAGACTCTGACTTGCCTCCGTCCGTGGCTGAGGTTGCAGAGCGAGCGAACTGTTCCGGAAGCGCCACTTCACCGCTCGCGTGTCCTGCTGGAGGTCTTCCTCGTTGCGGTGACGGCGGGAATACCACGACCGGCCATTCGGACACTTCGGATGATCGAACACCTGCGGTTCCACAGCTCCTCGCCACTTTGAGTCGAGCTCATGCCCGCTTCCGTCATGGACGACCGAAGGACATGTCCTTGCTGTACAACTATCTGTCTTTGCCTCCTCCAGTACCCGTGGTATACTCCCCCTCATTGCCACGCCACTTACGTCAGACCTTCGTGGAGCAGCCCAAAGCACTGATGATCAGTGGATGCTGAGAAGGCAAGACCCAAGGAGCTTCTTCTTCTTCTTCTTTCATATGCAGCGCGAGGCTGCAGATTCGCATCATTGGCTGAGAAGGCGGCTGTGCAGCTGCTGCAGCAGCCCCTGTAGGTCAAGGCAAGAATTAATAACTTGTTACTTCAGGGTGATGGAGATAACTCGCTTCCTCTTCGTGAAGGACACCGCGACATCTTTAACCTCCACCAACACTAATGCCAGCAGACTGTGGGAACCACGTTTGGCATCCACCCGGGGAAGGGACGGCACGCACATTGATGAACAACTGCCTGTGAAACACCAGGGTGGTCATTTATAGTTGGGTTGGGATTCGAACCCAGGCTGGACAGCTTGGAGTCAGGCGGGTGTGCGTACCTCTCAACCATCCAGCCAGCTTACCTGAGGCCCCGAAAGAGCGGTTAACACCTGAGCTCCATCCTTCCCAACACGGTGCCCGGCTCCCCGCTGCAAGTGTGCACCTTGGAGGGAGGGAACAACAAACTGTGACATTTAATAAAATCCATTAGTAATTATTTTGTCATAATTTTATATTAATTATTTTGTAATAATTCACGGCTCCACTGCACCATATGAATGAAATGTGCCGCACGAAGAGTCCCATTGGTTGTAGGAGTGTGGGTGGTGGTGTACTTGTGGGGGATAAAGGGTGGTTGATGGATTTTCACTGACATTGTGTAAAATATGAAGGATGATCTTTTGGACGGTTCACCATTCCAAGGACGGACGGGTCGAACTGCGGTCTGTATCCATGACTACTCGTGTGCTTGATCCGATTATGACGTCAAACCCTTGATTGTGCATCTGCAGACCACTGTGACTCACAATTGTGTGTTTCCATGAAAACTGTGCACGGAATAAACATTATATTTTCCTTATCCATGTGTGTTCGTCTTGTTTGGATTCATCGTTCATGCATTGCCTCGGGTGTTTGTAAAAAAAAAAAATAATAATAATAATAAAAAACCTACCTGGAGTAATCCAGGATGAATTTGTCGGATCGTTGTTCACACGGGCGATGTGGAATAGCCGGAGCGCCTGGAGCTTCTTAGCTCGGAAGGTGTAGGTTCGAGTTGGCATCGAACAGGTGAGCTTTCGTTTTTGGGTTAAACAAGTATTGCTCCAGAGGTAGTTTTCTTTTTTATAATGACGTCATCACGTACGAGGGACGGACGAGGGACGAGTGGGCGGAGCGTATGGTGCATGTGTGAGCCGAGTGGCAGAGGCGGAGCATGAGGATGCGCGAGTGGGGAGGTGGAGCATGAGGATGCGCGAGTGGGGAGGTGGAGCATGAGGATGCGCGAGTGGGGAGGAGGAACATGAGGATGCGCGAGTGGGGAGGTGGAGCATGAGGATGCGCGAGTGGGGAGGTGGAGCAGGAGGATGCGCGAGTGGGGAGGGGGAACGTGAGGATGCGCGAGTGGGGAGGTGGAACATGAGGATGCGCGAGTGGGGAGGTGGAACATGAGGATGCGTGAGTGGGGAGGGGAACATGAGGATGCGCGAGTGGGGAGGTGGAACATGAGGATGCGCGAGTGGGGAGGTGGAACATGAGGATGCGTGAGTGGGGAGGTGGAACATGAGGATGCGCGAGTGGGGAGGTGGAGCATGAGGATGCGCGAGTGGGGAGGTGGAGCATGAGGATGCGCGAGTGGGGAGGTGGAGCATGAGGATGCGCGAGTGGGGAGGTGGAGCATGAGGATGCGCGAGTGGGGAGGTGGAGCATGAGGATGCGCGAGTGGGGAGGTGGAACATGAGGATGCGCGAGTGGGGAGGTGGAACATGAGGATGCGTGAGTGGGGAGGTGGAACATGAGGATGCGCGAGTGGGGAGGTGGAACATGAGATGCGCGAGTGGGGAGGGGAACATGAGGGTGCGCGAGATGCTGGTGACGTCATGTGAATCACGATGACGGCGTTGAGTGTAAATTAGAATTTCGAATCCGCTTCCCGAAGCCTCTCCCCGAACACTCCCGATTCACCTTCCTTCCCCGGACGCTGTTTGCAGCCGAAGGGAAGCAGAGCTCGGTTAACCCTTTTCCAAATGCAACAACACGAGTTAACTTATCAACCTTTGAAGTTAGCTCGAGATCGCTTGGAAAGTCTCACCTTCGACTCGCCGATCGTAAGTCTCTGTTTGAACCTGCCGTGGGTCCTCGTGCTTCGTGCGACGTCGTCGTTCGGTCGCAGCGTTGGTTTTTCTCTCCCGAACTTGTTGTCCGAGCTCGCGGTTGGAAAGTTCACGAATCCGAGTTTGCTTTGGTTGTGGTGGTTGTTGTGGTTGTTGTGGTTGTTGTGGTGGTTGTGGTGGTTGTGGTGGTGGTTGTTGCTGCTTTATTCGCGCTATTTTTGTCGCCTGATAACATTACGTCAGGTGCTCAAATTATTCATTCATCCTGCGGGCATTATCCGAGTTCGTATCACTCACCTGTGACTACCTCACCTGAGCGACTCCACAATGATTGTAAAAATGTACGAATACCGAACGAGTTAAATGACCTTTTACCTCAACCCAATGACCCGCCGGTCATTTAGTAATCCCCTAACCCAAATGGTCCACACCGACATTCCTTCAGTTTGTATTCGGGTCTGTATTTATTACGTACGCAAACATGATAGATGAGGGAACCCCTACCTCTACTTACCCCCCCCTCCCTCCAACCACTCTTGACCAGTCATGTACACCAGTCCAAGGTGAACACCACCTCTTCTCTCACCCCAACTATTGTGCGTACGTAATAGATAGATAATCCGTTAATTAAATATTATCGAATTTCCTGAATAAAGTGTGGGGTTTAACCCCCATTTTTGTCTTATTTTCATACTTGAGGGGTGATTAATAAGTCCATGGGTTACCGAGGAAACTTCAGTTAACGAAGCTCCCATGACTCGTCCTTATACGACGCTTTCAAACCTTTACACCAGGTAACTGGGATACAGGTAGACCACTTTGTACATCATACCTGTCTGTGCCATATTCTCCTGGCACCAGGTGCTGTGACGGGCAGGTATTTTGTCCAGGACACTGGCACACAACTGTTTATGCTTTGAGAAGGAGAGAGCAAGATCTTCAACAACCACAAATGTGCTCAACAACTGAAGTGCGGACCGAGAGACCGGGTCTGCGTTCCAAACCGAGGGGCAGCGTGCTCTCAGATTCAGTCATACCATAAATACCATAAACACAAACAGCTTTGAGAAAGAGAGAGCAAGATCTTCAACAACCACAAATGTGCTCAACAACTGAAGTGCGGACCGAGAGACCGGGTCTGCGTTCCAAACCGAGGGGCAGCGTGCTCTCAGATTCAGTCATACCATAAATACCATAAACACAAACAGCTTTGAGAAAGAGAGAGCAAGATCTTCAACAACCACAAATGTGCTCAACAACTGAAGTGCGGACCGAGAGACCGGGTCTGCGTTCCAAACCGAGGGGCAGCGTGCTCTCAGATTCAGTCATACCATAAATACCATAAACACAAACAGCTTTGAGAAAGAGAGAGCAAGATCTTCAACAACCACAAATGTGCTCAACAACTGAAGTGCGGACCGAGAGACCGGGTCTGCGTTCCAAACCGAGGGACAGCGTGCTCTCAGATTCAGTCATACCATAAATACCATAAACACAAACAGCTTTGAGAAAGAGAGAGCAAGATCTTCAACAACCACAAATGTGCTCAACAACTGATGTGCGGACCGAGAGACCGGGTCTGCGTTCCAAACCGAGGGGCAGCGTGCTCTCAGATTCAGTCATACCATAAATACCATAAACACAAACAGCTTTGAGAAAGAGAGAGCAAGATCTTCAACAACCACAAATGTGCTCAACAACTGAAATGCGGACCGAGAGACCGGGTCTGCGTTCCAAACCGAGGGGCAGCGTGCTCTCAGATTCAGTCATACCATAAATACCATAAACACAAACAGCTTTGAGAAAGAGAGAGCAAGATCTTCAACAACCACAAATGTGCTCAACAACTGAAGTGCGGACCGAGAGACCGGGTCTGCGTTCCAAACCGAGGGACAGCGTGCTCTCAGATTCAGTCATACCATAAATACCATAAACACAAACAGCTTTGAGAAAGAGAGAGCAAGATCTTCAACAACCACAAATGTGCTCAACAACTGAAGTGCGGACCGAGAGACCGGGTCTGCGTTCCAAACTGAGGGGCAGCGTGCTCTCAGATTCAGTCATACCATAAATACCATAAACACAAACAGCTTTGAGAAAGAGAGAGCAAGATCTTCAACAACCACAAATGTGCTCAACAACTGAAGTGCGGACCGAGAGACCGGGTCTGCGTTCCAAACCGAGGAGCAGCGTGCTCTCAGATTCAGTCATACCATAAATACCATAAACACAAACAGCTTTGAGAAAGAGAGAGCAAGATCTTCAACAACCACAAATGTGCTCAACAACTGAAGTGCGGACCGAGAGACCGGGTCTGCGTTCCAAACCGAGGGACAGCGTGCTCTCAGATTCAGTCATACCATAAATACCATAAACACAAACAGCTTTGAGAAAGAGAGAGCAAGATCTTCAACAACCACAAATGTGCTCAACAACTGAAGTGCGGACCGAGAGACCGGGTCTGCGTTCCAAACCGAGGGGCAGCGTGCTCTCAGATTCAGTCATACCATAAATACCATAAACACAAACAGCTTTGAGAAAGAGAGAGCAAGATCTTCAACAACCACAAATGTGCTCAACAACTGAAGTGCGGACCGAGAGACCGGGTCTGCGTTCCAAACCGAGGGGCAGCGTGCTCTCATTTCAGTGGTTTGTCGGTGATCGAGCCCAGCCGGTGCAGTTCGATGGGAGCTGAGTTGCCCTTTTTTCTCTCTTTCGAGTGCAGCCTTATGCCTGTTGGTTGCATCATTGGTTAAGGTAGGGAAGCGGCTATGCCGCTGATGCATTGTCCCTATTACCAGTAAGCTGGTACTCATTTTGCCAACCTCGGAAGGATGACAGGCTGAGTCAACCCCACCTGGTATTAATTCAGTGGAAAATGGGGCTCGAACTCACGACCCTAGGATCCTAAGTCAGCCACCCTCACCGCTCGGCCAACACCAGGCTTCAGTTGTACTTTTAAAATGCTTCTTTGTTAGTCCAGCGACTTGGTATTCAGTCCACGGACTCCTTTATCCGTTACGTCACTCAATTGTTTGCGGGTCTGACAGAGTAAATCCGTTACACAGGTCATTATTCGGGGGTCCGACAAGATAGTACAAAGGGAGCGAACGCACTTTGTGTCTGGTAGTGGAGTAGCGGCTGAAACCCGAATCCTATCCAGGTTCCTCCTGATTCCATCTTTACTCTTCACTTATTCGGGTTCCTTCTGATGATTCTGACGCAGTGTTTGGTTTTCTATTTTATTATTATGATTATTATGATTATTATGATTATTATGATTATTATTTATTTTTAATTGGGGGAATTGGCCATAGGCATTTGAGCTGTCCTGCCTGGGTTCAAATCCTATCTATCATGCTGAGGCTCCACAGCCAGTCTGAGGCATCGTCATTGTGCGCATCGTCTCTCGGATGGGGGATAAGCCGGATGTTCTGCCTGCTAATACGAGTTGACAGATGTTAAAGATCCTATGGCTGCGGCCTCGAAGAGTAGACGAGCTTTTACCAACACCCTGAATAAACTCCACACGATTATCCAGTGTCAGTGGCGACCTATACATGATTGTAATACCTTGACGTATGCATGCAAAGTACCACGATGACAGTTTATAGCCGAGTTGGGATTTGAACCGAAGGTAGACAGCTCAACCGAAGGTAGACAGCTCATATTAATCCCTCAAATGTTCAAATTAAATGAATTCTAGTATTAAATGAATCCTTGCACCACTATTATGATACTGGTAATACTGGTATAATCCTTACTGAAAACCTACTTTTGCAGCCCCCTGTATATCTATCTATAATTCCAGCAATGTGTGTGTGTGTGTGTGTGTGTGTGTGTGTGTGTGTGTGTGTGTGTGTGTGTGTGTGTGTGTGTGTGTGTGTGTGTGTGTGTGTGTGTGTGTGTGTGTGTGTGTGTGTGTGTGTGTGTGTGTGTGTGTGTGTGACCGCTGTTTCTCGACAACCGCTGCTCCGATCTAATTGAAACTTGCCCGGTATATTGCTGGGGACCTGAGGATGTGCCTTTTCAAGGTTTGATATTAATTGGACAAGCGGTTCCCAAGTTATGGCCATTTATTTGCCAACCAATGACAGGACACGGTGCTATAACATCACGAATGACTTCACAATTCTTCTTCTTTCATTTATTTAGTTATGTATTTTTGCACGTACGGCCACGCATGTACGGGCATGCACGTACGGGCATGCGAGAGCAAAGGACGGCCTGTGTGGTTGTTGTTGTTTCTGGCTCGCGGTTTGAAATTTTTTTTTTTGTTTTTTTGTTTTGGTTTGCACGTACGGCCACACACGTACGGGCATGCACGAGCGAAGGAACGGCCTGTGGTTGTTGTTTCTGGCACGCGGTTTGAAAGTTTTTTTTCCCCACGTACGACCACGCACGTACGGGCACGCACATACGAGCCCGCACTACTATATATAATTCCAGCAATCTCTGTGTGTCTGTCTGTCAGTGACCGCTGTTTCTCGACAACCACTGGTCCAATCTTATTGAAACTTGCCAGGAATATTTGCTGGGGCCCTGTGGATGTGCCTTTTCAAGGTTTGATATGAATGGAATGATATAAATAAATGGCCATAACTTGGGAACCACTTGTCCGATTAATATCAAACCTTGAAAAGGCACATCCACAGGGCCCCAGCAATATACCGGGCAAGTTTCAATTAGATCGGACCAGTGGTTGTCGAGAAACAGCGGTCACAGACACACACACAGAGATTGCTGGAATTATAGATAGACAAGTCGTTCCCAAGTTATGGGCATTTATTTACCAAACCAATGACAGGACACGGTGCTATGATGTCACAATTCTTAATTTTTTTATCTATTTTTGCACATACGGGCACACACATATGGACATGTGAGAGCGAAGGAACGGCCTGTGTGGTTGTTGTTTCTAGCACGCAGTTTGAAAGTTTTTTTTTCCCCACATACGGCCACGCACGTACGGGCACGCGAGAGCGAAGGAACGGCCTGTGTGGTTGTTTTTGGCACGCGGTTTGAAAGTTTTTTTTTGTACGTACGGCCACGCATGTACGGGCACGCGAGAGCGAAGGAACGGCCTGTGTGGTTGTTTCTGGCACGCGGTTTGAAAGTTTTTTTTTTGTACGTACGGCCACGCACGTACGGGCACGCAAGAGCGAAGGAACGGCCTGTGTGGTTGCTGTTTCTGGCATGCGGTTTGAAAGTTTTTTTTCCCCACGTACGTCCACGCACTAGTATATATATATATATATATATATATATATATATATATATATATATATATATATATATATATATATATATATATATATATATATAATGTTTATATATGAGTGAGGAGGGCTGGGGGAAGGGAAGGCAGACATGCGGTGGAGCATAATGTCTGAAATCCATTTTCTACCGGTCATACCATAAACACTGCCCGGATATGTCCGGAGATAAATACCGCCAGTACAGATCCGGAGACTAACACCACCCGGAGATGAACAACACCCGAACACGTCTATGGACAAACACCGCAGGACACATCCAGAGACAAACACCACCCAGAGATGAACAACACCCGAACACGTCTACGGACAAACACCGCCCAGACACATCCGGAGACAAACATCACCAAGACATAAACACTGCCTGGACTCGTCCGGAGACACACACACACTATGTTAGTGCTTGGCCAATATCGGCAATTTTTCGGTAATCGGATGATTGGAGTCAGTGTGATTACCGACTACAGTACGTACTGTATACAACCCAGAAACCTTGAGTAGCTTTCACCCTTGTTTTGGGGGAATTGCAATAAACAAATTATAAAAACAACGTTGCGTTATAAACATTTCAACGCGGTGTGCATAAACACTAATCTTTCTAAACAGCTGCCATTCAGTGTGGCAGGTAGGAAAAAAATTTTGGCTCGATAATTTAGAAAACGTATCAATACGGCAAACGGCTCAGAAATCAGGCGTTATCAAATATATTTGGCTTTGAAACTGACAAAGAGAAACCATATAACCTTTCTAAAGTACACCCGAATCATACAAAGTAACATTCTTTAGAAACAGTCACGAGGACAAAGGAAAAAGTGATCGCTCGTATGCTGCTGAGGTTAAAAGTTAAAACCTCCACCACCCATTATATCATCATAAGATACAGGATGAAACTTTGCCACCATGGCACCCATAACCGAGCATGCACACACACGCACAGAGAGTTCCTTTACAGATCCAAATCTACCCATAATGTGCCTTTACCTTGAAAAGCAACGGCCGACAGTACATCTTGATCAGGACACGAACTGCACTGCGATCGACTGTAGGGCGTTCACCAAGTGGCTTAAGCACTCAGCAATCACTCCAATTAAATGGTTGATAAGGAACGGCTTGCTTGGCAAGCGATAGCAAGCTGATTGGTAATGGCACATACCCGCAAAAAAAAATATAAAAAATTCCCAATTTCTTTACATTTTCAGATTTCACTCCAGATTTTTGACTTATTTAGTCCATGTGATCCGATCCTCCAAGCTCAAATTACATTTCTATTAAATACTTTAATTAGTCTGTGTGAGTCAATTGTGGAAAAAAAAAAATCGCATCATATAATGCATGAAATCGCTCCAAGCTCCTAATTTGAAAACTAAAGTACTTACAAAAGCAATGTATACAATGATTTGTAGCTATGATGCACAGGCATTCGATGATATGAGTGAGGAAAGTGAAACAAAAACATTTTGAACGCTATATCGTTCATAAACCATTGTGGCCTGTTTTAACTGATGGCATTGTTGAGCAGGCCAAACAAAATGGTGACTTCAGACCCAATCGAGAGCGAGGTGGCCGAGGATGCACCTGATAAAGGATATCATTAATTACCTTCAAAAGGGGTGTTTTAATTAACCCAAACACCAAATTTTCACTCATGCACTCACTTGGAGTTCCCTTAACATGCATGCAAAGTTTCAGGCTGCTCGGTTTCATGATTTTTGAGTTACGGAGGAGAGACCGACTCACAATGACACCCTCTGACATTTATTGGTATCGATAATACTGTAATCATTTTAACGACAACAACAAAAGCATTGACTATAATCACCATGACTTGTATTTTAAAATTTGACTTGTCATTAAAAGATTACAGGCAGCATCTGAAAATGTATCATGTAATTGGTCAAAGAGCAAAACTTCAAACTGATATACGTATTGGAACCATCTTTGGTAAAACAAACGTGAAAACTTGTCAAGTGACCCTTTTGATAGGTGGCTCGTTCAAAATATCCTCAGAAACAAACAAACAAGCAGTCATAGACTGGTACTTACGAAATCGTCAACTTGACCTCTGACCTTGTGTAATAAAATCTGTCTCTAGAGAAGGTGGCGACGCAAACCAGAAGTTTCTACGATGATTCTGTACCAAACCATCAAAAATCGAATGTTTGACCTCACCGTGACCTTGACCTTTGACCGATTTTGACCAAAATCTAATCAGCACTAGCCCTCACCCTCCTGAATCACGTGGTGTAATTCGACATTGGTAGCTTCGTCCGTTCTCGAGTTATCGTGCCTACAAACAAACAAACAAACACACACACAAACAAACAGATGACGGAAGTCATCAATATACTTTCAATAACTTCTTACTAGTTATTATGAAAATATATATAAGTGTACACTGTGTCTGGGACTATTGTGAAGATCTCGTACGAAATCTTCAGAGCACTTCACGCATGAAACAATATTAGATTGCGCTTCGAGTACCTGTCTGGCCTTTATCGGAAAGCAAGGAGTGAGAGAGAGCCATGTGGGACTGTCGACGACCCTGGTAACATGCGCCAACCGTGACCCTAACCCTAATCTCACACCCCAACTTTAACGTAATGCTAGTCGCAAACTTCAGCACAGGGGCAACGCGAAGGTTCACCCTTTCATGCTCAGATGAGCCGGAACTTTAATGACGAACCACAACTTTAGAGCAAATTGCGAAAAGTTACTTTTGCAGTGCACATCATTTCAGCGGCGAGCACACTCCTTTCACACTCGAATCATTTATCATTGATTTGATTAAAAAAAAAAAGGGAAATTGGATGACGGTACCAGTACGGTGCCAATACTCTAATGTAGTTCAGTGCTGTGTACGAGGGGAAATGCACTGTTTGTTCCATTGCCTTTCTGATTCATCATACGGATGATGACAGCTGCCTGCACTCCACACAAAAACATTCGCACTCAAATTAGCCACAGGCAAAAGGTTGCTCAGTTGTGTGAAGTAGTTGAGAGTTTGGCACACATGACTATATTCTTTACTCCCATTATGTTATAGCAGCCCCTTCGATCAATTCTTCTCCTTCTTCCTTCTTTCTTCTTCCAGAAACATGGTGACATCTTTGGACTCCACACTAAATTATGGTGAAATAGGAAGGAGGATGGGTATGATGGCGTGACACTGGAAGCGATGCTTCGCCTTAGCACCGTTCGTTTATTATCTGCAAAATTGGAAATTATATGTTGAATCTGTTTTTTTTTTCGCCATCTTGACTCGTCCAAGCCTGGTGTTGGCTTAGTGGTTAGGGTGACGGCTTGGGATCCCAGGGTCCTGAGTTCAAGCCCCGTTGGCTGCTGAATTAACATCAGGGGGTTGACTCAGCCTGCCATCCTTCCGAGGTCGGCGAAATGAGTACCAGTGTACTGGTCCCGGTGTATGCCCCGGTTAGAATAGGTGTACCATATCCCTGTGTGTCGTAAGAGGCGACCAGGGTTGGCGTCAGGAAGGGCATCCGGCCATAAAACATTGCCTCAAGAAAAGCTAACCCCTGAACAGCAGGGAAAAATGGCTGTAAAAACGGTCATTTTTTTTTTTTCTTGACTCATCCGTTGTGACCACTGCAGGAAGTCAGGGTTTGATTTCCATTGAAAAAGCAAGCAACACTGAGATGTCATACAACTACTATTGCTACTACACTATTGCTTCTTTAACCACCCTAAGTATTCCCACCTCCTTATGGGGTTGGCCAAGGATGGTTTCTCGCCAAAGTGTTTCACCAATCGGCTCTTCAGGCCTGACATTCGACTGCAGGTGATTTGGGCAAGAATTTCTAATTTGTTCACGAACGTCGCCGTCGCTCTCCATTCAAATTGGTAAGAGTGGTCTCCATCCCTCTTTCTTCAAATTGGTAAGAGTGGTCTCCGTCCCTCTTTCTTCAAATTGGTAAGAGTGATCTCCGTCCCTCTTTCTTCAAATTGGTAAGAGTGATCTCCGTCCCTCTTTCTTCAAATTGGTAAGAGTGATCTCCGTCCCTCTTTCTTCAAATTGGTAAGGGTGATCTCCGTCCCTCTTTCTTCAAATTGGTAAGAGTGCTCCCCGTTGCACTCTGTTCAAATTGGTAAGGGTGGTCTCCGTCACTATCTATTCAAATTGGTAAGAGTGCTCTCCGTCACTCTCTATTCAAATTGGTAAGAGTGCCCTCCATCAGTCTCTGTTAAAATTTGTAAGAGTGCCCTCCGTCACTCTCCATTCAAATTGGTAGCAGTGGTCTCTGTCACTCTCGATTCAAATTGGTAGCATTGGTCTCTGTCACTCTCTATTCAAATCGGTAGCAGTGGTCTCAGTCACTCTCTATTCAAATTGGTAGCAGTGGTCTCCATTGCCCTCTTTTCAAATTGGTGGTATTATAATTGCTGATGGTGTCTAATCACCCTTTCTGGTGGCCTGGTGGCATTCCACCATTGTTGTTTTGGGTCCCCATTCCTGGAACCCAGGTAACAATGAATGAAATCTGATGACCGATTGAGGCAGTACTGTTGGGACTCTTCATCCTGGTAGGTTCAAACATGGCTGTAAGACTCTTGCTGGTACTTAGCAGCATCAAACCAACCGAGACGCTTCTTGCTCATTAATGAAGAAATCTAGAATGTGCCTTTTGTGTGTTTCTCTGGTTCGGAATAATGACAGAAGCCCAGTTTGTCGGGGCAGAACGACAATACATGGACCCAGTCATTGGTTCTCTCATTAATTTTGTATGCAGCCAGTTGCTGCTGGTTTCACCATTGCTTGGAGTGCAGCTGTACCACTGATGCAGTTCCCCCTGTACGTTAGAACAGTAATTTGGAATTTGTTCATGGCGATAGCTCGCCTACTCTTCACAAAGGACACCGTGGGGTCTTTAACGTACACCAACTAATGCCGGCAGATGAGATGCCCGGTTCAATGCCCATCCGAGGGACGGCACACACATTGATGTGCTGCATCACCCATTGGAACGCTGTTGTTACCCCAAGCATGTGATGCAAAAAGTGAGGTTAAGCAATTGGCTCATGTTCGTCGATCCATCTGTCTTATCAGTTTATGATGGTCAATTTACAACCGGAGAAAAACTTATTGGAATTAAATGTTATATTTAGAACACGATTCAGAAGACAAATCTTTCATTTTACCATATTTTGGCTCATAATTCGTCCAGATCGCACATGCGCAAAGAGTGAGACAAACTTTTTACTCTGTCTGCCAACCTGGCACTCAAACAAAATTGAAAATCATTCCAAACACGAAACTTACTGGTTTTTAAGGATGTTATAAAGGACACAAACAACAGGCACAAAGTACTAATGTAGCGTTAGATTGGGTGATGTAATAGACACTGGGGGAAATGGTGGTAAAACCCGGAGTCTTAAAATTTATACGCTTTGAAACCTCTTAAACTTCCTCCTCTTCCACTTCTTCCTCCCTTAATAAAGGGGTGAGGTCCAATGTCACGAAGCTTCCGGCCTGCCTTGACCACGATACTCCTCGACTTCCCTCTATGCTCAGCCAACTCTCTCCACTCTCCAATCACCCCTGCCTTGCGGATATCCCTCCTCACACAAGCCTCCCATCTCAACCGCGGTCTATCTCTTTCCCTCATACCTTGCTCCCTCAACTGATCCGCTCCAATCACCTCCCTCAGTTCATCCATTCTCATTCTATCCACCATCTTCACACCCACAATCCTCCTGACCCAGTTGTTCTCACAAACCTGCATCCTCTTGTTGTCTCTCTGTCAATGCCACAGTTTCCAGACCGTAAAGGTAGCTAGCGTTACACATGACATCGGAACCTTCCCTTGACATCTTCCTTTCTGCCATTGCTCCCTCCACCTATTGGCACCCACCTGAATCCTCCTCCGCACCTCTGCCTCTGACTTACCATCCCCAGTCACTGTCCCCCCCCCCAGGCTTGAAGACTGTAGAACACAAATTTCCTTCATAATACTTCCAAGAACCATGCAATATATCTATATTTAGCATTAGATGGTGTGGCACGTGTATTGGGGTGAAGAAGAGACCACCATAATGGCGACAAAATGATCAATAAAACCTTCATCTCATAAATTGTGACTCAACGTCATATTATTACAGCGTATAAGATTGCTTCAGTAGCGGTAAACTTCTGGATGTTTATTTTGAAACTATCTTTAAAATTACTATTTTATTAAAATTCAAGTAAAGGAGGTCCTTGGTGTTCATTGGTTCCCCTTCGAGGATTCGATCGATTGCAATTAATTTATTGAGGCAAGGTTTGCGGATTACGTTCAATGTGCTCGAATAATCGTTGGTTGGTGAACTATTTTCCACATTTATTCACCTAATTAACATGGTCCGTCAACACAATAATCCCCTCAGACCCTCCAACATCATCATTATCACCATCATCTCCATCAATTCGTCTTTATAGTCGCCATCGTCAACATCGCCATTCCATTGTTGGATCAAGTTTATCATCATTATTATTACTAGTGCATGCCCGTACGTGCGTGGCCGTACGTGTGTGGCCGTACATGCAAAAAAAAAAACCTTCAAACCGCGTGCCAGAAACAACGTCCACACAGGCCGTTCATTCGCTCTCGCGTGCCCATACGTGCGTGGCCGTACATGCAAAAAAAGCAACTTTCAAACAACCACATAGGCCGTTCCTTTGCTCTCATAAATGACGACTGGATTGGGGCATTGTGTTTATCTATAAATGTGCATGAGAAATCGAGAAATTATTAGAATACAGTAAGTCATCGCTATCCGGAAGTAGTGCGTGCCCGTACGGAATGTTCACATCCATTCCACGAATTATCGCTTGCATTGAAGTAACAACTGCTGTGATACTTACACACAGAGAGTTAATTAAAATCCAAATTAAAATCAAGTTTACCTCCCTGTCTTTGCTCGCCATGACATTCACTGCCATTGACCATTGCCACTCCTACGCCATGGTGAGGCGACAGGGTAGGATTTGTAGGAGACCTGAAAGTACAGTGTCATTAGGTATTCCATGTTCGAATTGTTTTGGTTTAAAAAAAAAATAGCTTGCAAAGCATACCACCAAATTGAGATGTATTTCGTTGGCAAGCATGTCGAGTAGAGCTTAATTCCTTAACACTTCCAAAGGTCACAGCGTTTTGACACTTGGAAACAAAAAAAAGTTGTGCACTTTTTTTGATAAATAATTATTTTCAGAACAATTTTTCTTCAATAAATAAATAATAATAAAAAATAGTATACATGTAAACACCTTTATCTCGTTCGCACCTCTTCATAAACAACATTGCTGAGGAAACGGCGCGTCCAGAAGTTAAGTCCTCAGTGTCCGGAAGTTCGCATATCGCAATTACGATTATTCGCAATGTAGTTTTAATGGCCAATTATTCAATTAGCGCCAACGTATTTTGCCTTGTCGCAATGTCATCGCAAGGAAAAACACAAAGAGAAGAGAAGAGAAAATAAAAATAAAGCAATGTCACCCGCGAGGTGACCCGTATCTTGCCAAAAGGTGACCACGTGTGACTTCTTTAAGGTCACACTGAGGTGAACAGAGCTGCTATCCACCAGGAGCGACTCCTTGAGGAATATCTGCCTACGAGAGATTCCGATGAGAATCGTTCTACTGAGTAACCATGAAAAATATGCTTTTGCCTCATAACGTCACCAAATGACGTCATAATGTCTCAAGCTTGACATATCTAGAAAGCACTCATCGAGGTGTTCAATTTGAGGTACTACACGATATGGTTCCTAAAACTTGAAAATTTGACCTTGGGCGCTAACCATGAAGGTCAAGGCCAATCGCCACCAAAAATTAATCAGCTGAGCGCCAGACCATGAACTATATTCCCATGAAGTTCGAAGATGATTCGATCAAAATTACTCAAAAAATAAGGGTTTCGTCGACTCCCCTGATTTGCGACAAAGTGACCTTGACCTTTTACTTTGACCTTCAAAATTTTGTGTGCTGAAAGTGACCTCTATAGGCCTCTGATATGCGAAGTTACAAAAATTTCCAATGATAACTGTGCTCTGCAGAATTGTTTATATGTGATTACAGACAAACAAACAAACAAAAAAAAAACATACAAGCTGACTAACATATCTTGCAAAAACTTCGTTTTGGCAAGATAAAAAGAAAAGTAAAAAAAAAACGTACATGCAAAACCCCCCCCCCCCAAAAAAAAAACCCCAACAAAAACACCTTTCAAACAACCACACAGGCCGTTCCTTCGCTCTCGCAAATGATGACTGGATTGGGGCATTGTGTTTATCTATAAATGCGCATAAGAAATCGAGAAATTATTAGAATACAGTGTCATCACTATCCGGAAGTCCATACGTTGTAACCCGTAATGGGGAATGTGGCTGAGGATCTCTTCCCCAATGGCCACGCCTATGCAGCAACGTGTCCTGTGATTGGTAACTAAATGGCGCATCAGCCACGCCTATGCAGCAACGTGTCCTGTCATTGGTTGGTAAATAAATGGCCATAACTTGGGAAGCACTTGTCCAATTAATATCAAACCTTGAAAAGGGACATCCTCAGGTCCGCAGCAATATACCTGGCAAGTTTCAATTAGATCGGACCAGTGGTTGTCGAGAAACAGCGGTCACACACACACACACACACATACACACACACACTGCTGGAATTATAGATAGACTAGTGCATGCCTGAAGGAGTGTAGGTGCGTGCCCGTAGGTGCAAACACAAAAAAAAATCTTTCAAACCACGTGTCAGAAACAACCACACAGGCCGTTCCTTCGTTCTCACGTGACCATGCGTGCAAAGAACCCAGAGAGTTGGTGTCAAAGCCACCCAATGCTCGCCTGTTTATACATTTATCATTTTTAAAAGACTAGTCTAATAATATTTTTTTATAAAGCATTGCAGTGAAGTCTGATCCAAATAATTTTAAAACAATATATGTATTTGTATATTGTAATCAGTAAAAAATAGTGTGGTAGATAAAAACATAAGAAAGGAAATAACTTGCACCAAAAACTTTAACATTTTCACGCTCACGCCGGGGGTATCGCTATAGCTCTCTGTTCTTCGAACAGGTGAGCGAGAAAAACAAACAATAAAAAAAATTCAAACCGCGAGCCAGGAACGACAACCACACAGGCCGTTCCTTCGCTCCCGTGTGCCAGTACGTGCGTGGACGTACGTGCAAACTCCCCCACTCCCCCCCCCCAAAAAAACTTTCAAACCTCATGCCAGAAACAACCACACAGGCCGTTCCTTCGCTCTTGCGTGCCCGTATGTGCGTGCGTGGCTGTACGTGCGTGCGTGGCTGTACGTGCGTGCGTGGCCGTACGTGCAAACCCCCCAAAAAAATAAAAATAAAAACTTTCAAACATCGTGCCAGAAACAACCACACAGGTTGTTCCTTCGCTCTCGCGTATCTGTACGTGCGTGCAACCCCCCCCCCCCCAAAAAAAAAACTTTCAAACAACCACACAGGCCGTTCCTTCGCTCTCACGTTCTCGCGACAACCACAGTTCCACACACACAGAGTTAATTAAACTCCAAATTAAAATCTTTGCCATGACATCCGCTGCCATGTAATCGGCACGGCCCGTGAAGTCGTCGTCGGCCGGCCGCGCACAGACACGCACAGCCACACCTACGCAGCAACGTGTCATCTCATTGGTTGGGAAATGAATGGCCGCAGCAACGTGTCCTGTCATTGGTTGGTAAATAGATGGCCATACCTTGGGAAGCACTTATCCGATTAATATCAAACCTTGAAAAGGCACATCCTTTTCACATCGGACCAGCGGTTGTCGGGAAACAGCGGTCACAGACACACACACACAGACACACACACACACACACACACACACACACAGACACACACACAGAGACACACACACAGACACACACATACACACACAGATACACACACTCAGACACACACACAGACACACACACACAGAGACACACACACACAGAGACACACACACACAGAGACACACACACAAACACACACAGAGACACAAACACACACACACACAGACACACACACACACACACACACACACAAACACACAGAGACACACACACAGACACACACATACACACACACAGATACACACACTCAGACACACACACAGACACACAGACACACACACACACACCCACACACACACACACACACTCAGACACACACACACACACAGACACACTCACACACAGACTCAGACACACACATAGTGACACACACAGCTACACACACACAGCTACACACACAGAGACACACACAGAGACACACACACAGAGACACACACACACAGAGACCCACACACACACACACAGAGACCCACACACACACAGACACGCACACACACACAGACACACACACAAACACACAGAGACACACACACAGACACACACATACACACAGAGACACACACACACACAGACACACACAGAGACACAGAGACAGAGACACACACACAGACACACACACACACACAGAGACACACACAGAGACACACACAGAGACACACACAGAGACACAAACAGAGACACAAACAGAGACACACACAGAGACACTCAGACAGACACACACATACACACAGATACACACTCAGACACACACACACACAGACACACACACACACAGACACAGACACACACACAGACACACACACACAGACACACACACAGACACACACACACACACACAGACACAGACACACATACATACATACACAGACACAGAGACACACAAACAGACACACATACACACAGACACACTCACAAAGACACACACATACACACAGACACACACATACAGACACACACACACACACAGAGACACACACACAGACACACACACAGACACACACACAGACACACACACAGACACACACACAGACACACACACACACATACACACACAGACACACACACACACACACAGACACACACACACACACAGACACACACACATACACACAGACACACACATACACACAGACACACACAGACACACACACACAGAGACACACACACACAGAGACACACACACACAGACAGACACACACACAGACACACACATACACACACACATACACACACACATACACACACACATACACACACACATACACACACAGATTGCTGGAATTATAGATCGATGTAACCCCCGGGAAACCGCAACGCCCTCCTGTTTCCACTCGACCACTGCACGGGGCGTCGTGTTCCATGAACTCTCGTTATCTCCTCCACCGAAGGTGGACGGAGGTTGTGTTTTCAGCTCCTCCCTGTCTGTCTGTGAGCAGGATGGCTCAAAAAGTTATTGATGGATTTGGACAAAACTTGGTGGACAGGTTGGGTGTTTGACAAGGACAAATTGATTCGACTTTGGTGAAGATCCGGATCTAGCGACTAGAATTTAAGTGATTCTTCACAATTTAGAGATAAGGCCCAAAATGATATCCATCCATCCATCCTTCGGGACCATACTCTGTGCAGAGCGTTGCTGCTGCCAAAGCAGTCTCCTTGGCTGTTGGACACAATCCTGGACGTGTCGCCACTCCGACACAGGATACCAGCAAGCCGGCACTCATCTTGCCGAACTCGGAAGGATGACGGGCAGAGTCAACCCCACCTGGTATTAATTTAACAGCTGAGCAGGATTTGAACTCAGGATCCAAAGATCCCAAGCCCGCCACTCCAACCATCCAGCCAACACCAGGCATAAAAAAAATGATATATAACACGATATCTCAAAAAGTTGTGGACGGATTCGGACGAAACTTGATGGACACATTGGGTGTGTGACAAGGAAGAATTGATTCGATTTTGGTGAAGATCCCAATCCGGATCTGGATTCGAGAGTTATTTAATTTTAAAAGTGATTCTTCACCATATAGGGCTATAAACGATATAGTACTGTATGGCATGGTATTTCAAAAATGTATTTGGCGCGATATGTTGTCGTAGATCAGGCATTACGTGGCGGAGGTATGCGCTCCACCGAGTGCCCATCGAGTTTACATATTAAATAGTTGGTTTTTTTTTTTCAGCATTGTTTAAATGTTGGGGATACATTTGCCTGCAAAAGTATTCACCCCCTTCCACCAAAGTTTTCACATTTTGATGCCACCTGAGCCTGTTTCATGATGCCTTCAAATCAACCTTAATATATGAAACTTAATATATGAAACTTAATATATCTTCTCAAACTACTACAAACTACTCAAAAAGCTAAAAAAAAAAATTCACATATAATGTGAACGAGTTTGATTAACAGAGAAAAACCAGATGATTCTCAGTCCCATACGTATTCAACCCCTTTGCAAATTGTTTGTTTTATGCCACTTGAGCTGATTTGAAACAGCACTATCCAAGACGAGTGGTGATGACAATTTCAGACCATTCTGTGTTTCTATGGATATAGAGTCCAAAGGACCCCACTGGGGGATTGGGGTATGAGGAGGGGGGTAGTGTTCCTGCACTTTTCTTTACTCAGGTATTGTTTGTGAGATAGCTTTGTCTTTCAGATTTTAACTTTAAGGACATGTAAACTTTGTTTGTTTTTAACCTTTCTGATGTAAAGAAAGTGTTTGTCACGTGATTTTAGGTGTGAAACAGCACTATCCAAGACTGGTGATGATGTAGACGACTGCAGGTCAACATGGCTGTGGCTCACCATCCCTTTTGGGATGTGGTCCTTGTTGATACTCACTACTCACTGTATTGTATTCTCTCATTTGAGAGAAAAGCCTTGGGGAAGGTTAAGTGTGGGGGCTGGGATTAGTGGAATTAAAGGGTGGGACGTGTCAATTCCTGACTTTGAAAGCATCCTCATTTTTGTGTTGATAACCCTGTGTGAAGATGGTCTGACCAACCGTACAACGCGCGGTCCATCACCAGCATCGATTTGGTTACTCATCGCCGGTTGTTCTTCATCAGATTTTGAACACGTTCTCCATTGCACGAGATGTTGTGTACACAGATATGAAATGATCACACCGGGTGTGGATTCTTCAATTTCATTTTTGGTGCACAATCTAGTGATGGCTTATCCGAGTTGTCTTCGTCTGGGACTATGCGGGCATCGTTAGATCTCACCATCTGCCGAGTGCAGCGGTCACTTGATGCCTCCGTACCACCTCGAGAGGATACTCAACACCCAGCACACTTTACTCATCCGAAGACGCCACCTCGGGGTATGCAAGCCTCAACTAGGACCGCAAAGGAAAGTCTTAATGTCAGCTGTGATGATGGATTCCATGACTTCACCTATTATTGGAAGCAAGCTTCCTGGCCTACAGTTGAGACAATCCGTTTTTCACCTTTCTTGTGTGTGGAAGTGATGTTGGCTTTCTTGCGAGCACATGACGAAGGTGAAGGACAGGCTGAAGAAAGCAGAAGGAGGATAAGTGAGAGCAGCAGGGCAGGATACTGGAGGAAAGGAGATTGGGGAAAGCTGGCAAAGAGGGAGAGAAGGAGAGAAGGAGGTTTAAGTAAATACCAGTTGTATCTAGAAGAGAGACTGAAGGGAAGTTGAGATGTACTCTAAGGTGAAAGGTGGGAGGTTGGGGGCAAATTGATGCCGTTTTGCACACTTGATGTCCCCCCACCACCTTTTTCGATACTGGTATTTACTGATTTAAATGACTCATTTACCAAGTGCAGCTCAGCTACCTTCTGTCAAGGAATCTGCAGCATAAGGAATTGCTGCTGCTGTTCAAGTGGCTGGTGAGGAGGTATGTCTGCGATGCATCGAGACATTCTCTCCATGTTTCCTCCTCCCCCCCCCAATTTTTTTTTTTAAAATCATCCTTTAACTCGAGTCACCTCAGCCACTTTGAAACTCGCCGCAGGTATGATAACATTTCTGAGAAGCAAACTGATGTCGTATTCATGAATTGTCAATTCAATGAAGAAGAATTTTGGGGTGACTAATTTGTCGAGATCCAAGAAACATTAGGTAATTGTCACAACGAACTTCCCCCACAAACGACCCGCTGTTTGTCATGATATTTTACCCCTGCCACCTTCCCTTGTGTCGCCTGCTTTCAAATGCTCAAGCCACAAGCCGTATGAGCCCCTGCTTACATTCTCCGTTGATGTCACATTCAATTGCAAGATTTCCCATTCCTCTGGAATTGAGGCATGAGCACTTGGACCCAAACTCGCTGGTCTGCACGTACGACACCGGTTGCGAAAGCGACGAGTCGAGCACTCGGCTACAGATGTCTTGAGAAGACCGATGCGGATTCTTCGTTGTCGGCAGTTGACTCGGTGTGTCGGAAGACACACTTGGTTCGATTTGAAGGTTCGATGGAGTCCGAGAGCCATAGTCACCGTGCGAAGCAGAGGCTTTTCTTGGTTTAGCTTAATTGTTTTCTATTTTCCATTAAATGCTCATAAGAAGCGAAGCAGTCAAACAGGTAGAAGATGCTACAGAAGGCCACCCTGAATGGTTAAGTAAGAACCACACCAAAGCCTGCCCCGACTTGCCTTCTCGCCTGAACCCTCAGTCTCACCGACGATGCCACACCTACATTACCTTGCTCCTCTTCCACCTTCCACGATCCTGAAGCCACACACTCGAGATGGTGTTGCAATGCGAATCCTCCGATGAAAGTTTTGGAACAGGACAATCAAATGTGAAATGAACCCTTCCAAGTCGTGTGTATGTGTTTTCCAGCCCCATACGCTAAGCAGCACCTGCCAGTTGTAAACTTGGCTCACAGTGACATTTGGACGACTGTACGCGCTTTCAAGCAATGCTATGGTGAGGGCTTTTGAGGCAATGCAAATCCAACTCAATCCTAACCATACTCTGCGCAGAGCGTCGGTGCTGCCTGATCAGCCTCTTGGGCTAGTGGGCACAATCCTGGACGGGTCGCCACTCCGACACAGGATACTCGAACAGCTCAATCATCCCAGCAAGCTGGCACTCGTTTTGCCGACCTCGGAAGGATGACAGGCTGAGTCAACCCCACCAGGTATTCATTTAACAGCAGAGCAGGATTTGAACTCGGGATCCTACGATTCCAAGCCCACCACCTTAACCATTAAGCCAACACCAAGCATTTTGAGGCAATCGTCCTGTCTGTTTCCATCTATCGACACAATGCAATTGGTTTGAGGACGGCGGTGAGTGTCTCGTGGTTGTTTATAGCTCGGTCTCCATGGAATGTTGTGGTACAGCTACTGTGGGACATAGTCCACCACCACTGGCCCTGTATTAGCCCTCAGTGAGCAATGGTGTACATTTGGCATTTTATCTCCCAACGTTTGGTAAATGGTACCAGTGAGTGAGACAGCCGATTTAAATGCTGAATAAACCGGTTGTGAATTGATATCTTTGCGCATCTTTCCTTACTGTCCTGAAACTTTTGGAAATAATTATCTGTTACTACTACTACTACTACTACTACTATTACCATTACTATTATGACTACCTCCTTGTGTCATCACACTGGGAAAGTTTGTGGTCCAAGTCTTTCACGAACATGCTGGCCAGGCCTGACGTTTGATTTGGGCAGGAATTGCTAATTTGTTCAGGATGCCGGGGGTAGCTCGCCGACTCTTCAGGAAGGACACCGTGTGATCATTGTGATCATTGATCTGATGTGGAATGTCCCACACACCAAAATGATCGTCATGACCTCCTGAGTTGATTAGGTATTCTCCACTCTACAGCAGTGTAACCACATTAACCACACAGCTTAAAGACATTCCACACCACACAAAACCAAAGCAATGGAAACCACATTGAATATCCTTACTTGGACCAACCCTCATGAGAATGGTCTTCAAGACTGCATTCGATCTTGAAGTTAATGGTACCGGAATTTTAATTTGTGTCGAATAAGGATCTTGAGCCTTCAGAGGGTCGACCATTGGAATTGCTGGTGATGTAGTAATAATAATACGCTTGTTTGTCCGTCCGACCGTTTGTCCACTCAGATTGAGACAAATTTTTCGCCATTGGTGCGACCACTAATGTGGAATGTTTTAATGATAATTATGACGTCATAGGTCATGTGTGGCAGCCATATTGGAAAAACCAAAAAACTTTGGACCTCTATCTCTGAAACCGCATCAAGGAATAAAATTGAAACTTGGCACATGGCACATACTCATGGGGAATGAATGTGATTTTAATGACGTCACAGGTGTCCTCATTATGATGTCATAATTGCATATGTAGATTGTAGAACACCACATCCGATCAGTATGAAAATTTTTGAGGGTCATCTAGGGATAAAATGGTACACAGAAGAAAAA
>NC_140977.1:10847076-10849576 GCF_056783735.1 Eptatretus burgeri | reverse complement strand
TCCATCGTCTCAAATGCGCTGATGTTTCCGCTGTTTAGCTTGCGCTGGAGCTTGCGAGACCTGCAACTTGATGCCGCGTCGCTCTGCAGCTCCGTGTCAGACATGTTGCATCGTCCTGTGATAAGTCTCACTTGTCTCGAAGATCATTGCGCTGGCACGTTGTTGCGGTCGTATCATGATCAGCATGACCGATTTGTACTGTGTTTTATCCCATTGTGATGTCACGCATTGCTGTGCTGCGCTCGCCGACCGTGTGTTTCGTAAAGTTTTGTTGAACGGTGCTGCACAGTTCCGATCTTGACATCATCTGCTTTGTACTTTTCTGGTTGGAAAGGCATCATCCTTTCTTGTGTAACTTTGTCATCTCGTTGTGTTGTTTCATATTAGATTATGCACAACGCCGCACAAGTGTTTAATTGTTCGTGTTGAAGAACACATTTTCTATTGTCTGTGTTGTTTGTGTTGTGCTGAGATTGAGCAACTGGGAAAGACATTCTGCCTGCTGCTCTCTTTTCTCTCTCTCTCTCGCTCTCTCTCTCTCTCTCTCTGCGTTCCGCTGTATCTTGCGAGAGGGGAGGAAGTGACGGAGAGTCTGACGCTGCACATCGTATTGCAAACGTCCATGTATACTCCTTGCGAGTTGAGATGGAGTGGTGCCCGAGTTACTGGACTCCCACATGTTGGGTCCAGGCAGAGGATGTTCTGTGGTCACGGCGATAGATCGGCTCTTCACACGGCCAGCTGGCTGACCCATTACGCTCACCAAGTACCTCCAGATTCCTTCTCCACCAGAACGCACGGTACTCAACCAACTGGTTTTTCGCTCACGCCTCAAGTTACGATCACAGTGTTACTGTGTGACTATAAAAAATGAATTGCTTCTGGGAAATTATCAAACTCATGGTCAGCTTCGGTATGTTCGAAATGAAAATGATATGACCTCCGCCACCGAACATGGAAGGAGGTTGTGTTTTTCACGCCTGCTTGTCTGTCTGTCTTTGTTTGTGTGCACGATATCTCAAAAGGTTGTGGAAAGATTCGGATGAAACTTGGTGGACATGTTCGGTGTGTGACAAGGACAAATTGATTCAATTTTGGTGAAGGTCCGAATCCGGATCTGGAGACGAGAATTATTTAATTTTCAAAATGTGATTCTTCACCATTGAGAGATAGGGCCAAAACGATATAGTACTGGAAAGCATGATATTTCAAACATGTATTGGGCCTGATATGTTCTCTTGGATCAGGCATTACCTGTTGGAGGTGTGCGCTCCACCGAGTACCCTATTAGTATGAGTTTTTGTTTTTGTGAGTGATTATGATTGTAAGGCTTTGTTAAATAGTTTTTGTCTCGTGATAAACATGCTGGACTTAACTGACTGGGTGGTGCGGAGGTAGCGCGTTTGCCTCTGAGCTGTATAATCCAGGTCTGATTCCTGACCTGACTATAAACTGTTGTATTCTGGGTGATTGGCATGCATTGACGTGAATGTTATCACAGTCCGGCCGTCCCGAACAGATGGACGTTAGACCTGAGGATCCGTCTCCCTGCACTGCCAGTTGGATATTAAAGATCTCACAGTGTCTTTTGCGTAGAGTGGGTGAGTTATCGCCGATGTCATGCATTATAAATTCCTGCCTAATTACTGCTGTGAAGGTAAATTTAGGAAAACCGGATAGGGTAGTCCTTTGTGCAGGGCTGCTATGGTAACAGTGAATCTGCCTTCGGGGAGGGAGGGGGAGAGAGAGGAGAGAGAGAGAGCTGGAGAAAGAGAGAGACAGAGAGAAAGAGAGCACGAGTAAGGGAGAGAGCTAGAGAGAGAGAGACAGAGAGCGCTCGAGAGAGCGCTACAGAAAGAGCACCAGAGAGAGAGTGCTCGAGAGAGTGCTAGAGAGAGAGAGAGCCAGAGAGAGAGAGAGCTGAAGAGAGAGACAGAGAGCAAGAGAGAGAGAGAGAGCGAGAGAGCGAGAGAGAGAGCGAGAGAGCGAGAGAGAGAGGGAGAAAGCGAGAGGGAGAAAGCGAGAGGGAGAAAGCGAGAGAGAGAAAGCGAGAGAAAGCACTAGAGAGAGCTAAAGAGAGAGACAGAGAGCGCTACAGAGAGAGCACCAGAGAGAGAGAGAGAGAGAGAGAGAGAGAGAGAGAGAGAGAGAGAGAGAGAGAGAGAGAGAGAGAGAGAGAGAGCGAGAGTGAGAGAGAGAGAGAGAGCGAGCGAGAGTACTCGAGAGCGAGAGCGCTAGAGAGAGAGAGCAAGAGAGAGAGAGAGAGAGCGCTAGAGAGAGGGCGCTAGAGAGAGAGAGAGAGAGAGAGAGAGAGAGAGAGAGAGAGAGAGAGAGAGAGTGAGAGAGAGAGAGAGAGAGAGAGAGAGAGAGAGAGAGAGAGAGAGAGAGAGAGAGAGAGAGAGAGAGAGAGAGCGCTAGAGAGAGAGAGAGTGCTGGAGAGAGAGCGCTGGAGAGAGAGCGCTGGAGAGAGAGTGCGCAAAAGAGAGAGAGAGAGAGAGAG